>NC_053146.1:62629203-62946300 GCF_016808335.1 Panicum virgatum
CATTTGTCTTCTCTCACCATAATAGACCTGTATCCTCTGCAGAAGCTACTCGAATTGCTGATCTGCTGGATTTACTAGAGGCACTCTCTGAATTCTTACGGGTTGATCAACGCCGTCAACGGAAGGTTTGATGTACAGATTGAACATGACGTTGGTGAATACCGTGAGGATAACAAGTGCCAGCGTCGAGAATGCTACGTATGTTGGAGATACCTCCGGTAGTTCATCAGTGGATCCCCGCCCCATTATCATGTCTCGGTCCAAGTACGGGTCTGTTTCAAACAAATAACAGTGCGTATGTTAGATGTTGTGGATTGCTAAACGATGTGAATGAGCAAGAACTGTAATTAAAACCGGAAACATGCATTTTGCTACAAATGTGCTCTCTCTGTCACTTTTTTTTTTTTTGAAAAGAGCTCTCTCTGGCTCTCATAAGAACATTAAACTGGCTTCAAACAAGTGAGCCCGTGTGCACTCATAGGGAACCGCAGAAGGTTGAAAATAAGTACATTTTCTTGGCTGAAATTCATAAAGGAAATGCTTCACATAATTTTTTTAATAGTGACTCTTCTATACTTACTAGGCATCTATATAACATATATAGATGGCACCCACTAACTATTTCTCTCTTCATGCAAGATATCTACATCATTCCCCACTAAGTGTCCCACTAACTTGCAATTCTTTCATGCAATCTATTTGTGTTTTTCTAATAATTACAAAAAATATCCATATCATTTCTACTATGTGCAATACTTTTAATCTTTAATCTATTAATATAAATCATATACATACGTTATGTTTTTCATAACCTATTCTTCTATAATATGATCAAATATTTTATTGGTGTTTCTTTTATTAGCGTATAGATTTTTACCTAATCCGATAAACAAAAAATATCCATGTCATCTCTACTATGTGTAATACTTTTAATCTTTAATCTATTAACGTAAAGTCATATACATATGCTATTTTTTCACCACATATTCTTCTATAATATGATCAAATATTCTATTTGTGTTTCTTCTATTAGCTTATCGATTTTTTCAGATCCGATAAAAAAATAACATGCAAGTAAAATTCATATCATCTATTTTTCTCAACATGCAAGCTATATGTCCATATCATATAGGAATCCATTATATCAAATGCCACATCACTATCTACTAGCATAGGACTATCTATTTATGTCTTCCACTAATTTTTTATGAATGTTGCCATACAATCACGTATTTCTATTTTCAAATTTTACCTTAAATTTTTATTTAAGAAAATCCTGCAGTAACACGTGTGGTATCACCTAGTTATTAGAATTTTGGAGCACAAGCGAAGGGTGCTTCTATACATACTTCTTACCGCACAGGTTCATCTGCACTCATGTACTGCTGCTAGAACGGGCACGAGTGGTACTGCAAACTGAGTACCGACCTTTCACAAAATTCAGAGTACTTTCAAGTTTCAACCGAAGTTTCAGTACAGACGACACAGGACTGGTCCATCTCTTCCGAATTATGTCTTAGGGCGTGTTTAGTTCGCAAAATTATTTGAGTTTGACTACTGTAGTACTTTTGTTTTTATTTGATAATTAGTGTCCAATCATGGACTAATTAGACTCACAAGATTATCTTGTCATTTACAGCTAAATTGTGCAATTAGTTAATTTTTTAAACTACATTTAATGTTTCATGCATGTGTCCAAAAATTCGATGTGACGGGGAATCTTAAAATTTTTTGTGAACTAAACATGACCTTAGGCAGATTGACACTTCATAAAATAAATCTTATCGTTTTAGTGAATACTGTATAGATAATTGTAAACAAACACTAGCATCAATTGTTGGACGTGGTGAAGATCTTGCTCTGCCTATATATGCGGATACGCACTGATTCAACTGAATTCGTCTAGGCTCTTGTTTAGTTGCAATTTTTTTTTGGAATTTTGGTACTGTAGCACTTTCGTTTGTATTTAGTAATTATTATCGGATCATGAGTTAACTAGGCTCAAAAGATTCGTCTCGCAAATTACTGACAAACTGTGTAATTAGTTTTTTTAGCTATATTTAATAATTCATGCATGCGTTCAAAAATTCGATGCGACGGAAAATCTTATAAAATTTTGAAATTTTAGATGCAATTAAACAAGAGCTAACTGTACAGACTACGATCAGGAAACTGCACACGTACAGAGGCTACTAGCACAGGACACGTCGACATGAGCAGAGCAGGCAGGGTAGGCAGAGTCTGAAGAGAGGCTGGAGTTACCTGGAGGAGGAGGTGGCGTCGGCGGCCGCATCTTGGGCTCGACCAGCCCCTCCAGCAGCTTGTCAAGCTCCGCCAGCCGCCGCCGCGCCTCCTTCGGCGTCTCGCCCGGCGCCGCCTGCTCCTCGCCCCCCTTCCCCGACGACGAGAAGCTGACTACCTCGCGACACGTCCTCCCCCTCCACTCACGCAGGGACAGGGGGACAACCGCCGAGAACCCGCCGCCTCCTCCGACGGCGCTCGCGGCGAGCGGGCGGACTGGCTGCGGCATCGTTGCCGCTTGCCAGAGGCCGTACACGGAAGCGTCAGCAGCAGAGGACTGAGGTCTGAGGACCTGCGGTGGATCGAGCGCGTGGGTGTGGATAACGATTTGACGAAGTAAATGGGCCAAACGGAGATTTCAGGCCTCATGGCCCATGTCATTTCGATCCGGAATTCCTTTCGAGCCAGTTCATGGGCCTAATAGAAAACCATAAGACCATATGGGCCCATGAAACGAGATCTACAGACCACAGTCACCAGATTCGCGTGTAGTGAAAGCTAGATCGCCCGATCGAATCCGGAAGCCACAGGCAGGCGAGCGGCGAGCGCACGCACCGGCGCAACACCGCCGTTGCCAGCTCCACCACCACCACCCAACGCGTGGAAGTGCGAGATGGCGGCGTCGGGATCGGGGACAACGGGGCCGGCGGCCGGCCCTGGACAGCGACCAGCTCGTGGGCTCCGGGCCCCGGCGGCGGGGCCGTGGAGGACGTCATCTCGTTCGAGACCTCCGACGAGGACGCCGAGGCCACCCCCGCGGGCGTTGTACTCTCACGTCCGCTGCCTGATGGGGACGGAGACGCTCCTCCCTGCGAGATCACTGGTGAGTCCTCGCTTTGCCTTCGATAGGATTACTACTATCTTAGTCAAAATTTTGCGCTGTGTGCGCGATAGTCGGGTCGTTGATCGGGTGCAGATGCATACGGGCGTTGTTGGGAATTGCTGTGTTGCTCTCTGCGTTGGACAGCGTCTGAGTGGGTCAAACCCTACTAGGCTAGTACTAGCTAAACTGAACTAGCCAACTCTGTTCGGGTTCTGAAGTTCTATTGCTGTGATTCCATTGGACTGGAAGTATCATATGAATGATTTGGGTCTCCTTTGTTAGTTTTACACACTATTGTTTTTTACTAATAAACTATAACGAGACGTTGAGATGCCCAAACCCTGTTGTTTGGAATGTTATTACGAAAATTGATGAATGATTGCTGTGTGAAATATAGCGATCCATTTTGTTCTCCTAGATGTTTAAGCAGCCGAGTTGGTCACTCAATTTTTAGCCAATTGGTGAAAAAACGGCTGATTAGCCACTAATCGGCCCAATGGTCATTAGTAGAATACAACTGACCGCCGTGTAGTACTTAAATGCCCTTTAATTGGCCTAAATGGCAGTTTAGGCGAACAATGCCATTTTCTACTGGAGTAGTGGAGCTTAGTTATATATAACAGTCTTGCGCTAATCGATCCATGATCATAGGAACAGTAATTGGTAGTTTTGGATTGTACTTTACGTCATCATGGAATGCCCATCTAACACTGGTTATGTTGAAATTCTTAAAGTCCACTTTGATAGCGTCATACCTGATTTTGTCATCTTCTATTGAACTGTTGAATTTCCACGGAAGCCTGTAATAATAGTGTGAAATTTGTAGATGGCTGCATCCCATTCTGTATACATATTTGTAGTTGGTCTCCATTTCACTCTGTACCTGTCATGGACAAATTTCAAGTCATTTTGTTATGCGCGAGACTAATTCAAGGATGTTATTCAGTTAGTTTCAGGGGAAAGTATGAGATTCACTGGGTATATGTGCGAAGCACAGCTCGGATTTATGAACTGTACCATTCTACTGACGCAAAGGGTACCAGCAAGGACTATCTATGCACTGTTCGTTGTGGACTTGCTGTTAAAGAACCACAGCCCTGCGGTGAAGAAAGTATGTCTCAGCGGAGTGGCGGTGCTCCAACTAGTGACAAGCGTGAACAGGAGACCAAAAGTGTAAGTAGTAGTGATGAAGAGAGTTGGGTTGATGTCAAAATTCCAGAATCTCCTATGGGAAATAACACGCCAGAAGCTCAAGAAAGGAGCGCAATCAGAATCCGCCAAGAAAATACTCTGGTAATTCCTTTTTTGTTCTTCACAACAAATGTTGTGTAGTATTCAGACCATAAATTTCTGCTGGGTGTGGCTTCAACTGCAACGTTCTTACTATTTGGGCGCCTGAACCTTTTCGCGACATAGACCTGCTGAATCATTCCAATCCCCAACAGGCAACGACATGTAGAGATTCGAATGCACATTGTAGATTTGCTGAACTGGGAGATATCAAATATTAGCTATATGTTTTAAATGAAAGAAGTTGCTGCTAGGTGACAACTATTGGAAATACATGAGATTTGGCTGCAGTGAACACCAGAGAAAATCAGATAACTAGATCTTTCTTGTGTGAGTTTGTCGGCTAAGATAAGTCGTGTGTTTCTTTGTTAGGAAGTAATGTAGAGTTCTTTCCCAAATTTTTATGTTTTTAAGTGGAAATATTATAGAGAAGTGGGAATGATGAGCAGCAGGACTTACAAAGTTACAACCAGCTGAGCCTTATATGGTAGTAAAGTTGTCTTTCTAACCTTTTGTTTTCTATGTGTAATGCAGGCACACTATGAAGCAACTGCTGAGATGACTGATGTGAGCCCATGTGTGTCTCTTACTGTCCGTCTTCTGTCACTTCAGTCAAAGACATCAGTGCACATTGAGGAGATCTGCATATTTGCTGACCCTGTTGAATCTACCAATGATAATTCAGTAACAGGTCCTGGAAACATGGGTGGTAGTTCTTTGATGGCTATGCTTGTTCCTGGACTTATGCAAATGTCTAATTCAAGAAATTTGAAAATTGATGAGAGATACTTTTTTGATGGATCAAGGACTCAACTTACCCAAGATCGTGCCGTGAAAGAGAGCAACCCATCTGAAAAGATTATGCAGGAAACGGGGCTAAGTAGCACAGATAATCATAAGCCATCAGGGATAGAAAGTGTAATAAATTCTGCACACAGTGGAACAGTATCTAATGAAAAAAGCAACCAAGGTGAGTTCCAGTTGAAGGACACCGATTCTCTACCGTTGCCTTTGCCTGTACAAACAACAAAAAGCACACAAGCGCCATCAGTGAAGTACCAGCAAGGATCAGGCGTGGGTCATCTTGCTAATCCCCTTGTGAATGAATTTACTTTTTATAATCATAATATTGAGAGAAAGCTGGATACTCTGCTATCTAAGGTTGAGAAGATGGAACTATACTGCTCTAGGTTTGAAGACAGCATGATAAAGCCCCTCGGTAGCATTGAGGCACGGCTTCAGCGACTGGAGGAACAGTTTAGTTCATTCTCTGTGGAGATGCAGTCTTTGCGAGGTTCTTCTGCAGTTAGATCAGCATCAGATGGTATATCTAATATGACTAACTCACAGGAGGAAGCATGTGCTCCTGCTCCTGTAACTGATAGGAAGCTTGGTTTAGCTTTCAGGGTGCCAGATTTTTCTTCTGATGATGCCCATTCTTACAACGCCACCAGGGAAAACCAGATTAATATTTGTGGGTCTAATGTGATGCCAAGGCTACTTGTGAAGGTCCCTGATTTTATTGCTCAACCTGAGTTAACTGGTGGAGACGTTCATGATGGGCCTTCCTCACCTGTCTATTGTGCTCCATCTTCTGAAAAGGAGCGAAAGATTTCCCCAGGTTTAGTTGTCAAGGTTCCTGAATTCATAGATGACGATTATGACTATGACGAAGAAGTGGAGGAAGAGAAAGAAGCAGAAGTTGGGGATCATGATGATGGTAACACACAATATGGTGATACTCTGAGCAAAGGCACTGTTGACAGCACCAAGAGCAAAAAACCTGTATCTATCAATGGTGCATTGGCTTCCGCATTAGAGGCATTACTCACTTCCAGCAAAGGACCATCATCTTCGAAACCTGTTGTTTGCACTGACAGTAATTTAAGTGCTGAAAATACTAATGATTCCTTGAGTTGTTCCCTTTCTCCTGAAAACATGGGCGAGAAGTCCACTATAGATGATTCAGCTGACCAATTTCTGGGTACGTGTGATGCAAATTTGGTTGGTACCTTCAGATCTTCTCAGGAAATTGATGCAACTCCACATACATCTCTCTCAAAGGAAATGTTGGATATCAAGGTTGAGATAAATGAACAAAACACTGATTTTAATGCAGAAAAGGTGTCATTTGTTGCAAGCACAGAATCATTGGTTGTCCCTTCACAGCCTGATACAGTTGAGCAATCTATTGATAGTGGAAGTCAGGTAGATGGACAAAACAATTATCCTACTTTGGACACGATGCCATATGCCATAAGCACTGAACCTATGGGACCTTCTAAGCCTCCTGCAGTTTTTGAAGCTGTTGATGATGGAGTTCATGTTAATGAAAATAGACCTGCCATATCCTTAGCAGAGTTTCTTGCTGCAAGAAATGCTAGCTCTGGCAAGAATGTTACTTCTGAGGTATGCAGCAGTAATGACGGGCCTAAAAAACTGTCCTCTGAGAGAACATTGGCTGGAACTGATAAAAGCTCAAAAAATATCAGTCAACTTCTAGTGAGGAATGCACTTGAGGTTAATGCTGATGAGGGGAAGCATTATTCTAGTGTATCCATTGGGGCAAATTTTGATGGGTCAAGCAGTGTAGATCCGGGAAATGCTGCTAGTAGGCACAATATCATTACAAAAGAAGCTGTCTTAGATAAGGCCTGCGTCCTAAAGAATGCAGAGAGTGGCTTTAGGCTCTCTGTTGGGATTGACTCCATATTTTCTCAGTATCCTGCTACAGATTCCAGGAAAGAATGGATTGAGAACAGCAGCTCAGACTTGAGCCCAGATGATACCTTCTCAAAACCAAATGTGATGCATTCCTGGTTAAGTTTGAGTAGTATGGAGCCGTTTAGTGTGGCACCTGCCTCTGTTTCAGCGAATGCCACATCGAGAAATTACGTGGAAGATCTTGAAGACATTGGAGATTGTCCTACGGCAACACGGATTTCTGGGGAAGAGCTGCAAAAGGCTTGTGATTTGCTTTATGAGTTCAAGGATGACATGTTGGGCCTGACCTCCATGTCGAAGGGTACCAGTAAGAGTAGTTTGTCCCTTGAAGTCTTGCTTGCCGAATCATCTGAATCTGAAGCACAAATTTCTGATCTGGAGGTCATTGACAATGGCGCTGGGGGCTCAGCTCAATTGTGCAGTACATTCTCATCTTCAGATGATGATGACGAGCCTTTAGTTGATGTTGCTGACCTTACCACACCATCCGAACCATGTGCTTGTGCCTTCAACGAGCCTTTGGTTGATGTCTCTGATCTGACAAACCCTTCTGAGACAGATTCTTCTTCTGTGAACGAGCCTTCGGCAAATGTTGATCTGTCAAACCCTTCAGTGACATCTGCTTCTGACGTGAACGACGAGCCTTTGACCAGTGTGGATGATCTGTCAAAACCTCTGGAGACGTTACCTGGTGGGACCAGTGGAGAACATCCTGGCAGTCTTATATAGGGGGCTATGCAATACTGATCTACTTGTCAGAGAAAAGTGAAGCATATTCGTGCTGCACTGGTTGGTTTGTCCTGTACAGTGACAATCGTTTTAAGTCCAAGGTCACACAGTAGTTTCTGTACATAAATAATGTTCATGTCTGCAACAGTTTACTAAATACTATGATACCGAGCGGTGTGGCTTTGGTTTGGACTTTTGGGTTGATGTTCTGCTGTTCGTGTAGTACATTATCCGATTTACAACCGAACACCCGCCGATGTAACTATTAAGGATTAACTGTTGCTCGTTCATTTTAAGGTCAGGGCATTGCAGCCTTTCAGGAAAAAGCATGGATACACAAACACGGTATGACATAACTTCGAACCTTTCCTTCTCTGATACTAAAGCATGATTTGGTGGGTACATTATCTCTGGAGGTTACCTATGTAATTTCTTACACTAATCTCTTGAGCTTGTAACCATCGCTGACAGGTGAAGGCCTCGGATTCTCGGAACACACCATGTTCCAGAAACGAACGGAAGAACAGGCGGCATTCTGTTCACATGTGAGCTTGCTTGCCTGCCGCCTTGCTGCGCGCCTGCGCTCCGTGTAAGCACATGGGCTAGTCCTGTCCATGGGCCAAGCGAAGTCGTCCCCCGAAAGATGCAGAATTCAATACGAGGCACGGCCCACTAGTGGGTCCGTGGCCGTCTTTACTCCGTCTAGGTGCAAGGAATCCACGGATTCGCATCCCCCCGCCGGTCTCGCTGCAGTCCAAAAGGAAAGGGGACATGGGAGACACTATTTTCTACCTCAAAAAACAGGCGGCTCAATTCTCAGGTATTATCGTACCAAAACCACTTTTTTGTCTCTTCGCCTTTGATGATGGTATACGCAAAAAGTTCTAACTTCGTTACAATTACGCATTACATTCACATTTGTTCACACTTCACTATATGCAATCATCTATAATAAAAAAAGACATGTATCCCACGAGAATAATTTGAGTTGTAGAGTTATACCGAGCCAAACAATAAAAGGGAAATACTCCGTCTATAGTCCAAATCCTAAGTTGCCAAACCATGCAAGGTACCATACTATCGTTGGTGCCATACTGCGCTACACTCCACATCAAAATTAAGTACGTTGAAGGTCACTTTCCTGTCACGGATATTGTTTAGCAAACTTGTACCAGTGTATACCTGCTTTTCTTAAAGCTTTCTTAAACTACGATCATACCAATTGGAAGTATGGGTCAGAATTTATTTAACGAGACGGAGATGACCTATCACCTATCATTTGGCTCCTGTCTGCAAAGGGCACTTTCGGGTACAGTATATGCGTTTAATGATGATGAGTGCTGTTACTCTCAAAGTCTCACCATGTCAATGCGACTGTGAGTTGAGGTGACACTCGGGGGGCGTTAAAAATTTTTGAGCAAAATTTTTTAGCACATTTTCCAACACTAATTACGAGTATTAAACATAAATTAATTATAAAACTAATTACACGGGTGGACGGGAAATCGTGAGGCGAATCTATTAAGCCTAATTAATATGTCACTAGAGGTTGTTTACTGTAACACGATATTGTCTAATCATTGCATAATTAGGTTTATTAGATTCGTCTCGCGATTTCACCCGGGAGTTATGGAATGAGTTTTGTCAGTTATCCACATTTAATACTCCTAGTTAGTAGTCAAACGTTTAAAGTTACTGTAGCATCCGAAAAATTTTGGGAACTAACGGGCCCGGGCCCATGGGGCGTGCGGCCCGTGCGCCCGCACAGGCCCCAATTTTCTAGGGCCCCAGAATCTGAAATGGCCCATTAACTAGTTATGGGTTGAGATAACTTGTTCTGAGCTTCTGACCTGCTTTGGTCCTATCTGCGCAGCCCAAACGCAAATGACGCGACGCAAATGACGCGCAGCCCAAAAGAAAAGAAAGGTCCGGCCAGCCCAAACACAATCGACGTGCAGCCCAAAACAAAAAAAAATGTCCGGCCAGCCGGCGGCCGCCTATTCAGTGCCCTCCGAGGCTCCGACTTTGGCGATTCTGCCGATTCATCTTCAGTTTCGCTCGACAGATGAGACGGAGACGCCGACCGAGACTCCGGCCAAGCAGATAGAGACGACAAGTCGGCAATCTGCAGGACCAGGGCGCGTCGCAACCTACCTGCAAACACCGCCGCCGACGCCACCGAGGCCGCGGCAGGCAGAGCGCCAGAGCCGGAGCGGCGGAGCCGCAATCCACAGCCCACAGGCGTCAGGCGATCAGAGATGAAGGAGAAGGTAAATAGTTTTCTTTTTAATTTCCAATCGACAACTGTATTGATCTACATGTACTTGTATCCTTTAAATCTTAACAGATTAATTATAATTTTGTCCTTTAATCTTTTGTGTTAGAACGATCGATTGAAATCATGACTTCTGCAAATCGGTCTAGAAAATATGATTCTGGCAGCCAAAAACGTAAAAACAAACAAAGACTAGATGATTTAACTCAATCTCAAAAAGGAGCTATGGATAGATTTATTGTAAAAGAATCGCAAGTGTCCTCTAATAATCAGATACTTGATCAGAACCCTACACTTGATAGTAATGTTGCCTGTCTAGTAAGCCCCACTTTAGATTTTCGCACAGGGCCCGATTTTTTCCGGCACGGCCCTGGGAACTAAACAGATAGTTCTAAAAAATTTCATACAGTACTCGTCACATCAAATTTTTAGACACATGTATAGAACATTAAATGTAGCTGAAAAAATAACTAATTATACAGTTTAATTGTTTCATACGAGATGAATATTTTAAACCTAATAGTCCATAATTGAACATTAATTATCAAATAATAACGAAATGTGATACAATACCAAAACACAAATTTTTTTCACCAACTAAACATCCCCCCTCGATTAGGAAGCAACAGCTTCACCACACGACTAGCTCATCACCACAACTGACCAGGATAGTCTCATCGAACAGCAGATACACTGATGTGCCCATCGAAACTGGTCAGTTAATAGTTAACACACGCAGAGGTGGAAGCAGAGTATGTTCAGTTACACTTCATGGAGTTCAATACTGCCCCATGTTTACGGAATTCAATGTTTTTTTTGCTCAATATAAGCATATAAGCAAATTTACAGCGCGGTAATTCACTTGATATCTTGTTCATATTGACATACACGATCCTTCATGAAAAGAAATTTGCAAGAAAACACAGGCAGCTCTTGCCCTCAAGACTCAGGCAGAGCACATCCTTCTTATGACATGTGTACTGTTCCCTGTCTGTCCTGGCCATCGACCTTGCAATACCATACAAAGCACAAAACAGGGGAAAAAAAGAGAGAAATAACATTACAAATCATACATGTGGACACAACACTAAAACAAGCGTTCCACACAGCTAGCACGGCACTGATCACTCTGTCTGATCCCGTGTAGTGAAGCGGTGAACGATCCAATCCAACAAAACGAGTGCACCGGCGGCGACGAGCACCAGGCTGAGGAAGTTCTGACTGAAGACGACGAGGCCGGGAGGGATTCAGAAGAAGGAGCGCTTGGTGGAGGGCGCCCTCCCGACGGCCCTCATGAAGTTGGCGAGCTCCAGCACGCGCGCCACCTTGGTGCCCCGCCTGGCCTCCGCCGACGCGCGCTTCTCCTCCGCCTTCCGCCGCGCCTTGGCCACCTCGTTCTGCGCCTTCTCCATCGCCTTGGCACGCTTCTCCTCCAGCTTCCTCTGCACGCGCGCAGCAGAAATTCAGAGCCGATCGGGTCGGGAATGGCGCCGCCGGATTGTCGGATTGAGTAAGGGAAGGGGGTTTGGTCGGTGGACGGTGGATTGGTGATCAATTACCTCGTACTTCTTGAGCCAGGCGCTGGCCTTCTCGACCTGGTCGCCCTCCCATCCGTTGATGACGACCTCCTCGCGCTTGAAGCGGTTGTTGACCTTGGCCACCTCGGCGATCTGCCACGCGGCGATCTTGGACTCGACCTCCTCCTTCTTCACCTGCCCGACCGACACCCCGGCCTGGCCCTGGCCGTGGGCGCCGGTGCCGGCCAGCGCCGCGTCCGCGCCGGGGGTCGGCGGGCCCCGGCGCGGCGACGGGATGGGGTTGCTGTCCGGCACGATGGCCAGCGGGTTGGTCTCCTCCAGCTCCTCGCCCTCCCCGATCCTCCCCATCGCGTCGACGTCCCTCTCGGCGTCGCTCCCGGCCCCGTTGGCGGCGTTGGCGGTGGCGGTGGCGGTGGCGGTGGCTGCTGCGGCGACCATGGCCGAGAACTCCCTGCTCATAGTCGGGAAGGGCTCGCTGGGGGCGGTGTCGCTCCCGACGGAGCGGATCGACGTGTGCCTGCTCCCGCCCGCGGCGGACCCCCACGACTCCCCGCGCCCCCTGCGGTACGACGGCGGCTGGCTCGGCGGCGGGCTCAGCGCGTGGATGTCCCTGAACTCCGGCTCCTCCTCCTCGTCCTCCCCCACCGGCTGCCGCCGCCTCTCCTGCTCGACGACGACGCTCCTCTCCCGGTCGACGACGACGCCGCTGCTGGTGGTGCTGCTGCTAGCCGCCGTCTGCGCGCTCAACATGTGGCACGCCGCGTGCTGTCCTCGATCGCCGATCGACGCTAGGCCTCCCGCAGCCGCGGAACCATCTGCGGCTCAGCCGATGAGCTCGCGCTTCCCCTGCCGACCCCTCGAGCTTGCGGTGGTGGACTGGTGGTGAGCGGTGAGTAGGATGGTGGCGGGTGGCGCCTTCTTAAATAGCCCCGGAGGCGGTGGCGGGCCGTGGCAGCGTGGGGCGCGCGCCCACCAGCCCGAGGGGAAGCGACACCAACAGGCACCAGGCCGGCCGCCCGGGATATTTCCCGAAATTCTTTTTGGCGCCTTCGTCTTGCTTTCTCAGAACCGGATGGAGGAGGCGATGTTTATTTTTGGGGGGTAAGCAAGGGTCGCGTGGCCCAAGTGCGCTGACTCACACTACCATGCATCCACCACTGCTAATTCCAGTGCTCTCAAGCCTCAGGATTCGATTGTTTTTTGTTGTTGTTGCCTCCCTCTCTCTCCCTCTCTCTCTCTCCCTCTCTCTCTCTCTCTCTCTCTCTCTCTCTCTCTCTCTCTCTCTCTCTCTCTCTCGTTTTTTTTCGGGCTCGGGCGAATTGTTTTCGTTATCGGCGTGCCATTGCCACGGGTAGGTATCATTGACGAACATTCCAGCGACGGGGCTCCGGTCACGGTGCGGAGCTGAGCTATCATCTGTAAGCAATTCACAACAGGACACTGAGGCCGGTTTTGCAAATGATATTGTGATTGCAGTGATTATTTCTAGGCTCTCGGTTTCTCTAGAGCCATCAGACTATCAGAGCACAAAACCTGAGCAGGATCGGAGGCAGGATCTAATACAATACAATCCCTCATGACTGGCTATATGTATGGATTTTAACTAGTTATATATGGCTTACCCAGTGAAGCCAAAAAAGATTCAATCTATAACGTGGAGGGTAGTTGCGTGATTTCTCTTTTTACCACCGCCCACGTAAAAAGGGAGATTAGAAAGAGATATTCCGTTACCATGGGGATAAGATCGACGTGGTCGGCCGTGGTAACACAGGTCGCCCGTCGCATGATCAAAGTAGACATGACCGCCCAGCGAGATGAAATTGACCGCACAGGCACTGACGCGAGAGGCGGTAGAGGGAATTAGCGTTAACCCCGCGTGGGCCCGGCTCCCCGATAGCTCCACTAATTAAGAAATCACACCCCATTTATCTATCTATTTTATTAAATTATTAAACCCCTCGGTAGGCGCAGACAAGGTGGGCCTGGGCCCTTTCCGTCTCCCGCCAGTGGGCCCGGCGCAATATAGGCGGGGAGATTCACTTGATGGAAGCATCTTCTTTTTTTAAGCCTCTCATCTGGGTACAATTGTAAGTTGTAGCATCTGTTCATATAGTACTCACACCCATCCTACATATGTACGCCTCACTCATACCACACATGTACAAATAAACCTACAACTATACTCAGATACGAAGATCGCGTCTTTCTTGAGATCACCGGAATCTTCTGACTCCGTAGGCAACGGGTACGTCACATCCCCATTGTAGTTCCACGCGTGAGAGGCAAACACTTGAAAATCATCCAGCGGAGACTACACAACAGAGGGAGAATCACGCGTTCCAGCGCGCTCGAACCGTGACCGGCGGCCTCCACACTCGGAGGTCACTCACACCACACATGTACAAATAAACCTACAACTACACTCAGATACGAAGATCGCGTCCTTCTTGAGATCACCGGAATCTTCTAACTCCGTAGGCAACGGGCACGTCACATTCCCATTGTAGCTCCACGCGTGAGAGACAAACACTTGGGAATCATCCAGCTCACATAACAGGGGGAGAATCACGCGTTCCAGCGCGCTCGAACCGTGACCGGCGGCCTCCACACTCGGAGGTCACGCCACCCGAGCTACGCTCGGTCCCCATCTTCTTCTTCGTTCTTCCTTGTGAGGGTCGGACGGTAGGAATGTGGAGAGGAGAGTAGCCGAGTAGGAGTCGTTGGCTGTCAGAAGAAAGGAAAGGGAAACGAAACGAACAAACCCGTCAGTCAGGAGGCGTTAGCCGTTAGAGATACAGCAGGCCGGGGATAAGGGCCGTGTTTGGATGGAGGGGTAAATGAGGTAAAAAGGATAAAAGGAGATATTTTTTACCTTCAACATCCAAACATGAGGGTAAAAAGAGTTGAGGTAAATGTTTTACCCCAAATTTTCTTTACCCCTTTTTGGGTGTCAAATAGGGGTAAAACTTGCCTAGATCCCACCAAAAGTAGGACAATTATTGTATGGCTCTCTCTCATGACTATCTTACCAAGTCTAGCTATCTACTAAACATTGAATGTTATCCCCAACTACATTTACCCCTAATCCAAACATTTTTATAGGGTAAAACTATTAGAGGCAAATAATAGAAGTAAAACATTTACCTTGAGGTAAATTTACCCCCAAATCATCCAAAACAGGGGTATGGCCGTCGGCATCCGGCTCCTGTGTGCACAAACCCACGTCCCGTGATGGACCACTGCTCACTGCTGGACGGTACTGTACGCTGTGCCCATCATCTATCGTGTTGCAGCCTGCAGCCATGGCCGGCTCGTGTCAGCGCGAGAGCGACACGCCACGTGGCATGCTGGCAACTTAATCTATTATATTATTAAAGGAATGTTAATCTAAAAAAGAGAAAGATTTGCACCGTTGGATTTTATAAAGATGTAACGGTTCAATATAACTCAAGAGTCCATTTTAAATACGATTAAAAAATAGCTAATTTCGGATTTAAAATATTAAAAAAAATTAGGACATGACAAAGAATTCTTGCCGAATTTGATTAGTAAATAGCTTAATTTGAAATTTAAAAATAAAGAAATTAGGACTTAACCAAAGATACTAAATAGGCAAATTTGAAATTATAAAATTATAAAAAATAGCATTAGCACTCGATAAAAAATGATATTAGCCGAATAGCTAAATTAAATATTTAAAATATAAAAAATTGCATCGAATATGACTAATAAATAGATAAATGCAAGAATTAGAATACAAAAAAATTATTGTTGATGTGTATAGTTATTAAGAAGCATATTAAGAAGGAAAATAGCTAAATAAATAGTATATGTCAAATGCAATAATAAATACCCAAATTTGAGTTTCATGCCAAATAAAATTAATAAATACTCCAATTTAATGGAGATCTACATAATATTTGTGTATAGGATTTACACCATTTGATTTAATGAAGATCTAGCCATCTAAATTGGCAGAGTCCATGTCTAATTTAGTGAAGATGCAATATTCTAAACTACCCAAAAGTGTTTGTATCCAACTAAAGTTAAATATAGAGGTCGCATGACATAAAAACTCATGTTACCATCTATGTCTCGCATTAACCCTCTTTAAAGATGCAAAAAAAAATGACAGCAGCATAAGCGTGACAGCGCGACCATAGTTGTATTGTGTCTGTACTATAGAAAGAGATAATTGCTTTCAAAAATCTTCGGAACGCCCTGCACTACGACGCCACCATAGTCTTAGCCCTAGATTCCAAATCACAACTTTTCGAGTCTCCAGAACGTCCTGCAGTACATACAGATGCATGAAGTACACTAGATTCTACTCAAAATCATTGCCGAACTCAATCAATCCATTTCTCCTAGAGCAACCAAACATCAAGATAGGGATGAAAAAAATAATGACAATGCTTAGAGTTTCAGATATTGCAATCTATTGCAAGACCATCAGCACCTTTTATGATTGTCAATGTGGGCCAATGAATATGCATGCCAATCAATGTGAGAGAAATATCCACCGAAGAATCAATGCTTTCTCCAAACACGGATTATCATCATAAATGTTGCATATTCCTGAAAAACTTTAGTTATACAAACTAATCTGATGGTGGTCAACGAAGATTCATGATTATGTGGGCATACAAATAGTTCCATACAAGTAATAATCGCTGGGATAAAGAGTAAAGCATTGGGAAAAATCAGAGACTTAGTCGTGTGAGGAATCAAATAGCATAAATAATTCTTAATTTTGTTATCCCTATCTAATCTTCTATAAATACATGAAAAAACACTAGGCACGGAACACAAATGTGATTTATACCTCTAAAAAAGTATAGAGAAAGAGAATAAAAAAGGATAAAGAAGCAACAACGTTAAATGGGTAAGGAAACTAGAAAAAGGAGAATAGAAAAAGCAGGCAGGCATAAATGTTGCATATTGCTGAACACCTTCAGTTATACAAACTAATCTGATGGTGGTCAACAAAGATTCATGATTCTGTGGGCATATAAATACAGATATGTACAATATGCATCCGTATTCAAGGTGACTCAAAATTAAATTCAGTCCTCAAATTAAGATTTTGCAGGTTAAAGTACTAAAATATGCAACTATAATATATAACAAAGCAACATAAAAATAGAATCTATTCCACTAAAAGATCCCAAAGTTAGATATATACCATCGTGATCCACATGTCATTGACTCATGTGAGCCCCATATGTCAATGATCTAAAATTTGATGATTGATATGAATTCCTATGCATAGAAAGTTGCAGATAGTATTCAACAAGACCAAACGATAGATAAATAAATTACCAAATACATCTCTTCTGTCAATGTAATTTTTTTAAAAAGAATTAAATAAAAAAACTAGCTACCCGCGCTATTAGCGCGGGCCACCTTCTAGTTTTTTCTACTTCAAAGTTCAATTTCTTTTTTTTAAAAGCCAAAGTTCAATTTGTAGCTAGTGGTTGCTCCGATGGAAGCGAAAAGGTTTACGAGAGAATAATCCCAGCTTAGTCTCCCGCGTACTATCTTAGAAGCAACAGTAGACGGCGGTGGGAAATTACGATTGATGAGAACAGGACCGGCCGAGGACGAGAGGCGAGTAAAGGGCGACCGAATTTCCTGTGATCACCCGTCATCCTCGGGGTGAAAACTGAAAAAATGATCGGTGGCTGCGTCGACATCTTCTATAATCTCTTCAAGGAGGCACTGTCGTTGTTTGCAGAGACGTAAGAATCATGAGACCGCGGCCAGCAGGAAAAGCTCCTTGGATGGCCAAGCTTTGGTGGGTGTGGAACAGCAGCTCTGGCCTGGAGCTAAGGATGGTAATGGGTCGGATTCGATTCGGGTGGGGTGTCTGGGCACCCAAAATCGAAACCCGAACTTGAAACCCGAACCCGTCCCGAACTCCGATTCAGATAGGAATTCATCCCAAAATCGAAACCCGCGGGTACCCGAAACCCAATGGATAATTTGAAACCTGAATTTTTTTTACAAATCAGCATTCCTATTCAGCCCACTTTCTCGGTCCAACACACTACGACACTACCGCCCCACGTCCCCGCTCCGCGAGTCGCGCCCAAGGGCCCAATCCTTTGGAACCCTAGCCTCTCATGTTGTCACTCAAATCTCTCTCACCGTCGCTGCCCCCAGGCCACTGCTACCCCCCAGGCCGCTGCTGACCCCAGGCCACCGTCGCCCCAAAGCCCAGAGTCGGTCGTTGCCGCCCCCAAGGTCGCAGTCGGCCGCCACCGCCACAAGCGAGGCCGACGCGGCTTGGAGAGACACCAAGGTCACCGAGGTCGCTCGTCGGGTGCGGGCGAGGTGTGAGGGTCGAGCCGACCGCGAACAGGAGGCCAGCATGCGGGCGTGCGGTGCGGCCGCCGTCCGAGTCGCTGCTGCTGCGGCTACGTAGCCTCTGTGGCGTGCGGGGCGCGGCCGGCCGCTGACCCGCTGGCCTGCCGCCGTGCTGTGCGGTCGCTAGGTGCGGGGGCCGGCGGGTGGGGGCCTGTGCGAGCACGACCGATCGAGGAGCCGAGCGCGATGCCAGGCTGCCGGGATTGGTGAGAGATTGAGGGAGGGGGCGGCTGACAGGTGAGGCTGTGAGGGAGAAGCCGGATTGAGGGTGATGGAAGGATGGGTAAGGGGATTTTCAGTTTATATATATATTTAGGGTTGTTAGGTGGGTGTCTATTGGGACATTGTTTTGCAAGCCCGATGGAGCTCCGCGGGTAGTATTTACGATCCGCCCAAAACCCGAACTTTTTCGGGTATCCAAATCCGCAAATTCACGGGTGCAAAACAGAATCTGAACCCAAAACCCGCATATACGAAATCCACGGATAACCGCCCCGCTGCCATTCTTACCTGGAGCGTTAGGATTCAAGGTGAGCATTGGTACTAGCAGTGTACCAACCTGTTGGGCTGCACGCTGATCGAGTCGCTGGCACCCGGACGTGGGGGTGGCCCCGTGTGTTCCTCTTTCACTTTCACCTTTCGATGCAGCGTCTCCTCTTTCCCGCCATCTGAAAGCTACTATAGCTAGCATGCAGCAGGGCCCTAGTGCTGTCTCCGCAGCGTGCCACACGGTGCGTGCAAGGCAGTATGGTCGTGGCATCTGGTTCACCGGAACCCGGGGTGACCCCGCCATGGCATGCACGACGACACTGCGCGCGCATCGAATCAACGAAAGCTGGAGCCAACTTACTTCAATTATTTTACAGCTAGTAGTAGTTTAAGAAGAATGTTTGAAATAAAAGTGCTTATGATTATCTTTGACTCGGCAGGACCAGAGGACATGGCGAATCTCTCAAGATCACGTTTTTTTAAAAAAAAAATCCCGGGCCCCAAAGGAAAAAGTATTAATTCGCGTTCTTTTTTTTTATTTTGTGGGAGAAAGTGAAGAAACACGAAGTTTCAGTGACAAGGAACGGACGCGTCGGGGAGATTAGGAACAAGGGTCAGGAGAGGACGGACCCCGCCCCGTAGAAACGCCAAATGTGAAATCGGCCTCGGACCCTCGGACCTCGGTCGATCGATCGGCTTGGATTATACGTGCACGTGGGTCCCAGAGCTTGATGCAGCAGCAGGGGGAACAGACAACGGAAAAGATCGCTCGAGCTAGCAGGCCGGGATCCTCTGTAACCACAATGGCTGTGTTTAGATCCCTGGAAAGCGGGTAGAAAAGGTCACATCGGATACTGTAGTATACTGTAGCACTTTTCGTTTGTTTGTGGTAAATATTATCCTACCATGACCTAACTAGGCTCAAAAGATTCGTCTCGCAACATACATCAAAACTATGCAATTAGTTTTTTATTTAACTACATTTAGTACTCCATACATGCATGAGTTATTTGTTATATTTAATGTTTCGATGTGATTTCGATGTGATGGAAAGTTTGAAAAGTTTGGAGAAGTTTGGGGATCTAAACACACCCAATATATGATATAACTACGCTAATCCAATGCGCAATCAACTGTCTTCTCCCGTGACCATCGGTATGTACTTGATCAAGTCACTCGTACTGATAATGCAAAGGCAGGGTGGCTTAACTGCATGCAAGCACCATAGACCATACAAAGTCTACAAAACAGAAGCATAGAAAGTATAATAAACGCGAGAAGCTTAGCCCCAAAGTTTCATCCAAGTTAGGCGTATGGCCAACGCATTTGCGCGGCTAGTATTGAAAATTTAAAAATTTGCATATCATTATATCCTTACTATTTTTAAAAATCATAATATTTGTTACCATACATCACCCTGTTAGTTATCGTAAATTATATCTTACTATTGGTTAAAACAATTCAAATATAATCTACATATAATAAAAATTGAATTTGTTGAGCTTTAATAATATTATGCATATAATTATTCTTATTTTCTGTTTATTTTGATTGATTGTTGTTAGCTTTAGTTTTTAATACATAGCTAAATGGTATTTTATATTTTTTCATAATGGCATTGGTGAGTGGTTTTTAATAAGGCACATGAGTATTTTAGACTAATTTTTATCGTAATGGCAGTGGTGGGTAATTTTTGTTTTTCTATTTTTCTCCGATTAGTGTGGAAATTTCTAGACTTTAAGAGCGAATATGGAGACTTTGTTTGTTGGTCAAATAATAAGATAATATAGTTTACCATGGTGTAAGCTGCGAGGCGCACCGCAACGTGCATATGTTTCCTGCTGTCAAACCAAGCACGTGAACAATAGTGCAGCAGCAGCTAGCGTAATGCCCAGTGGTGTCGTTGCTGCTCCGATCCGCGCAGAAGATCCCTGAGGCGAGCAGCCCCCTCGCTCGTGGCACGTCCACGGACGAGGTCAAGGTCAACCTTAACGTACCCTACCACGGCAAACCTACCGGATACCGGTGGTCCGGTGCCGCACAAGGGAACTGGAAAAAGCGAGGCTCGGCGCGCCCCACCACGTCATGGGAAGCCATGGCGGGTCAGACGCGGTTGTCGGCCGGGGCGGGCGGCCAGACACGTGGGTTACCGACAGCGCCCGTGCCCCGCGGGGCCCGGCGGCGCTGCAGCCGGAGCTCGAGGCCTCCGGTACCCTCGTCGCAGGAGGCCATCGCGATCGATCGATCCATCGCTGCCGCGGCCACGCCGTGGCCCGTGGGCGAGCGCGCGGCTCGTCCCGCACCGTGTGACCCCTCGCCGATGGAGACGGGCCCCTCGCCATGCACGCGACGGGCCTTGCGACGAGCAGGCCCGGCCGCGGAGGTTATTCATCGCGTGCGCGACGCAGAAGAGGCGCTGCGGCGCTGTAGGTGGGCCTGCGCATTGCGCATCTTCAATCTTGAGCTCGCGATGGTGGTTGGGGTCGCCGGCGAGCTAAGGGTGGGGGAGGGGGTGGCCGGCGAGGGGTGGGAGGTGGGCGGGGCGGCCGTCGGCGGCCGGGGTGGTGGCGGGAGGCGGCGGAGCTTTAGTTTTCGAATTGCTGGGGTGGGACGGGCTTCATGGTCGTCGGACCTAGAGGAGGGGGGCGGTGGAGGGCGCGGGAGCGCCGCCGGCCTGCTGGGGCCGAACAACAGGTGGGTGGTGGCCGGCGGCGGTGCTGGACGGACGGCGCGGCGGTGAGATTGGTTAGCGTGGCGGTGGTAGAGAGCGGCGGCGGAGGCGGCGGAGGCCGCCGGAGCCTGGGGAGGCGCTCGACGGCGGGGGCGGGCAGCGGACGAGGGTGCTCGGCTGTCAGCTCTCTGCGATTGGCGATGAGTAGACGCCCCCGGCCCGGCCGGCGAGGGGCTTTGCTTGCTTTCGCATAATCTTTTCGTTCCGGGTGACAAGATTATTGTATTAAAGTTAATTTATGATTGATGGACGCGGCTCCATGGAAAGGGAAATATGGAGGGGAGAGGGATTGGTGCGCGAATCACTCTCCCGTCCGCTGCCGGCGGCCCGCCACTTGGCCGGCGCTCGGTTGGTGGCCGCGGCTGCTCATTATTGCTGTTACTGCAGCGGCGTCTCTTTTTATCAGTTTTCGATCATATTGGTTGGGAATTCTGGATGGCCAGTGCCAGTGTGCCACTGACAGCGCGGTTGAGCTTCTATACGTGTGGTTGCATCTAGTGCTGGACGCCCAATCCAATTTCCCATGTTCGATCAGCAAGAGGCTGCTAGAATCTGATGACCTGAACCCAACCCCCTTGTTTTATGGGCACATAGTACACGTAGCAAAGCCAGTGCATGGAAGCAACATGCCAAAAGCGATCGGCTATGGTCCATATGGCGGGCTGGCTCTCGTTTTTTGTTACTACATGCAGGTCGCATGCCAAAACTAAAGCGAATCTGCTGCGCTGCAGGCTGCCATGCTCGCTTCCTTTTGGACGGGTGGATGACTGGCCGGAGCCCAGACTAGGAACGTGACGGCATGCGCGTCACGGCATCGCTATGGCGCGCCTGGCGGAGGGACGGACTGGGGAGACCATTCTCGACGCTGACGTTTGTGTGGACACGTGGTCGCCGTGCGTGCGACGCTGGCTAGGTATAGTGGCCGGGATGTCATTGTGGATGAGATGATCGAAGCCGCCGATGGGTACGTTACTAACTAGTACGGGTGAACGCGCCGTGACGTCGGCCCTCGCGTCAAATGCCATCCATCGGCACCTGCCGCTGGCTGCTCGAACGACAATGTCTATCCATGGACATGGGCCACGAGAGTCCATACATGCCACAGCCCACGGATCAGTCGCAGCAATGGATACATGCATGGAGGGCGGAGAATCTGATTCTTCCGCAACGTTCCGCGCATGCTGCTCGCAGCTCGCTCAAGTGGTTTTCCTTCGTCCTCGTCATAATCGATCGGGGAATCTGACGCTATCTCTAGCTAGATACGCGTACTGGGAGTACCGTACCACACGCCGGTCGACAGATGTCCGAGGAGGAGAACTGGAACGCATGTAGTCGGAGCACCAGCACTCCCTGAGCCTGTCGGCAAACGACTCTGATATCTCTACTCTAGTCTCTACTCCACAAGCAGAGAGCGACCGGGCGCCTGAAACGAAAACCCGGGGCAGAAGCGCCCAAACCCTGAGTTCCCGATCGACGGCGACGACGCGAGCCAGCCAGCAGCAGCGCGATGTGGTGGGCCCTCTGTCCCTCTGTCCGTATGTAGACAAACGCATGGAACACGGGCCGCGTACCCATGAAAGGATAAAGCGCCCGGCCGGGCCGGGGGGCGGCGAGAGTGACGCAGCGACCACCCCGGCCGCCGGCCGGACGGCGCCATCCGGGACGAAGCTTCCGTCGTCCTCCGCCCCGGCCCCCCTGCCCGCCGGGCGGTGCATGCATTGCACCGATCGGCGCACGGATAGATCCTTTTCGATATCGCCCGCGGGTGGCCGGGCGTCGCGTCAGGGCTCGCTCTCTCGCGCGCGCTGGCTGGACGTACCGGGCTACCGGCGACGAAACGGGCCCCGGCCGGCCGGCCCGCCCGCTCTGCTGTCGCTCTTGCCCGCTGGTCGTACTACGACGTGGTCGCGTCCGGGCCAGCGGTGAGACCGAATCGATCGATCGCCGTGGCCCGCTGCTGGCTTGCATCAACGCGGCTTTCGGTGGGAAATTTCTGACCTACTTGCTGTTTTACAGCTGCGGATGACAGCAACTAATGTTACAACGATCAGACGGTCAGTTTTTTTTTTAAAGAAAGAAACACCAATGTTACGTCAGTTCAGTCAGGAGCAAGGAAACCGTCGAGCGAATATCATACTGTAATATACAATAGACAAAAAAAGAGGTCCATGTCATGATACGATGATGCGTTGTCTCTTCCTTGGTGGATGCATGGTCGGGAGGAGGGAGGGACAAAGGCGACCATGGAGTTACTAGTTCCCGTGAAGAAAAAGGCTACCGGCTCTTGCTTGTCCGATCCGGTCCCGTCCATGGAAGAAGGAGCTTTAGGGGTGCCACGCACTCACATGTTTTTTAAGTGGCGAAGCCTAACCAAAGGATAGGGAGGGGGCTATCCTATATTAATTGAGCTGCTAAACCAAATGAACAATATCAAAATTACTGTTTAATCAATGGAAAATTTGCATGGTATGATCATGGCCCTTTGTGGTCCCAACGACACTCCGCCGGCGGCGAGGAGCACCTTTTAGCACAAGCTTCTGTTGACCGGTCGGTGGAGCAAGTTTTAGTGTTTTACTGATCTGGCTATAATCAGTAGATCAGATAGATTGCGTTCAGTTTTAGAGAAGAGTACATTCACAAATATAGGGCCAATCCACTGAAATAGGAGTCTGCGCTCGCGTCGCCCCTGCGCGGGCGGCTCAGGCGTCCCTGAAACCCTAGCCGCCGCCTCGGTCAGCCGCGCCGTCGCCGGAGCGGGCCGCTGGAAGCCCGTGCAACCCGTGATGAGGGCGGCGGCGGGGCCCTTCCCCTTTCCTCTGGTGCTCTCGGGCGGGTGCAGCTGTCCGGTCCGTAGTTGGAGGCTCGCCGGCGGGGCGGCGTTCCGCGGCGGCAGATCCCTTGGAGCCTCGGATCCGGCCCGGCGCCGGCCGGATCCGGTGCTCGCGCTGCCTGCGCGCGCGTCTGGGGATGGCCCGGCGCGGCGGTGGCGCGGCGCGGCGGCTGCGCAGTGGAGGTGGCGCGGCGCGGCATCGGTTGCGGGTGTTGTGGGTGGTCCTGGGAGGCGCAGTGGAGGAGGCGGTGCCGACGACGCTGTGGAGGAGGCGTGGCGCGGTGGCTGTGCAGTGATGGCGGCGTGGTGCAGTGTCATGACGGGGTTGTGCCCCATGGGTGCACCCCAAGGTTCCTCGGTTGGATGCTGCGCGTGACGATCTGCTGTGATGCGGTGGCGGCTTGAGGCCCACTTTGGGCGGCGAC
Organism: Panicum virgatum; assembly: GCF_016808335.1. Classification (NCBI taxonomy): domain Eukaryota; kingdom Viridiplantae; phylum Streptophyta; class Magnoliopsida; order Poales; family Poaceae; genus Panicum; species Panicum virgatum. The sequence goes on from NC_053146.1 coordinate 62,653,728, forward strand.
GGCCACGGTGTGTGCGGGACGTCGGTGGCTAGGGTGTGGCGCCCCTGGCTGCTCTGGAGGTCAGTGGGCGGCAACGGCAGCGGTGGAGGTGCGACCAACTGGGAAGAGGCAACACGATGGTGCGAGTTCCACGGCGCGAGGTGGCACGGCGGCGGCCCCGTCGGCCCTGGGGAGGCTTCCGTAGTTTGCCAAGCGGTGGGCGTGCAACTAGGGACACGATCTCCGGACGAAAGTCTTGCCGGCTACATGCTTGTGGCGATGACGATGGCGTCCGAGGGCGTCATTCTCCGCATTGGCGACATCATCTTGGAGTCTGTCCCTGTTGCACGGTTTTCTCTGGGTGAAAACCCTGTCCACATGTTGGACGAGCGACGGCGGTGCATTTGGCGTCGTTACCTCGTTGGAGGCGTCGTTGGTGGAGACCCATCTCGGCCAATTCATGGAAGACTTGCCGGTGGCCTGGCAGGGCTGCACGGTGCAGAGTGGGAAGCTCAAAGTGGGTTGCCGAGCTCAAGCAGTGGCGACCAAAATCATGTTGGTGGCAGGGGTTGTCGCATGGATGTTGGTTTTGGCTACTTGCAGCGAATACTGCGGCTGGCATTGCTTGGCAACTATCGGTTCGGTGTGGAACTGCGTCTGAAGACGGTGCTTGCAGCAACAACATTATGGGACGGCTTGGCTTTGCAGCGGATTGTGATGGGTTGCTTAGCATTGCTCAGCAACTTCGGTGCGGTACATCGTCGGTAGATGGCGCAAGCGACAACCTGGCTTCCTGGCATGTTGATGGAGGCTGCGTGCGCGGGAGGTGCAACGAGATGCTGTCATCCGCAGGGATGGTTCGACTGTTGATGGAGAGCTTGGAAACAGGGCAAAATTTTCATCATCTTGATGGCGATATAATAAATGGATCCGTGACTTAGAGTACTGTGGCAGACGTGGCGAGCCCCCCCTCCCCGCGTGCGGTGTCTTCTGCGAGGCGATGAGAGCATGGTGGAGTCCACGGCGGATGTGGCGAGGCCCCCGTGTGATTGTGTATTCGCTATGGTGACTGCGAGGCAGCCTGCGTGTGGTCCGGATTCGGTGTTTTCACCCTGTCAGATGGTGTGTGATGTTGCAGCGACACTATGGCGTCGGGTCCTGCATAGCGGTGGCCTTCTCGGTGCGGTGTGGTCTGTTTCTCTCGTTTCTCCCTCGGCACGGGGCTATGCCTTGCTGGCGACTTCATGGGATGGAAAAGGTTGTTAGCCACCGCGGCTATGTTTTGTTTCTGCCTTCGTTACCTGAGGATTGGCCCTGTTTGTGTCAATGTCCCAATCTGATCGGACTGTTTGGTCTCGTGGAGACAAGTTGCGTGGCTTGTATCGATGACCCAATCCGATCAGCCTGAGTTGAGTTGTTTTTTAGCGCGTGTTGATGCCCTAATCTAACCTGCCGGTGTGTGTTTTTTTCTTCCTTTTTTTTATTTTTCTTGATTTTGGCCTTCCAGGGATATGATCTTGTATTTTTTCCTACTATATCAATGAAACGCACTGGTCGAATGTTGTTCGTTCGAAAAAAAAATCAAATATACAACCTAGAGCGCCTGGACCGGACGGTTTGGAAAGCAAGCAGCAGCGGCTGCCAGGACGAAAAGGTTTATATACAAATGCAAAAGGAACCGGATTCTTACCCTATACCGAGCGTTTTGATTGGCTACACGAGAACGGACGCTTTGAACGCGTACTCTGTAGTCCTGTGATGGATCCACATGTAGGATATAAATGTTCATCGTAGTACGACACTGCACGTGGCTGCTCTTGCAGCAGTTCACCAAACCATCCGTGGTTTCGTTCTTCCACACGGTTCAGCTTGGTAGCAGGCCACAACGAAACTGCACGTGGAAACTGGAAACCAGCTAACCAGTACTGCACTGATGAGTCAATCTGCTAGTGGTCTGGGTCGAAACTTGTCTTTGTGGTTTGTTTTTTGTTTGGGCTGACTTGGTTTGGTGATAATCGGGCTGAAATATCTTATGGGCTGGTTTGGTTGGGATTGGCAATTTAGGTGGGTCAGTCTGAGTTGGTCTGGTTTGTCGCGGATCCAGTCGCCCTTATCCGCTCGGCTCGTCATCAGCGGCGGCGATGGCGACGCAATAGCAGCAGCTTCTGTCGTTCGCTCATGGGGGCTCGATCGTCGTCGCTGGCACCTGGGTGCTCGCGTCGTTGCACCCCATCTGGTTGTCCATGATCCGCGAGGTACTCCTCTCCTTCTCCCATAGCTGCTCCTCTCCTTCTCGGCTTCTCCCATGTCGCTCCGACCCTTCCTCGGCGGTTAGCACGACGCCCCCTCCTATCCCCTCCTTCTATTCCGGCGGTTAGCGAGGAGGCGACTGTGGGAGGTAGCGAAGGAGAGGGCGGAGGTGTGTAGGTGGTCGGCGGCGGCGCAAAGGCGTAGCCTGTCGATAAGGAGGAGGAGGTTGGCGACCAGTGGCAACGCAGAGTGTTTGGCAGCCACTCGCAGACCCAAACTGACGAGGCTTTGGTCCGCAAGTGTTTGCTGGCTGTGTAGCTGTGTAGTGTTGGAACCAGCTAATATATACGGCTCGGTTTAGGTTTGGTTTGAAACAACAAACAGTTTGGTTTGGCTCAGTTTTTTAGGCATGTAGTTTGGAGTGGTGGCGTTGGATCAGTGAACAAAGTAATAAATAATTTGGTGTGGTTATGGTCCGCATCTCACACTATTAGCAGGTTGACTGATGAGTGATGGCGTAAAACGCGGCGAGTTTTTTTCTCTTCTTTTTTTACCCGACGGCGGTGGGTTAAAAGTTGTATTGACTTTCTTTCAAAAAAAAATTGTATTGACTGAGTACGCTTCTGCATCGACCGTCTTAAAAAAAAATCACCGTTCGTGCGCAGGCCTTTTTTCATTTTTATATTAAAAAAATAAAATTCCAAAAATATATATCAAATAGTGAAATTTTCAAAAATAGGTGACTGGCGCCCCCCTAATGGGCGATAGGTTGCCTGTCGCCCATCAATGTATCTAAATAAAGAAAAATAGTTCTTGTACCTAGAAAAATCTGAAATAATTTATTTGGTCTAGTTGTGCTTATCTAAAATTTACCAAACTTTTTTATAGCTCTTAGGAAATAAAATAATGGTACTGTAAAAGTTATGACTTCTAATACTCAGTATAGCAGCATGGATAAATAACCCATTTAAACTAGACATATTGCAAGATCTAATTTAAAAACTTATTCTAGAAATGTTTTCTGGGCCTACAAATTTTGTACAAGCCTATGCTCACCATATGCAACACTCTGGCCAAAGATGACATGCATCCAAAGGATGGATCTTGAGATTTAAATAAAAGTGCATTAAACTGGTATTTAAAATAGAGCAAGATACATTGATCAAATGAAAAACTTTATGTAACAAAAAGTTGTAGATCTTGTTTCATAGAATCTAAAACAGTTGAGTTTGTATTTTTTTTATTTTTCTACGATTTTATATCAATTTTACTGTTTAATGCGCTCTGGACGCCAGGACCTAAATGTATTTTTTTTACATTTAGGTCCTGTCGCCCACTGGATGAGCGACAGGTCACCCATTAGGGGGGCGACAGGCACCCATTTTTGAAAATTTCCCTATTCGGCATATATTTTTGAAATTTTATTTTTTTTAAATATAAAAATGAAAAAAGCGCTCGGCAAGGAGCCACGAGCCCATGACCAGGTGCTTTCGGCCCACCGGCCACCGCCCTTCCCGCAACTGCAACGCGATACCGACGTTGGGCTGAGAGAGTCTTTTCCAGGATGATGCTGGGCCCGGAAATAGGGGGCGTGGGAGTTTTTGGGTAAGCCATCGCTGAAATAGATCCGCGCGTGCCGAGTGCGAGGGGGTGCGAGAATTTTTCCCGGTAATTCCAGCAGGCATTTCGGCCCACTACAGTTTTAAATGGGCGGTGATAATGGTGTTACCGGGCTTTCGGGAGTTCAGAAAAATTCTCTAGTGTCCTCTATTAAGCATCCTAAATTAGTGGGCAATGAAGTGGTGATGGCATCGTTATCCTTGAGTTCGTGGTAGAGACAGAGTGGTAATAGTGCAAGGCACAAAATGTTAGTAGAGGGGCTAATGTGCACTGGTCGCAGTGTGTTTGGTTGCATGTGCCATTTGTTGATACATGGAACTGTTCCATATGGATGGTGATCCTTATACATTGGTTGGATGAACCGTAAGAATAGTTTTCAACTAAGAGTGGTGAATCATATGGTTTAAGAATTAAAAACATATCATCCAGGAGATGATAAATACAATCAAATACATCTAGGGCAGATGATAATAAGGGAAGATCAGAGAGGCTCTCAATTAGGAGATGATAAATGGTTACATACTTCTAACAATCAAACACTTCCCAAATTTTTTGGGAAAGTTACTGTAGCACTTTTCAATCGAAGATTAGGAGGACTAAATGTGATTTAATTATAAAACTAATTACATGGATGGACGGGAAATCGCGAGACGAATCTATTAAGCCTAATTAATCTATCATTAGAGATTGGTTACTGTAGCACAACATTGTCTAATCATTGCATAATTAGGTTCATTAGATTCGTCTCACGATTTTGCCTGGGGGTGTGGAATGGATTTTGCGAATTATCCACATTTAATACTCTAAATTAATGGTCAAACGTTATAAATTACTTTAGCGAGCGAATTTTTTTTGGAACTAAACGGGCTGTAAGCCACGATGAATGACTGGCCTGACGATGAACTACGTCAAAATGGCAACACATACAACGGTCTCCGATGTCCCCACGCTCCAAGGCTTTTGACCTAGTAAACCCTCCGGCATAATCGCTTGCCCGATGGCCGCCGCCGCCGAAGCCGAAGCCGCCGGCGCGTTCCCCTCCACCGCCTCGTCCGACTCCGACTCCGAAGACCTCCTCCTCCTTCCAAACCTCCTCCCGTCCGCACCTTCCTCCCCGTCGCACTCGCAGCTCCACCACTTCCACGTCCCGTCCCTCCCGTCCCCCATCACCGTGCGCGCGCTCCCCTCGCGGGGCCTGTCGTTCCAGCTCTGGCCCTCCGCATCCACGCTCCTCCGCGTCCTCCCGGCCTCCCCGCACTTCCTCCCGCGGGCGCCTGCCCCGGGGGGCCCGCCGCTCAGCGTCCTCGAGCTCGGCTCCGGCACCGGCGCCGCGGGTCTCGCGCTGGCCGCGGCGCTCCCGGCCCGCGCCATCCTCTCCGACCTCCCCGACGCGCTCCCCAACCTCCGCCACAACGCCGACCTAAACGCGCCCCTCCTCGCCTCCGCCGGCGGCGCCGCCTCCGTCGTGCCGCTCCCCTGGGGCGACGCCGCCGCGATGCGGGAGGTGGCGGCGGCGCGGGCGGAGGCACCTTTCGACCTCGTCGTGGCGTCGGACGTTGTGTACTATGAGGCGTTGGTTGACCCCTTGATCGAGACGCTGCGGTTCTTCGTCAAGGGGGAGGTGGTGTTCCTGATGGCGCACATGAGGCGGTGGAAGCGCACCGACAAGAAGTTCTTCGGGAAGGCGAGGAAGCTGTTCAACATCGAGGTGGTGCACGAGGACCCGCCGCTTGAAGGTTGGCGCCACGGGCCGGTGGTATACCGGTTCACCGTGAAGAAGCAGCACGGCAAGAAGTGATGAAGCTGCCTCAAGGTAATGGTTGCCTGCTTGCCTGTGTGCTCACGTTGTATTGCCCCTGCTGTTGATGGGTAACTCAACGAAATTTGGATCCCAATGTTGGCAACAGAAAATAGTTCCTGTGAACAAGAACAATGTAACATTGTGCAACTCAGGACTGGAACTTGGGATTGTATCGGTGGAGGTGTTAGTGCTGCTGCAGTTTACTTTATGCCTGGTTTGATGAGTGCAATTTAAGTGTCATATTGCAGTTTCGAATTAGATGAAGCTTAAAGAATCTGAACCTAGTATGATAAAACATGATTTGAACTATGAGGTAGTTGGCTCATGTGCTTTGTGAGGGACCTTTTGGATTTTCTAGTTGAGACATGATGAAGTTGGTGGCAATGCTAGTGTGTTTTCATGTTATATTTCAAATGATGATGGACCTCAGGTGGAGTGATGAATCACATTGTGCCTCATCACGTCCGTAAATTGGTGACCTTGTTAACATTGAATTTTAATTTTAGTGGTTTATTCAGCTAATAGTTAACTCTTTCTGTTGTGTGAGTAGAAATGTATCCACAGTATTGTTTGGGTGATGTAATTTCTACTTTTTAGGATTGTATCGGTGGAGGTGTTAGTGCTGCTGTAGTTTACTTTATGCCTGGTTTGATGAGTGCAATTTAAGTGTCATATTGCAGTTTCGAATTAGATGAAGTTTAAAGAATCTGAACCTAGTATGATAAAACATGATTTGAACTATGAGGTAGTAGGCTCATGTGCTTTGTGAGGGACCTTTTGGATTTTCTAGTTGAGACATGATGAAGTTGGTGGCAATGCTAGTGTGTTTTCATGATATATTTCAAATGATGATGGACCTCAGGTGGAGTGATGAATCACATTGTGCCTCATCACGTCCTTAAATTGGTGACCTTGTTAACATTGAATTTTAATTTTAGTGGTTTATTCAGCTAATAGTTAACTCTTTCTGTTGTGTGAGTAGAAATGTATCCACAGTATTGTTTGGGTGATGTAATTTCTACTTTTTAACTTTCCAACCTGCTTCTAGGTCCTCGTGCTTTCTAAACACATGTCTGCTTCACCTACACAATTGACTTAAAGTAGAATTATGAATTTTTCAACACCACTTCTATCCCTCAACAAATGTTTGCTTCACTGTTAACTTAAGTAGTATGAATTTATCCATTTGTTAAATTGCCATAGAAGGTTGTCAACTTTGTAACGCTTTGTCCGTATGGCATGCTAACCTAGTTCTTCTTGGAGGACTTCTCTTGCACTATTTTTCTTTGTGCATGCATATGGAAGCAAAACTACAACTCTAGCTTAAACCTTATTTTCTCTCGGGGATACATTTGAGTCCTCTCATATGAAAGGTCCATTTGCATGTTTACATGGAACCCTGCATCTCATTACTCAATGTCTCTGATGCCTTATACCTTAAGTTATGCTGTATGGCTTTTAAAGAGGGAAGATGTCAAACACTTGCATACAGGGCAAATCTGGAAAGGATATCTTAGAACCAATGATAAGTAGAAAAGATTTAGTGCGTGTTCATTGATCAGTAGGTACTAGGCATGCCAGAGCTGGCCTTCACCTGATATAGGACAACAGTAGAGCTTGCTCATACCCAGAAAAAAAGAAGAAAAAAAGAGAAAAAGAGGAAAGTTGATCTCAGTATGCATTGACAAGCACAATTGATGAAATATTCAAAATGAAAGCAGCTGACTCGTATTGATGAACAATACCAGCACGGAAGTCTAGGTGTTAGATGAATGTCAGAGCTTCACCTAAGAGAATTATTTATATAAAACTAGTCTTTACCAAGAGCATTTCAATACACAATATACTTACATGGTAGCCAGTCTATACAGAAGTAGTCGAATTAATACTGTTTACAACATGCAGATGAACTCAATAAAGGTATTTTGGCTGTAACTTAAGGTGTCTTTTGAATACCGCCGGTTGTAAACACAAGTAAACACATTTAGTATATAAAAAGGAAGCTGACAGACCTAGTAACCCATCTGTGGTAAATGAATAGAGGGAGGTGAACTAGAAGCATTGGTTGCACTAGACGAGCTTGTTGTCTTCCCATAAATTTTGGACCCCTCCAGCTCCTTCAGTGTTCCATCAGATGAGGTGTATGAAAACTTGCAAAGATGGATTGGTGGTGCAAAGTACATTGCCACAGGCATCTTTGCTGGAAGGCTTGGCAATGGTGCCTCAAACTTCAATACACTTATGACCTGGCGGATTGAAGGTCGGAAATTATAGTCTGGGTGTGCACACCAGAGCCCCACAACCATCAAGCACACAGCTTCACGCTCATCCAATGCACCGTCAAGCCTTCCATCAACTGCATTAAGTATCTCATTTCTTCCATAGAGATCCCACACCCATTGAACCAGCTTGATCTTCTCATCATCTTCCTTTAGCACAACAGGCCTCCTTCCGCAGGCAACCTCCAATGCAAGAATTCCAAAGCTGTATACATCAGATTCTTTGCTTGCTTTGCCAGTGGTGACGCATTCTGGAGCCAAGTAACCCATTGTGCCAGCTATCACTGTAGTTTGTGAGCCCCGGTCATGATCAACAAGACGTGCCAGCCCGAAGTCCCCAAGCTTAGCGTTGAATGAAGAATCAAGCATCACATTGCTTGGCTTGACATCACGGTGCACAACACATTGCTCCCACTCCTCGTGAAGGTACAGGAGGGCAGATGCAACGCTGATGGTGATCTTGAACCGCAACGGCCATGCTAGGATGTTACTATTGTCATAGAGGTGTGTGTCCAAGCTCCTATTCGGCATGAACTCGTACACGAGCAAGAACTCTCCATGCTCATGACACCAGCCCACAAGTTGCACAAGGTTCCTATGCCTCAGCCTGCTGATGATCTTGACCTCAGAGATGTACTCCTTCTTGCCCTGTGTTGATCCTTTGGCAACTCGTTTAATGGCAATGTTGAGGTTTTGATCCTTAAAGAAACCCTGGTAAACTGCTCCAAATCCTCCTTCTCCAAGCTTTCTCTCCAATGCAAAATTCTTTGTTGCAGCCACAAGTTCATTGTATTGAAATCTTCTTGGACCCCTCCCTTTCTCAAATTCACCATCAATGGACTCATCATATTCTAGCTTCTCTTCTTCCTCCTTTCTTAACCTCCTAGTCTTTCTAAACCTCAGGAAGCACCAAACCAATCCCATAGAACAGACTATGCCACTTATGCTAGTAGCCAAGCTTATGACTAGTACACTTTTGATCTTCTTACTCCTCTGCTGCACATCAGTAGAATTGAATTCCCAGTAAAGTATCCGATGAGTCTCTACCAATTTACCTGTGGCAGCTGAGAAGCCAATCGCCACTTTGTCTGGGAGATTTTCTCTGAGATCAACTGAATAAGATAGGGTGGAGTTGCCACTGAATTGTGGGTTGTCCTTGTAGGTCAAGAAGACACTCAGGTTCTTGGAGCTGGCCTGGTAAGTTACCCATGCATTTGCTATCCTACCATCCTTGATGCTACTTTTCCATTTTACATTGGCTGCAGATACGATCGAATTGATGTTGATACCTACATGGTTGTCGTCTGGATCCCATGTGTTCTTGTGGCTGTCAAACTCGACGGCCAAGATCTGGTTGGATATCCCACTCTGATCAGCACTGCCACTGAAGAGGCCAAGGTTACCATCCGTGGAATTATTGGGGACAACAGAAGGGTATGGTGAGAGGAAAAAGGCAAGCCCCTCACCATATGAGCCATCAGTAACGTTAGCTTTTATCATGAATGTGAAGCGGGTTGTGAAGTCAGCCAACTGACCAGTGGTGCTATCCCAGAGGGTTACTGGATCCTTGAAGACTGCTCGGCCGACACTGTGAGCAATCTCGCCATCCATCTCTTCCTTGGTAAGCCTGACCGCCTTGTTGTAGAAGGCATCCTCTTGGAACTGGATTGTGGCAACTCCATTGTGGTTCGATTCAGTGAAATTCAGCTTGAAATACAGAGGACTGACGCAGCTGATATTCTGAAATAGGAATACGTGGAGTGCCAAGAAGCTGGTAACTGAGCTTCTTGATCTCATTGCTGTTGAGAGAGAGCTGGAGAAGCAGGAGGGGAGCAAGGGAGGAGAGGCAAAGCATCACAACTTCTGTGGAACTGAGGTTGTTTCCTATGTATGCTGATGTAAATGAGTTCCCAACTTGGTCAGCCGTCGGTTACTTCACAGTGCAGACATGCTTGTTTTTTGCGTATCACTATGGCCGGCCTGTCAATAGGGCATAGGCCTTGAAAGGACAGATGTAAGCCACAGGAGAAGCCGCTCAAATTTGAAGTTTATATTGGTGCTACCAGAGGGAGGAGGATGTATAATAATGGTATGATGTTGAAATATGAATTGAATTTTTCAACAGGAGAGAGGATGCTTGGTTTCTATCGCCATTGCCGTCCTAGATCACAGATAAATACAAAGATAGTGACATGAAACGAGGTCAAGTATAGTCCGTCCACACTGAGTTTGTTGATTGCCGGCCAAAGCAAGATCTTTGCTTCTTTCAGCAAATGGAGCAGGTATCTTTAGTGGTATCCCTGAAGGCCAGGAGCTCACACTTTCCTTCCCTCTGGCATCTGTGCTTACCACACTGGATCCGGGTGTATTTTCTTTTTTCATATAGTTCAATGACAAATCATGTCATTCATCTGTAGATAGTTTACCTGGTCCTAATATCAGGTCAATGTTTCTCAATATATTGTGTAAACTTCAATGTTTACAGACATCTGTCGCCAAATAAGATCACATTTAGTAGTAGGACGACTTATTACTATCTAATATGTTCAGAATTCAGAACTAGGATTCAAGTACTTAATTTTTGCACCTGCAGTTAAATGAGGCTTATCTATCAATCTGTGCCAGTAGCTCAATATGTGTCGCGCCCCCAAAAAATCCTTCAAAATCAAGAAATTTAAAATAAAAGACAGGCTGGGGGAACTTGTACTTTCATTTCGAAATCTAGGCACAAGACAAAACATCCGGGTTTTCCAAAAAAAAGGAAAAAGAAACACCCATTGTTACGATGCTTTGCTGAGTCGTATTGTGAGGACAAAAAAGGGTCCCTTCCACTAATGACTAAACCATAAACCCTAGAAGAGAATATACATCGGTGTTCTGTTCTATCCATGCAGGGTAGGGCGTAGTATACAGAAATGCGCAGGTCAAATCAAACCCCTGAAGAGAATAAACACAACACCCTGTCGAGTGAAGCAGTCATACTCGTTGCTTGGCGCGAGCTCCAATCTCGCCGTTAACCCTTGGACTCGCCGGTGCTTGTGTCATCGGTCGGCCAGACCACCGTCTCCAGCAGCCTCTGGCGCATGATATCCAGGTTCTCTTTGGAGATCTGCTCGCACATCATCGCGTGGTCGCACTTCTGCTCAGGCGCAGGTTTGTTTTACACAGAGGTAAGTTCAAGTTGTGCCATAAATCTTTATTTCTTTCAGATTCAGCTGATGGGCTGATCTCTGAATTACTACCTTGATCCATTTGCCGTACAGGTGAAGCCGTGAAGGCGTGTGATCATCACTCTCTCGGCCAGGTCATGCCTCTCCTGTCACCAGATACGAACCAAGCCAAAGGAATGAACCCTAGCACAATGCTAACACACTATAGTTTTTTTTGTCAGTTTCGTGTTAACAAGCAGAAGCAAAGGAGATAGCTAGATAAAATACCTTCGCGAGCAGGCGAAGGAAATAATCGCCATCTAACGGATCGTTGACGAGAACGTAGCTGACAAAAGGAGGAGCGTTAATTTCGAAAGGCAGTCGAACAAATATTCAGATGCAGGTATGGATTCGGACCGAAGAGGATGGCTGCTCGCTCACTTGTAGAGCCAAGTGTAGGACGGCGGGTTCATCTCGTAGAGCTGGTGGAGGACCGTGTGCGTGGCCTTGTAGGTGAAGTAGTTGATGATGTTCTGCACATCAGAAGTTCAAAACAATGGCAACTGATGAAACGTCTCGCAGAGTAACCAATTCACACAACCAGAGCTAAGCGTATGGGTTCGTTTTCTGATAGTGAGACAACAATGCTGAACAAATCAGACCCAACAATATGAAACAGCAATTGTTCACGTTCAAAGAGCAACAATTTTTTTTGTCAGCGCCACGCTTGGCACGTTGAGGCTGTCAGTGAGGCGCACGGTACCTTGTGCACGTCCTCGAATCCGTCCTCATACGTCCCGCCGAACTCGGCCACGACCACGGGGCTGCGGCGGCGGCCGGTGGCCCGCGCCCGTGCCCGGGTCTGCGCGCGCCTCCGTAGCCACCTGAACCCGCACGTCGTCCCGACCGGCGACCGGGACGGCAATGCCCAGCGCGAGGGGCCCCGGCGGCACGCGGCGGAAACGCAGGCGGCGGCGTGCGCGGACGCCGCAGCCACCACCGGCGCGGCGACCGCTGCGGCCTGGGCGACTGCCATCGTTCGTGGAGAAGGATAGCGGCCAGATATTTTCGTCGGCTGGCGTCGCAGGGGGGAAGTGAAGTAGCCAGCAGAGGGACAGACCGACAGAGTGGTCGCTGCGATTTCTTTTCTGTGGAGGAGCTTTTCCTCGCGCGCGGAAGCAGCGCATTTCTTGGGCTCTTCTTGCGATCGCAGCGGCAGAGCCTGCGAGCGCCGTGGGCCTGGTCAGGAAGGAACGGGGATGAGATTCTTGTGATTCAGAGTTGGGCTTTTGTCCTTTTGGTGTTATAGATGATCCTTTCACAGAATCTTCTTTCTTGACCCTTTAACGATGTCGCCAGCGCGAACTTAATTACTACAGTGACTCTCACTAGTCAGCCCACGCAAAAAAAAAAAGAAAAGAAAGAAGACTCTCACTAGCCCTGTTTGGGGGAGCTTTTGGAGCTTTTGCTTCTCCACGAAGCTGCAAAAGCCAAAATCTCCCCCAAACGGGGTCGCAGAATATGCGGGTTGCACCGTGATCAGCAAATCTCCAACCGACGAATATGGGAGCCAATCAACCGAAGGCGTCCATCTCGGGGGCGACGAGCGTGAGCTCCCAATCCACACGCAGTCGTCGTCGTCGTCGTCACGGTTACCCTCGCGTCTCCGAAAAAACCAGAGAATTTTCGTTGCGTAATTGCGTTCCCCGGACGCCCTCCCATTCCCACGCCGACCGTGCGGGCGGCACGGGCGCGTCCACGCAACCCTGGATGATCAAAACCACCAATGCGAAAGAGACGACGCGAAGCGAAGAGGTGGTCTCGGCCGCGTCAACCACGCCGCCGGCCGGCCGTGCTGTGGCGCGACGTACGACGAGGCCTGCGTCACGTAGAAGCCGCGGGCCTAACTAACTACCTCGCCGGTCGTCGTCTGCTCCTGCTCTGACTGCGCACGAGCAAGATGTTGTGGCCTAGCGGGGGCTGGGCGGTCGCGGTCGCCGCCCCCGTGGACTGCGCGATCCGCGCCGGCACCGGCACGGCGACGGCGCTGCGCGCTCAACGCACTCAGCGGACGGGGGTGGACGGTATTTCTGTGCCGGTGCCAATCAAATCGCGACGAAAAATTCTGAAAAAAACCTAGAGACTAAGGAGAAGAGGAGAAAAACATAGAAAATTTTGGTCTCATCCTCAATCTATTGATGGAGAAATTAAATCGAGAAAATGTGGAGGTGGGGTGGACGGTATTTGAAACACCGTCCACCCCCTGTGCCCCTGTATTTCAGTTCATTTGCAGCCAAACCGAGACTAAAAAAAACTGAGAAAAATCATGGAGGCTGAGGATTCAATGGAGAATCGCTGCTCCTGGGCTGAGAAGAATCGCGGGCAGTCGCGTGACCTGTGCGCCGACGTGCCGCCAGGCCGCTGCTCCGTGCGGTGCCCGGCGCAGGCGCGCGGCTACCCGCGCATCATGCTGCCCGTCCCCTCGCCGTGCATGCATTCTCCAGCGCGAGGGGAGGAGCGCCGCCCAGGGGCCGGAGGCTCGGCAGCCCGGCCGGACTCTGAGCCTCGGGCTCGCCGTCGCCGGCCCGTGCGTGGCGATAGGCAGCGGTGTGCCGGCGAACCAGTGCGCCGGCCTCCTTTTTCCGGGTGCGCGCGGCACGGGGCCACAGGCCGCCCATGGCAGAGGCGCCATCGACTGATCACCGGCACGTCGGTTCGCCGGCCAGCTCCACGTCTGGGCACGCCGCAAAGCACCAAGGTGGCAGAAGGCAACACTGGCGGGCCCCTGAGGCAGCGAGACGAGGAGAAACGGCAGCGCGAGGAAGACGCCGTCCCCCGGGCGGGCGCGGGCGGTGATTGGTCTAGCCTGTTGGGGACGGGGGTGGACGGTATTTCAAATACCGTCCACCGCCCAGTCTCCTATCTCCTTCCATTTCCCGATCCAAATCGCGATGAAAAATTCTGAAAAAAATCGCAGAGACTGAGGAGGAAATGGCGAAAGGACCCACAAAATTTCAGTCTCATCCTCGACCTGTGGAAGGAGAAATCGAAGAGAGAATATCAAACGCGGGGTGGACGGTATTTGAAATACCGTCCACCCCCGGTGTCCTTGTATTTCAGTTCATTCGCAGCCAAATTGAGACCCAAAAATCCTGAGGAAATTCATGGAGGCTGAGGGTTCAACGGAGAACCACCGCACCAAGTTTCAGTCCCAGGCTCGATGCCATTGCAGGGGAATAAAATTGCAAAACCGTAGCGTTCTTTTGTTCTGTTTCAGTCTTGTTTTCCCGTCACAAGTGCGCCGCCGTGCCGCCGGCCGCTGCTCCGTGAGGTGCCTCGCGCCCTCGCCGTGCACGCGTCCACCAGCGCGAAGGGAGGCGCCGCCCAGGGGCCGTAGGTTCGGCCGCCCGGACTCCGGGCCTCCGGCAAGCCGTCGCCGACCCGTGAGTGGCACTAGGCAGCCAAAATGACTGTATGCAAAACCCCGCATCAATAAAATTTGTTCAGGCTGGCTCCTGGCCTGCCGTAGTTTTCCCTCAAAAGTGGCACTAGCCACTAGGCAGCGTGACGGCGGCATGAGCATGAACCAGTGCGCCGGCTTCCTTTTTCCTAGTGCACAGCGCACGGGGCCACGCCCGCCCATGGCGGAGGCACCATCGACTGGGCACGCCGCAATGCGCCGATGCACCAAGATGGCAGAAGGCAACACAGGCAGGCCCCTGAGGCAGCGAGACGAGGAGAAACGGCAGCGCGAGGAAGACGACGTTCCCCGGGTGGGCGCTGGCGGTGATTGGTTGGGGACGGGGGCGGACGGTATTTCAAATACCGTCCGCCCCCGATCTCCTGTCTCCTCCATTTCCCGATCCAAATCACGACGAAAAATTCTGAAAAAAATTGCAGAGACTGAGGAGTGGATGGAGAAACAACACACTAAATTTCGTTCTCATTCTTGACCTGTAGATGGAGAAATTAAATCGACAAAATCTGGAGGCGGGTGGACAACAAATACGGTCCACCCGTGTGTCCCTGTATTTCAGTTCATTCGCAGCCAAACCGAGACCCCAAAAACCTGAAAAAAAAACCAAGGAGGCTGGGGGTTCAACGAACAATCACCGGACCAAGTTTCAGTCCCATGCATAGTCCATAGCAGGGGAACTGAACCTCGCAGTCGCAGGCGCAGGCCCCTGTTCCTCACCTCGCCGAGCCAGATTGAACGCAGAGAAATTGGCACTCCTTGGTTTGGAGAGCAAGAGACGACGAGGCACTCACACCGATGAGCGCCGCCGTACGCTGCGATTTCTGTGGAGGAGCTTTTCCTCGCGCGCGGAAGCTGAGCATTTGGGCTCTTCTTGCGAGCGCCGTGGGCCTGATATTCGTGAGTCCTGACCCGTGGTCAGGAAGGAAACGCGCATGAGATTCTAGTGATTCAGAGTTGGGCTTTTGTCCTTTCGGTGTATATTCATTTTTTTTCTTAATCGCAGTGATTCTCACTAGTCTACAACCGAACATGGGAGCCACCCTGGCGTCCCCCAAAACCAGAGAATTTCCGTCGCCTTCCCCCGACGCCCTCCCGACCTCCCCCACTCCTGCGTCCACGGCCGTGTCAACCACGCCGCCGGCGCGACGTACGCCGAGGCCTGGTCAGGTAAAAGCCGCGGACCTGCCGGGTCAGTGGACACGGACTAGCTCGCTGATCGTCGTATCCTACCCCACTGGACGCGCGCGATCTCGTGGCCTCGCCAGCGTGGATTGCGTGGTCCGCGCCGTGCCGGCGCTCTCAACGAACCCGCCGGCATCATCATCGCATCTCGCGCTTGCGCGTAACGCGTCGATGGGGTTTGGTGGGAGCGGAATACCGAGCACGTCCCCAACCGCCCACGCTTTTCGCCCAAATCCCAACGAATCGTTACCGTAATGCGCGTCGTGTACCGGCACAAATCTATTCCTAATCTTGGATTCTTCAAGCTGAAGCCAAATCCAATCGGCTCCGAACAGTTTCCAGGCTTGAAAAACTCGTGCCAATTGGCCAAACACATGTCGATAATCGCATCCAAAGTTGTAGTCGGATACCACCAAGATACCCGGACTCGAACATCTCTATCTTCTATTAGTGCCAATCGTATCAACGGAACACGAACAATAGCGTCGACGCCCAAATTTCGCCGATACGGTGCCCGCACCGTCTCACCGACCTCACCCGCCCGAGAAAAAGGGGTCGTCTCCTCCCTTTCAAAAAATTTAAAAAGAAAAAAAAGAAAAAGGAGGTTGTTAACAACTAACTAATCCGGGGCCCGCAGATATTCCAGGACCTCGAACCGAGCTCCCGATAAAATCAGAGGGTCTTGCCGCAAAACCTCCCCGTCAAAACGTTACGAGTTTTATTCGATTTCGTGCCCCGTCCGCTTGACGACCGAGCCGCCCGCCCCCGATTTCCTCCTCCCTTCCCTGCCTGCCTGCCGGTGCCGCGGCGCCGGTAGCATCTCGCGCGCGGAGGCGGCGGCGGCGGACGCGGTTACAGGCTCGGCTCTACCGGAGGGCGCGCTGCGGGCTCCAAAGCTGGTATGGGCACGCCGGAGTTCCCCAACCTGGGGAAGCACTGCAGCGTCGGCGACTGCAACCAGATCGACTTCCTCCCCTTCACCTGCGACCGCTGCGACCACGTACGTTTCCCGCAACCTCCCCCGTTGAGTTTTTCTGTGTGTGGATGCGGTGATGCTCTGGTTACTTGTTCTGAATTGGACTGTTGCTGCAAGCGAACTTGTGTGCTGAATCGTTCTTCTGTGGACTATGGAGCGCGAGAACTGATTTTCCCTTGGAAATCCAGTAGATGCGTGCGATATCTCGAGATAGATCTTGGGAGTAGCAGTAGTTTGGGGGCAAATAGGATAGTTATTATCTGAATGGCAGCCTGCTGGGCGGTAGGCACTAGGCACGGGCCTGGGGAGATGTAAAAGGGAACCTTAACCACTCATGTTAGTGACCGGGCGACACCAGTGGATCTCTTTTCGGTGAGGTAGAGTTGGTGTATCTAACCGTTGACCAGAAGAATGATCCTATACACATCTTTAGGGGTGGCGCTTCCGCTTTGCTCCATTTGTTAGTGGGAAAAAAGTTAGGTGGACTCTACCCTTACCATTGGTCTACCATCTATTGCTGACATTCCATAGGACGATTTGATCCACTTGGTTGAGCCTAGAACCCAATATGTTCAAGAAACGAGTTGTTCATTTGATCAATTATTTATTTTTATTACTAGAAACCATTAGAGTGGTAACTGATTCACGTATCATCATGTTTGGGATCCAAAGTATCGTGCTAGTTCCCCTTGCCGCATAGCAAAGTATTTTTGTTTTTTTTTTCAGAATCATATTATCCGAACATGTCCTCGTGAAATTCAGTCTTTTCCTTCAGTCTCAAATTCCACCATCTTCACCATACAGATTGCATGAAGCAGACAATGTTTCACACAAAAAGAAGCACTTAGTAGGGAAAATATTATCAATATGTTCATGTCAATGACTGGTTGCCAACTGCAAACATAATGTGTCTTCTCTTATTGGAACGACTTCTTGTTTCAGTTACAAGCCATTGTCAGACACAAAAACCAAAAACATGGGGTACATGAAAAAAGGATGTCCTAATCGATGACAATGACTATATGTTAACTTTGCGTGATAGCGATGATAATCAAATGCATGGGATGCTAAGGATAACAATACCCACTCGCTGTACATGATTCACATGAACACATATGTTGGTCACATGCCTGGAATACTGTATGCAGCAATCACTTAGGATGCCTCGAATTTTCTGTAGGTTCTTTTCCTCTTTTGATATTCAGTTTCTGTAAATGACATTGCAGCTTGCAATCCTAGATTATGTGTTGTTACTGGACATAATTATTTGTGCTGCGGATCTTTGAATTGAGAAATTTAATTACCGGTACCATGTCCTCTTTATCGCAAGGTTCAAATGTAAGCTGATAACAATTTGGGCTTTAGTTCTTTCTCTTTTTTTTTTCCTTCCAGAATTTTTATTCAACCCTTTGGACGCTTTTTGAATGAGACAGCAATAATCAGAGGTCCATAAAAACAGTTATATGGAAGGATAATGCCTGAGGTCATTTTCATGTTTCTATAGAAAAAGTAATATCTATATTTGTTGTTACTGAGATAATTTAAAGCCCAACTTATGTACTGCGTGAAGGTTTACTGCCCATATTTAGTGTCTATATATAGTTATATCATTGCTAATACTATCAACCAGGTACTGATTGGGTTGTTGGACCATTGTTTAGGTCTTTTGTCTTCAGCACAGAAGTTATACAACACACCAATGTCCAAATGCAAATATGAAGGATGTCACCGTCCTCATCTGCCCACTCTGTGCTCAAGGGGTTCGCCTCAATCCAAGCGAAGACCCAAATATCACCTGGGATACTCATGTTAACACTGATTGTGATCCATCAAACTACCAGAAAGTAACAAAGAAACAGAAATGCCCTGTGCCTGGGTGCAGAGAGACACTGACGTTTTCCAACACGATCAGATGCAAAGACTGCACCAGAGAACACTGCCTGAAGCATAGATTCGGGCCTGATCACAAATGCCCAGGACCAAGAACAGTGGATTCGGGCTTCCCCTTTGTAAATATGCTAAGGAGAAGTCAGAAAGCAGAGACACGTCCGAGCAGCAGCAGTAAGAATAGTTCTTCCTGGTGGAGCTCCAGCCTTGTGAATGCAGCAACAAATTTCAAATCGTCGGCTGAAGCTAGAATGCAGAAACTGAGCATTGCGACTAGCCAAGCCTTCCAGAAGGCTAAGGATGGGATCTCCCCAAACAGCAGCGGCAGCAGTGGTAACCTTGTGGAGGAATGTGTTCATTGCCCAGCAAGATTTTCCACCGTGGGCGCCTTAATTGAACATGTCGAGAAATCCCACCAGAAGAAACAGCAACCAAGTCGTGGCCAAGTGACAGTCGATGTTTGCCCAAAATGTAGCAAGGCGTTTCGAGATCCAGTGTTGCTGGTGGAGCATGTTGAGAGGGAACATGGAGGAACGTCTAGAGCATAAAGCTTCTCGTGTTTACTGTATGCTCGGTGTACTTGCAACTTATTTTTTTTTTACTTCTTGTTTCATCAATTTTCTTTACTCATTTGGGCTTGAAATCTGCCCATATAACAAGTATAGGATGTTCGCTTGAAGGCAAAGCCGTTGTCCATTCCATTGAAGCTACGTTAGTACTCCTGTCGTTCTAGGTTTTCTTTCTAATAGAGATAAAAGTACGGTTTTGTTACGGTAATGGTATTGCCTGTTGCAACTGGGGGAGCGGTTTTCTCGGAAAAAAGTGTCCTATCTTCAGTAGACGGGACGCCATTTATATGTAGCGAAGATTATTAATGTTTTCCTTGTAACTCCACAACCCCCTAGAGCATCAGCAGACAATGGAGGAGCATAATCACCTAGTAGAACATAAAATTTGATTCGTAATAGCAACCAAAGCAAGCTATACCACTCCTGCGTTGCCAAAGCAATTTGTACAGATCACTGCTAGTCGGATATAAGGGCATAAGCATTATCGTCCTTTCTAGGCCTCTTTGAAACGTAACATTCTTGTACATCGTAGAATTGTAAAAGCAAAGCATCGGAGTTAGGAGGAAGTTAAAATCCTTCAGGAATTCAAATTTGACAGCAACCATAAGGGCCTGTTTGGTTCATAGGAATTGCAACCCATTCCAAGATTTAAATTCTTGAAATTAGATTCAACAAGCTATCGTGGCAGTTACGACGTGCCGAGCTGTGGACCTCGTGGTGTCGATCACTATCTGTCGTGGTGACGGTCACTATCTGTCGTGGCGGTTACGGCTCGAAGAACAGGTGCTGATCTGAAGGCTGTTTGCAAATTGCAAACACGTGTGGTGATGAAGCTAGATGTTGTAGTGTGGCTACGCAATACGCACCATTTCCAAATTCCCTTGATCTCTGTTGTTTGCTCCACTAAATATACATGGTAAAATCACCAAGTTCGTTTGCTGCAAGAAAAAAACAGAGGAAGAAGGTGTGGTCTATACAGTAGGGTATTGTTTTTCTGCATTTCCAGAGAAAAACATTCAGAATGGCATCACACTGAATAATCCATGTCTAATTGAATAGCTTCGTCACTTTTACTTCGAATATTCGATTTAGCAGATTTACTATTACGATTGCACACCACAGTCTGTGAGATGAAGCCATCAAGGCGTGTGCCAACTGAAATTATCAGATGACGGAAGGGAAGCAGAACGACCAACTATATCGTTTCCGAGATTTGATAATTCATAATTGATACCCTGTTTATTGGTTCAACTTCTCCTTGAAGCAGAGGAAAGCAAGAAGGCTGCCGCCAGCCCCACCCTCGCCGCGCCCTGCATCGCGTCGCACCTTATCACAGCACGGACACGGCCGGCGACGGGCCAGCTCGCCGCCTCCCCTACTTCCAAGCATCCTGACACCAGAACGCAGCCACCGAGCTCCGCTCGGCCGCCCGTCGAACGTCACCGCCGCCGACTTCTCCCTCCACCACGCCGCTGCCTCCGTCGTGGACGCGGCCGCATCCCCGCCTGCGTTACTTTGCTCCGTCTCCGAGCACATGCCATGGCCGCTGGCCGGAGTACACCTGCAGGCGCGGCGCGCCGGGCGCACTGCAGAGCGGGCGAGCGGCACGGCGCGCGCGCAGCGGGGCAGGCAGAGGCCGCGGTGCTTGGTGCCGACTCAGGCGGCGGCGGATGCCTCGCCGGCGATCTCAACTTCTGTTCCTGAGAGGTGTCCTCTTCGTGGCCTCGCCTGCCGGCTCTCGGCTCGCCGGCCGGTCGCCTTGCCGCCGCATACACCAACCCACAGGGTAGACGGTATGCCGATTACCGTCCGGGACTCCGGGGTGGACGGTATTTCGTTTACCGTCCACCCCGGGCAGCCGAGGACCGTCCAATCCGTATTCGGCGGCCAAGATTCACCCGATTCAGCCTCTTCCCCGCGCCCCCTCGTCAAGTCAATCATCGCATGGCGCTGCCAGCTGCCTCGCCGAGCTCTCCCGAGCCTTGCATGCACGAGCGTTGAGCTTGAATTCATTTGGTTTGGTATGAAAATCTCGACGGGTTCTTTAATTCTTTTTTGTATGCCTGATTGGATGCATCGTGTTCTTCTCATTGGACCTCCCACGCATCTCAGCCCCGGCCCAGGAGAGCAAGAAGGCACTACGCTGCCCAACCTGAAACTCAGTCAGTCCGACAGGCCCACCATCGCCGTGCTCTGCATCGCGCCAATGGCCCAGCTCACCGCCTCCCCTCCTCCCAAGCAACCTGACACCAGCAGGCAGTCACCGTCCACGGCCCGCCAGCCGCCCGGCGCCAATAGAACGTCACTGCGCCGCCAATTTCTCCCAGGGGACGTCTGCTGTGGACGCCGCCGCGTTCCGGCATGTGCCGAGATACTGGGAGCACATGCACCGTGCAACAGTACGCCATGGCGGCCAGGCTGCCACCTCCAAGCGCACCGCAGAGCAGCACGGGGCGTGCACAATGGGGCAGAGAGAGGCTGCCTTTCATGCTGCCGATGCAGGCGACTACGGGTCGCACGCCGGCGCTCTTAGTGTTAACCCCAGAACAGTGTCCTCCCTAGCAGGCTCCCAGCTCGACGGCAGGTGGCTTTGTCGTCGGACACGACGACCTAGGGGGTGGACGGTATTCCCAACCGTCCAGGGCGGACGGTATTTTACCGTCCACCCCTGGCAGGTAAGGGCCGTCCAATCCACATCTGACGGTTTTTATATACTCGACTCAGATTGCATGAACAGGTCTCTACGCCACGCCCCCTTGTCGAGGCCAAGATCCGGCGGGGCTGCCCCACCGAACTCCGGCAAGTCCCCAAGCCTTGCTTGCACGAGTGTCGAGGCGGAGTTCTTTCGACCTAGCCGGAAAAATCTCGGAGGGTTCTTGTATGGCAAATCGGATGCATTTTATTCTCTCCGAGTGGCAAGACCTACCACCAGCAGGCAGACGCCGTCCACGGCCCGCCCGACGCCCATCCAACGTCACCGCATCGCCGATTTCTCCCTCGGCCGCCGTATTCCCTTGTGCAAAGCGCTACTCGGAGAACACATACCTTGCGACGAAACGCCGCGGCGGCCGGCCGGTCACCTGCAGGAGCGCCCAGCGCACCGCGGAGCGGCATGGCGCGACCGCAATGGGCCAGACAGAGGCGGCGACGCCGCGTCTGGAGTGCGGCACGCTTATTGGAGCACAGAGACCTTGCGACGGGATGCCATGGCGACCGGCCACCTGCTGACGCATTGCCGAGCGACAACGCGAGCGTGCGCAACGGTGTTGGAGGCCGCAGTGCTTTGTAATCACGATGGCGACAACGAGTGCCTCGACGGAGCTCCTAGCATTTATTCCAGATCGTTCTCCCCTTCCTGGCCTCACTTGCCGGCTCTCGGATCGCCGGCGGGTGGACTCGCCGCCGCATACAGTGGCCAGGAGATGGACGGTATTTCTGTTACCATCCACCAGCTGGGGCCGTTGAATCCGCAACCGAAGGCCAGGATACAGCTGAGCGAACAGAACGCTCAGGACACGTGCTAAATCGAATAAAGAACCATCAATGTTTTATTTATCATACATGTTCGCCTTGTTGAGCACTTGGAGTTGCAGAATCAATTAGAGCATGTTTAATAGTTTCGTCCGCTACTCTTCAATACATAGATTCCTGCCCATCCAATCGTCACACGCTATGCATTTTCGCCCACCACAGCGGGCGCGTCGCCAGACGCCCGTTCGCTTCTCTCTCTTCGTTTCTCTCTTCTCCACGTAGATATGAGTCTGCTATCCGCTCACCATAATACTTGTTCTTAGCCCTTTTGCCCTATAGCTACTAGGATGGGTAGAGGTAAATGACACACTCTCCTGTATTCAAGAAGGCCCACTTTTGGATGGGATTGTGTTTTGGATTTATGACCCTTGTCATCTTAGGGCTTCTTCTTGGATATGGATGGATATGCTATGTGCATCATTTAATTTTTGTACTACTTGATACCAAGATACTACATACAATATAATAATACTCGAAATAAATCTATGCAATAATGCACATAGATATATGCAGGTAGGTGAGTATCCAAACCTGGTGGTAATAGAGTAGTACTTAGATACAGTATAAATACACACATGCGCTTCTCTTCCTTCTCGCCCAACAAAGCAAAATTCAGACAGTTTCTGTTCCACCATGAATGGGAAGAACGCAGCGACAACTGCTGCCCTTTGCCTGCTCTTCATGACCTGTGGTGAGTGAGTTCACCCAATCCATCGAAATCTGCACATGACATATTGTTATCCTTCAAATCTGACTCTCTTGCGATTGATTTGTTGTTGAATGGTTGATGAGTTTGACTGTGCTTGAAGGTGCGGAGGCCATGTTGTGCAGAACGCCAAGCACGATCTTCAAAGGGATTTGCCGACAGAATATGAATTGCGCCCACATCTGCGTCTCAGAGGGCAGAAGCGGCGGATACTGTAAAGGATTTCCGATGCGCAAGCGCTGCATGTGCACTTTTGATTGCAGCAGTGATGGAGGAGGTGGTGGCAGTGGTGGTGGAGCGACGGTGCCACTAAGGCAGCCGCCAGCATTGACGGCAAGGGGTCGAAGGGCCGGAAGCCCTGCATGAGGAGCTGCTAGACTCCGGTCGCCAGGCCTCTGATCTGATTGTGTATGCGTACCACAGGCTGGGCGACTCTCTCATGCTAACTCGTGTTCGAAGTTGATGACAATAATGATACTAAAAGATAATGGTTTTGCTACCTGGCAGTAATTACGCACAAGCACGAATCATTAACATGCATGTCCTCTATGACTCTATCTAAAATTAAAGAAGCTAGGAACAAGAATTGTAATGCTCAAGGGCGATGGCTTCTGTCATTCTGTGAATGCTCGCAGTGCATGCTATATACTAGTTTACAAATATTTAAGGCCTACACATCTTCCTCTGGAACTAGTTTTTTTCTTCTTCTTTCTGAAACGATCTCTAGAACTAGTGTATTCAGCCTCTTCCTCACGCCCCCTCTCGCAATTCCAATTCAGCGGTCGATCGCTAGTAAAAATTCCAGCAATTGAACCTGTTTATTCCCTGGCCCACCTCTTTCCCTTTCTGTTCTCATTCAACTCTCATCTGCCTGTTGTGGGTCTCTGCCTGCCACGACGTGCAGCTCCAGCGCCTGAGAAACGAGGGGCCGGCCGAGCCCATGGAATCGGCGGCGTAGGCCGGGGAGACCGAGCGATCATTTTTTTATTTTTATTTCCTTGTTTTTCGTCTGCCACGGAAAAAATTATATGTATAGATTATATGCATAACTTATCCTTTAGTTTATAACTACTTTCTTTCATATGAGTTATGTATATAACTTTTATATAGGAAAAATTATATATATGTTTTTCTTTTTATTGATAAGTTTTGTATATTTGGATAAATTATATATATAATTTCTTATAGAAAAAAAATTACGTATATAACCTTATTGTCTTATTTGTTACTTCTTCTTTATAGTAGTTACCAGTAGTGTACCTGAGGTTTGGCAGGAGACTGGCTGGCACACGGATCATTGGTGAAACCTAGCAGACCGTGTGAGGCTGTGAGCGCATGGAGGAAGAAGCAATTGCGTGAGCCAGGGAGGAAATACTAGACTGAGCGCACATAAAGGAAATATTTTCCAAAAAGGGAAAGTGTATGCTATCGGGCGATTGTTGGTTTGTCGCCCCCTCGTCGAGTCAATTAGGCGCTGCCAGCTGTCAGAGCTGCCTCGCCGGCCTCCGACGAGCTCTCCGAGCCTTGCATGCACGACCGTCAAGCCGGAGTTCATTCGGTTTGGCTGGAAAATCTCGACGGGTTCTTTAATTCTTTTTTTATGTCTGATTGGATGCATCGTGTTCTTCCCTTGGAACTCCCACGCATATCATCCCTGGCCGACAGCAAGAAGGCGCTACGCCGCCGCCCAACCTGAACTCCGGCGTCCGGCGCCTGCCCCACCATCACCGAGCTCTGCATCACGCCGCACCTCATCACGTCACGGACACGGCCGGCAAGCGGCAATGGCCCAGCTCACCACCACTCCTCCCAAGCAACCTGACACCAACAGGCAGCCACCGTCCGCGGCCCGCCGTCCGCCCGGTGCCAGTCTAACGTCACTGCGCCGCCAATTTCTCCCACGGCCGCCACGCCACGTCTGGTGTGGCCGCCGCGGCGTTCCGGCATGTGGCGCGATACTCGGAGCACGCACACCGTTCGACAGTATGCCATGGCGGCTGGGCTGCCACCTGCAGGCGCGCCTGGCGCACCGTGGAGCAGCACAGCACGTCGCGCGCGCCACGGGAGACAGGCTGCCTTGTTTGCTGCCGATGCAGGCGACGGCGGGTCGCACGCCGGCGCTCTTAGCCTTAATCCCATAGCAGTGCCCTTCCTGGCCTCTCTAGCAGGCTTCCGGCTCGACAGCGGGTGGCTTTGTCGCCGGACACGACGACCTGGGGGTGGACGGTATTCCAATTACCTTCCACCCCCTACGCAGCTGAGGGCCATCCAATCCACATCCGACGGACATAATATACACGACTCAGACTGCAGGGAAGGGAACATGTCTCGCTACTACAGAAATACACATTTGTCCCTATTAGAAACTGCTTTTAGTCCCGGTTTTCCAACCGGGACAACCCATCTAGGACAGATGTGTGTATGCTTTTTGTCCAACCAGGACAACCCATCTAGGACAGATGTAGATGTGTGTATGCTTTTTGTCCAGGCTGCTACTCAACCAGAATCAATGTAGTTTTTGGCCAACAAAAAAAATTCACCAACTCCGCATCCGGGAGCCGGCTTCTCCAAATCCAAAAGTTGACCAAAATTGCAATCTCAAAATTAAGTTTCATCACCACACAAACATCACACAAGGAAGCACAAGATCCAATTCACAACACAGAGATCGATGTGATTCACATTACAAAGATTCATCACCAGCATAATCAAAAATGAAAAAAAAATCACAGAGCACATGCCATCGCCCGCCTTGCCCCTTGCTGCCCCTGCGCTTGGCCACGCCCGGCGGCGGCGGCTCGCCGGGCCGCACCCGCGCCCGTCCTGGCGGCAGCTCGCCGGCCCACGCCCACGCCGGGCCGCGCTGCGGCTGCTGGCCTGTCCCCGGCGGCGTGTGCCTGGTCGCGCGCGCGGCGGCAGCTCGCCGGCCTGCCCTAGTGCACGCTCGTCCCCGCCGGCGCGGGGCCCGCGGCCACGCCTGCCCGCGCCCTGGCAGCTCGCCAGCCTCTACCAGCGCCGGGGAGGGAGCTGAGGGACCCGGCGAGCGTTGAGGGAGCTGATGGAGCGAGGGAGCCGGGAGGAAGAAGCAAGCTTGTGGCTGTGAGGAGATAGAGAAGAATCTAAGGGTGAGAGAGAAAGGGAGCTGATGTTAAATAAAACTTGAGTACCGTCGGTTGCGGCACATTTTATCCTGGTTGGAGATATGGACCGGGATCAAAGACTAACATAATATTTAATCTCGGTTGATGGCTCTAACCGAGACAAAAAAGAAGTCTTTGGTCCTGGTTGGTGCCTCCACCCGGGACAAAAGGCCCATGTACCTCCGCTGGCCCGGCTAGTCGTTGGACCAGAGACAAAAGCCACATTTGACCCCGGGACCAAAGACAGCCAGAACAAAAGACCTGGATAGGTCATTTTTGTAATAGTGTCTCCTCTTCCCCGCGCCCCCTCATCGAGGCCATGACCCCGCGGCGCTGCACCGTGCCCCCGCCGAACGCTGGCGAGCCCCCAAGCCTTGCTTGCACAAGTGTGAAGGCGGAGTTCTTTTGACTTGGCTGGAAAAATTTCAGTGGGTTTGTATGGAAAATTGGATGCATTTTATTCTATCCGATGATGGCAAAATCTACCACCAGCAGGCAGAAAGCCAGAAAGACACCGTCCACGGCCCGCCCAATGCCCGTCCAACGTCACCGCGCCACCGATTTCTCCCTCGACCGCCGCGCCGCGTCGTCCGCGCTCCCGCGTGTGGAGTGCTACTCAGGAGCACACATACCTTGCGACTGAACGCCACGGCGCCCGACCAAACACCTGCAGGAGCGGCACGGCGCGAGCGCAATATTAATGGGCAGACAACGCCGCGTCCAGAGTGCGGCGTGCTCATCGGAGCTCACAGACCTTGCAAAGAAACGCCATGGCGGCTGGCCACCTGCTGGCACACTACCGAGCGGCAACGCGAGCGTGCGCAACGGTGTTAAAGGTCGCAGTGCTTTGTACTCACGACAGTGACGGCGGGTGCCTCGATGGAGTTCCTAGCATTCATTCCAGGTCGTTCTCCCCTTCTGGCTTCGCTTGCCGGCTCTCGGCTCGCTGGCGGGTGGACTTGCCGCCGCACACAGTGGCCAGGGGGTGGACGGTATTTTAGTTACCGTCCACCTCTGGGAAGCTGAGGACCGTCGAATCGGCAACCGATCGAAGGCCAGGATACACCCGACACGGACTCTAGCTGAGCGAACAGAGCGCCATCCCGCGGCCGCTCATCGAGTCGTCAGTCATGATCCCGCGCCGCTGCTTCGCTGGCCTCCGGCGAGCTCCATAGCCGGTGTTGGTTCGATCTCTGTTGTTTGCTCCACTAAATATATATGTTTCACGTCTAGCATTCACTAATTCATAAAAGATGACATGTTTAACGGCAGAGAAGCGCAACTCTATCACTTCATTTTTATTGGCAAATAATGTGGTGAAACTGTACAGCGCATGCAGTTCATCAGTAGTTCAGTTTCCATTTTTTTAAGCATTGTGCAACATCACTAGCTCTCGTAACAACAAATGGCCTGATTTCCCCATGACATGGCTTCTGTTCAAATCTTCATTCTACTTATACACACAGTGTCAGGACACGTGCTGAACTGAATCAGGAACCATCAATCAATGTTTTATCATACCTGATCGCCTTGTTGAGCACTTAGAGTTGCAAAATCAATTAGCTCAATTTTGCCCTATAGCTGTTAGGATGGGCAGAGGTAAATCACTCTCTAAAACCTCTCCTGTGTTCCCAAGAAGGCCCACTCTGATGCGGTCCTATCTATCCGCAACCAAGATGGTAGCGTTTGGAGGACATTATTCTACAAAGGATATTGTGGTCTGGATTATGACCCTCTCATCCTAGGGCTTCTTGTTGGACATGGATGGATATGCTATGCACATCATTTAATTTTTCTACTTATTTGATACCAAGATATTAAATAATATAATAATGCTCATAAATAAATCTATGCAATAATGCACTCAGATATATGCTGGTAGGCAAGTATCCAACCCTTCGTCGGACGCATGGTGGTAACGGAGGTAGTACTCAGAAACACTATAAATAGACACTTGTGTGAAAGAGATTGGATTTGTGTGGAATATCAGATTGATTATTGAGAGAAACATGGAGGTTACATATATAGGGAGAGGAGATCTTAGAGGCTAAAAGAAATCCATAATCAAGATCTCCTAGGACTCTAACCTACCATATCTCTACAATATCATCTAGGGGCCGGCTGGCAAACAAGCCACGCTCAGGCCCAATTACACGGGTTTGCCGGCTAACAAGCCAGGCGCATAGCCCTATCCACACATGTACATCAACTGTCTAACACGCCCCCGCAGTCGAAGCATCGGATGACCGAATGTTGAGACTGGATCGAAACTCAGTGAAGACTGATGTAGGCAGTCTGAAACGAACATGGCACCATTTATGCCATTTCGAGTGATTTTGGTGATCGAATGACAACACAACACTTGGACTAATATGATTGTTAAGATGACCATTATCAGGCTTTTAGGTTCAAGTGATGACAAAGAAAAAGAGAAGATAGGTGTAGCAAGGCCCAAAGGGCCGCCCCTACGGGGGTTCCGCAAGCATCGGTGCATCTTCGGATCAGGAGCACCGGAAGAACCGATGCCTAAGCATCGGTGCATCCGACGCTTGTCGTAAGAACCGACGCTATGATGTTTGGTGCAGGAGGAAATCGAAGCCAAGTCAGCCTATAGGCACCGGTTGAACCGACGGTCCAAGAAAGGGCATCGGTGCATTGGGCGTACTGTGTACCAGAGACGATGTCAAGTGCCCAGGAGAAGTTTCTTCCGCACCGGTTCAACCGACGGTGCATCGGAGTATTGCGTCGGTGCATTGACGTCAGCAGAAGAGAAGAAGGCTGTGAGTGACCGGTTTAACCGACGGGCAAGCATCGGTTCAACCGATGGTCACTGTAGCAGCAGTCAAAAGTTCAACGGCTATTTCGTGTCTTAGAGTGACCGGATGAACCGACGCTACCCCTACCAGAGGCATTGGTTCTTCCGGTGATACGCAGATTTTCTGCTGACCGTTGGAGCAATGGCTACAAGACTTGGTGGCCTATATATACGCCTCACCCCGGCCATTTGAAGATTGCTGGAGTTGCTGGACATCCCACACATATCCAAGAACATCTCCAAGCCATACAAAAGCATCAAGATCATATCCTTAGCCCTTAGCACACTTTGAGAGTGTTGTGTAAAGGATTAGTTCTTAGTGAGTGAGATTGCAAGGCCTTGAGCCTTTGTGCTGTGGTTCTCTAGTGAACCAAAACAAGAGCTTGGTGCGCCGGCACCTTGGAGCGTGAAGCTCGCCGGTAACGTCATCGACCCTCCGACTTGGTGTGGAGCGGCGATGACAACTTTGTGCGGGGGACGTGGAGACCCCCATCCTTTGTGGAGAAGCTCCTTAGTGGAACTCGGGGCCAAGGTGACCGTGATTGTGTTCATGGAAGAGACTTGGTGGCCGAGTAGCAATACTCTTAGTGAGTGCTACAACAACGTGGATGTAGGTGTGCCTTTGTGGCTAACCGAACCATGGGATAAACACCCGCGTCAAGAGTTTGCTATCTCCTATCCCGCTCATTAAGCTTCCGCATTTCTTACTAGCAATTTGAATGCCTTTGCTTTCATAGAGTAGTATCTTGATAGGAAAGGCTATAGATTGCTAAACTCTTTTGGGATAGGGGTTTTACACTAGAATAACCATAGTTGCACATCTAGATAGCTTGCTTTAGTTTAAGTTTTGTGCAAACTAGTTGGAGCCATAGGTCTAAGTTTTTATTAGTGCCTAATTCACCCCCTTCCCCTCTTAGGCTAGAGCACCCGATTACTTTCACAGTCCCTTGGTGAAGATGTCGGCGAACTGCGACGTAGTCGGCACATGAAGAACGCGGACATCACCAAGAGCAATGCGCTCCCGAACGAAGTGAAGATCAATCTCCACATGTTTAGTGCGCTAATGCTGAACAGGGTTCGAGGACATGTAGACGGCACTAATGCTATCACAATACACCAAGGTTGTCTTGTGCAATGGCGAGTGTAGCTCAGACAATAGTTGGCGTAACCAAGTGACTTCTGCAATGGCATTGACAACGTCTCGGTACTCGGCCTCGGCACTGGAGCGAGAGACGGTGTGCTGTCGCTTGGACGACCAGGAGATCAGATTGTCACCAAGAAATACTGCATAGCCAGAAGTTGATCTGCGAGTATCCGGACAACCAGCCCAATCAGCATCAGAGTAAACCACCAAGTCAGACTGAGCACAAGGACGTAACAAGAGTCCAAGATCCAAAGTGCCACGAACATAGCGCAGAATATGCTTAAGAGCGGCCAGGTGGGGCTCTCGTGGATCATGCATATGTAGACAAACTTGTTGAACGGCATAGGAGATATCCGGCCGAGTGAAGGTGAGCCACTGGAGAGCGCCGGCTAAGCTGCGAAAATCAGTAGGATCTGAAACTGGTGCACCGACCTCGGCAGAGAGCTTGGGATTCATATCCACGGGTGTCGACCAGGGCTTACAATTTACCATGCCAGCACACTCAAGGATCTCAATCATATACTGCCGCTGGGAGAGAAGAAGACCAGAGTCTGGTTGCTGAACCTGCATGCCAAGAAAGTGATGAAGGGGCCCGAGATCCTTCATGGAGAATTCCTGCTGCAGAGCTGTAATGGTGTGGCGTAGAAGACCAGTAGAAGAAGCTGTCAAGACAATATCATCCACATACAACAGCAGATAGACAACATCATCGCCATGGTGATAGATGAACAATGAAGTGTCAGACTTCGCTTCAACAAAACCCAGCTGTAGAAGGTGAGAAGCAAACCGACTAAACCAAGCGTGGGGTGCCTGTTTGAGCCCATAGAGCGAACGATTGAGCTTGCAAACATAGTCCGGGTGTGCAGAGTCCTCGAAACCAGATGGCTGAACACAATAGACTGCCTCAGACAGATTACCATGCAGGAACGGATTATTCACATCGAGCTGATGAATAGGCTAGGAGCGTGAAAGAGCAAGAGATAACACTATCCGAACTGTAGCAGGTTTGACCACCGGGCTAAAAGTTTCATCGAAATCAATACCAGGACGTTGAGTGAAACCCCGTAGAACCCAGCGAGCCTTATAGCGCTCAAGAGACCCGTCAGACTTGAATTTATGCTTGAATACCCACTTGCCAGTGACCACGTTGGAACCTGGTGGCTGAGGAACGAGATCCCAAGTATGGTTGGACAAAAGGGCGCTGAATTCAGCCTCCATAGCAGCACACCAATCTGGATTTGTGAGGGCGGCGCGATATGTCCGAGGAACTGGGGACAAAGTCGCTGTCTGGTAGAGTGCCGGTAGGCGGATGCCGCGCTTCGCCCGAGTGACCATACCATGCTGATTGGTCACGGGCGGAATCCGAATGGCGCCGGCAGGGAGCTGAGCTGGAGAAGTCGGAGGCACAGGAGCAGGAGATGCAGCCTGAGCAGGTGGTGCGGCACGCCGGGAGTACACAGCACGACCAAAATGTTCGGGGGTCGCGCGTGGCGCAGGGGCTGGTGACGACGCCGTGGCCGCGCGTGGCGCTGGTGAAGCTGGCGTCGATGCCACGCGTGGCGCAACGGCTGGTGACGATGCCGTGGCCACGCGTGGCGCTGGTGAAGCTGGCGTCGATGCCGCGCGTGGCGCAGTAGCTGGAGAAGACGCCGTGGCCGCGCGTGGCATGGGTGAAGTGGGCGCCGTCGATGCCGCGCGTGGCACAGCAGCCGGAGAGGACGCCAGGGCCGCGTGTGGCACGGCGGAAGAACCTGCAGGCATCAAACCGGTGGACGGAGGGAAGGGAAGTACCACCGGATGAGCAGACTCTTCCAAAAAATCAAAGTCCGTTAGTGTGGGTGAAGAGGAGGACTCAGCAAACGGAAAGGAAGACTCCTCAAAGAGCACATGACGGGAGATGATGGTCCGATTAGTGTGTCGATCAAGGCAAATATACCCCTTGTGGTAAGGAGAGTATCCGAGAAAGACACAAAGAGCGGATCGAGGGGAAAGCTTATTGGCGACTGTGGCAGAAAGCTTGGGGTAGCACTTACACCCAAAGACGTGCAGGTGGTCGTATGATGGTGGTGTACCGAAGAGGGTAAGGTGTGGTGTAGAAAAATTGAGCGTCTTGGTGGGCAGGATGTTTAGCAAGTATGTGGCGGTGGTGAGCGCTGCAGCCCAATAGCGAGGAGGAACACTACCCTGGAACAGAAGGGAGCGAACAGTGTTATTGACAGTGCGAATAATCCGTTTAGCTTTACTGTTCTGAGGGAAAGTAAATGGACAGGACATGCGCAGGCGAACACCATTGGCCAAGAAGAAGACGCGAGAGCTGGAGTTGTCAAACTCCCTGCCATTGTCACACTGTATACCCTGTACAGTAACACCAAACTATGTGCGCACATAAGCAAAAATGTCAGACAAGGTGGAAAAAGTGTCAAACTTGAGGCGCAGAGGAAAGGTCCAAAGATAGTGGGGGAAATCATCAAGCACCACAAGATAATATTTATGACCCGAAACACTAGTGATTGGGGACGTCCAAAGATCACAATGAATCAACACAAAAGGGCGCGAGGCGCGAGATGTTGACATGTGAAAGGGGAGACGCACATGACGACCCAGTTGGCAAGCATGGCATAAAGAATCACTAGTGTGTCTGTTACATCGAATAGCAGAAGAGCGCATAAGGTGGGCCAAAACTTCATGACCAGGATGACCAAGACGCTGATGCCAAAGTGAAGGGGTGGTGGTCGCAAGCAGGGCGGAGGCGGGGAGCCGCAACGGGTAGAGAGGTCCAGAGCTGTCACACCTGACGATCTCGCTCCGAGTGGGAAGATCCTTCACAGAACAACCGAAGGGGTCAAATTCCACATAACAATTATTGTCGGTGGTGAATTGGCGAACAAAAATAAGATTCTTAATAAGATCAGGAGAGACCAAGACATTATTAAGATGAAGCTTATGAGGAAGAACCGTGTTGCCAATGGCGGTGACAGGCAAAAGGTTCCCATTACCGACAATAATGGACGAAGGAGAATGACCGGAAGGAGCAAAAGAGGTCGAAAGTATACCAGCATTGGATGCCATGTTACAGCTGGTAGCACCAGTATCAAAATACCAGTCCTGTTGCGGCGGCTGTTGAAGCGTCATGGTTTGGAAGTTGGCCGCCAAGCTCTGCTGATCCCAACCTTGGGCCAAGGCGGGATGGACAATGGGGCTGGCAGGAGGTGGAACGCCCCACTGACCGGCCCACTGGCCGGGAGGCCCGGCAAGGTAAGCCTGCTACTGCTGTTGCGGAGGCAAAGGAGGATGAGGTGGCGTTGGGGCCCGCGGACCTGGCCACATGTATATGGCGCCGGTCCACAGATTGTAGTAGCTGGCTCCAGAGGGAGGCTGTCCAGGAGCAGAACCCCCGGAGGCACCCTGAGAGCCACCAGAAGAGGAGGCGTTGCCACTGCCCTTGTTGTAGCGCTTGCCACCACGCTTGCCGCGCTGCTGGAAACCGCCCCCGGAGCCAGAGGAGGGTGTCTGTTGCTGCTGCTGTGGCTTTGACTGTTGCTGGGCGGGCTTGGGCGATGGTGCAGATCCACCAGAGCTGCCGCCGGAGGTGCCAGAACCACCGCCAGAGAGAGCAGCAAGAGCTGCAGCTGGAGGTGCCTTTGCCATGGTGAGTTCCTCGAGTCGCAGATCATCCCGAACCTAGATGAACTTGGGAAGAGGAGCAGTGCGCCGTAGGTGAAGGCCGATGGCGCTGAATCGCTCGTTCAACCCGCGAATGATGTTGAGGACGAGAGTGTCCTCCGTGATTGGCTGGCCAAGGTCCCTGAGGTCCTCAGCCATGCGCTTGAAGCGGCGGCAGTAGTCGACGACGGACAGGTCGCCTTGGGAGAAGGCGCGGAACTCCTGATCAGCGTAGAGGGCGCGTGTGGTGCGGTTGCCAAGGAACTGGGACTCAATTGCAAGCCAGATCGCACGAGCAGAGGCGCCACGCTCGGAGACAGTGTCGGCGAGGTCGTCGGAGATGGCGCCTAGCAGCCAGGTGCGGACAACGCAGTTCATCTGCACCTAGAAGGAGAGGCAGGCGCAACATCGTTGGAGAGGACATGGCGTTCCAGGGAGTACTTGCCCAGGACGTCGAGGAAGGACTGCTTCCAGCGGCCGTAGAAGGTGGAGTTGATGTCGAGGACGAGCGGAACCAGAGAGCGGATATTCTGGACCGCCACGGCTTGCGCATGGAGATTGAGGAGGACAGAGGCCTCCTATTGAAGCAGCGCCTCGTGGAGGTGGAAGTCGCCGGCGTCGGATTCATCATCCTGGCCATCCTCTTCACCAGAAGGTTGGGCCGCGGCCCGCTCCTTGGTGGCTTGGAGACGCGCGAGAGCGGCGTCGATCTCCTCCTGGGCGGCGGCAGCCTCACGATCCGCTTCCTCGGCACGAAGCAGCGCGGCCTCCGCGGAGGTTGGCGATGCGCGCGCGCTCGGCGTCGTCCTCGGCGCCAGGAGGGGCGGCTCCCTCAGGGGGCGGGGTCTTGCCGGATACGTCGACGACGCTGGAGTCCGGCATGGCGCGGGTGCACTGAGAGCAGCGCCTGGGAGGCGCGCAAAAGGCAGCGCCGAAGGGAGGGGCGCGCTGGAAGTGGCGCCGCAGGGGAGGGCGCCCTGGGAGCAGCGCCGGCAGCGGAAAAACCTAAACTCGTGATACCATGAAAGAGATTGGATTTGTGTGGAATATCGGATTGATTATTGAGAGAAACATGGAGGTTACATATATAGGGAGATGAGATCTTGAGGTTAAAGGAAATCCATAATCAAGGTCTCCTAGAACTCTAACCTACCATATCTCTACAATATCATCTAGGGGCCGGCTGGCAAACAAGCCACGCTCAGGCCCAATTACACGGGTTGGCCGGCTAACAAGCCAGGCACATAGCCCTATCCACACATGTACATCAACTGTCTAACATTGTGCTCTTCTCTTCCTCCTCGCCCAACAAATCAAGGTTCAGATCAGTTTCAGTTCAACCATGAATGGGAAGATCGCAACGACAACTGCTGTCCTGTGCTTGCTCCTCATGACCTGTGGTGAGTGAGTTCACCAAATCCATCGAAATCTGCACATGACATATTGTTATCCTTCAAATCTGACTCTCTTGCGATTGATTTGTTGTTGAATGGTTGATGAGTTTGACTGTGCTTGAAGGTGCGGAGGCCATGTTGTGCAGAACGCCAAGCACGATCTTCAAAGGGATTTGCAGGCAGAATAGGAATTGCGCCAACATCTGCGTCTCAGAGGGTAGAAGCGGCGGATACTGTAAAGGACTTCCGATGCGCAAGCGGTGCATGTGCACTTTTGACTGCAGCAGCGGCGGAGGCGACGGTGACGGTGGAGGTGGCGGCGGTGGTGCTACCAGGGTTTGACTGTTTTCAACCCTACTTGCGATTGATTTGTTGTTGAATGGTTGATGGGTTTGACTGTGCTTGAAGGTGCGGAGGCCATGCTGTGCAAAACGCGAAGCAACGATCTTCAAAGGGATTTGCCGGCAGAATATGAATTGCGCCAACATCTGCGTCTCGGAGGGCAGAAGCAGCGGATACTATAAAGGACTTCCAATGCGCAAGCGCTGCATGTGCACTTTTGACTGCAGTAGTGACAAAGGCGGTGGTGGCGGTGGCGGTGGAGGAGGTGGTAGCGGCAGCGGTGGAGCGACGGTGGCACTAAGGCAGCCACCAGCATTGACGGCAAGGGGTCGATGGGCCGGAAGCTATGCATGAGGAGCTGCTAGACTCTGGTCGCCTGGCCTCTGATCTGATTGTGTATGCCTACCACAGGCTGGGCGACTCTCTCATGCTAAATCGTGTTCGGAGTTGATGACAATCTTACTATTACTAATTGGAGGCTTCTTTGAAGCCTCCATGTGAAGCCACGAATTATAGGTGGACACTCTAAAAAAATAGATTATAAAAATAGGTGAGAAGTCCTAAAAATTCCCACAAAAATCAGAAACATCTGGCCATCCATCTAACTACTCTAACCATAATAGTCATTGAATCTGTTATCTTTTTTTAATAAATTACCCACATCTGCCATTATTAAAAAAACATAAAGTAACTCCTTAATTTTCGTGTAAATTACCCACCTATGCCATTAAAACAATAATGCAAAACAGCCCCTAATTTGTATATAAATCATCCAACTATGTTATTATTAAAAGTTAAATTAACCCCTAAATATGAATCTGAATTATATAATTATAATAAGATATTAAAGTATATCAATATAAAATTCTAAATTAATATTTCTATCATTATTGTATTATTATGTATATAAAAATACTATTCATAGTAAGTGTCACTGTGTATTCATGTACGATAAAAAAGATAAGAATACTAAATCATAAATAAATAGTTTAATTTTATATATATATATATATATATATATATATATATATATATATATATATATATATATATATATATATATATATATATATATATATATATCAAACACTCATGGAAATGTGGTGCAAAATGAAATCTATTGCAACTATATAATGATAAATATATATTTTATAGTATGTGTTAGAATATCCAATAGATGGGAGTACGTGAGATAGATAATTATAGTTATTAATTGTATGATTTATTTTTAAAATAATTCTAATTAGCTCGTGCGGGAGCACGAGTTGATAGACTAGTAATGATAAACAAAAATGGTTTTGCTACCTGGCAGTAATTACGCACAAGCACGAATGATTAACATTTAGATGTCCTCTATGACTCTATCCAAAATTAAAGAAGCTACGAACAAGAATTGTAATGATCAAGGGTCATGGCTTCAGTCATTATGAGAATGCTCGCAGTGCATGCTAGTTTACAAATATTTACTCCATTCGTCCCAAAATAAATGCAATTTTAGGACTGAGCACGTAAACCAACGCTATATGTAAAATTACAAAAATACCTCATCTTTTGTGAGGAATGATGAGGTGTCAGTTGTCTTTTGTAAAAATATTCTGAAAATTGCCTTATCTTTTGTGGTAGGTAGGTCAAAATTAGCATTTTTTGTGTGATAAATGTTGAACTCTATAATTGCAATTATTTTAGGACGGATGGAGTAAGGCCTCCACATCTATCTCTGGAACTAGTTTCTTCTTCTTCTTTTTGAAACGATTTCTAGAACTAGTGTATTCAGCCTCTTCCTCGTGCCTCCACGCACAATTCCAATTAGGGATGGCACCCGCAGATGCGGGTGCGGGTTTGGCGAAAATCTGTCTGCAGGCAAACCCACGGGGTTGGGAAAATCCGCCAGCAGGCAGACTCGCGGGTGCATTTCTGCACCCGCACCCGTCGGGTTTCGGACGGGTTTTGGGTGCACGCGGGTATGGTAGCAGATATAATAAAAATACATAAATCTATCAATTTAAACACTCAAATAGCATATTTCTATAAGTAATAAGAGCAAACTAACAATAAATCTATAAGTTCAAAGCAACAAGGACAAACTAATAACAAATCCATAAATTCTTGTGCTTATTTTATAGTTAGTATAGTTAGGCTGGGCCTTACTTAAGCTGGTCGAGCCGGGTTTTTTTTTGATTTCGGATGGATGCGGGTCCACCCGCGGGTGGAATTCAAACTCGCACCCGCACCCGCACCCGCAATATGCGAGTACGCGTGTGAGTTCATCCTCGGATGTAATATCGGACCCGCACTCGTACCAATCGGGTTTAAAATCTATGGATACCCGCGTCCACGGATGAAATTGCCATTCCTGATTCCAATTCATCCCTAGTAAGGATTCCAGCAATCGAATCTATCCGCTCCCTGGCCCACCTTCTCTTTCTCTTTCCGTTCTCATTGAACTCTCATCTGCCTGTCGTGGATCTCATCTGCCTGCTACGACGTGCAGCTCCAGCGCATGAGAAACGAGGAGCCTCATGGAATCGGCGGCGCAGACTGCCAGACTGGGGAGACCGAGCAATCATTTTTTTTTATTTTTATTTCCTTGTTTTTTCATCTGCGACGGAAAAAATTATATGTATAGATTATTATTGTCGACCGAAACATACCGGCGAGCAACGACGGGCAACACGAAGAGCCGGGAGGTTGCTAGGGCGCTAGAGGCACTGCTCCCTCGTCGACGGCCCGCAATTTCCGTCACGCGCCCGGAGGATGTATGAAAACCGGGCGTGCCACCTGACCTATACCCGATCAGGAGGGTGCGGACGTGCTCCGAACAGTTTCCTGCATACAAAGACACGTGTAAACGTAAGTCCGAGCCGTGGTCGGCTCCCCGGGACGACTCTTGCATCGGCTTTGAAGAGCCGATCGAGTCCCGGTGTCAGATGGGATCTGATTGTATCCAGATATGATAAATAGAGCAAATAACTATAAAACTGCTTCAATTAAATCTAATTGATCTAATCCACGATAGTAACAGCTTCACTGCTAGATCGGAACATCCTACACGTGACTAGGCCTAGCGAACATAAAAGATAACTAAACCACAACCCAAAACAGAGGCCTAAGAACTAGCAAGAGCCGATTCCCGGAACAATCCCTATCAAGGCTAAGATAAAGCATCCACTACGCCACCGGATCATCCAATCCGTTTGCAAGGCCTAACCTAGCAGATATTACGCAAACTCTTAAGATAAGAGCAAACCATAACAGATCAGATCTACTAGACATAAGAGAAGCAGGGTGTTGCCTCTGTGTAACTAGTTCTATGCGACAAGAACTAGCATAAGATTGAAACGTGACTGCACAGAGATAACATGATATTCGTAGATGATAAGCAACGAAGCACAATAGATCTATTACAAGCCATGCTACGAACATTAGGATAACTAGTACTACTCGCCATCAAAAACGCTTCAGTACGAGTAATACCAAGGTAAAAGCAAGAACAATGCTGCCCTGATCACGCGAAGCAATCAGGGCAGCATGACGCTTACTTGGGTGGAACCCTAGAATTAGGGGTGGCGGTGCGCCGAGGTTTGTTGTGGTGGAGACACCCGCCGTGTGTAAACGAATGCCGTCATCTTTATTCAATAGCATATGGGTACATATTTATAGTCCGAAGACTTCTTGTCGTGCAAGGCAACCCCTAAACTCTTTCCTAACCGAAGACTAGAGATAAATTACAACTCAATAAGGACTCTAAGATTAGATAATATGATCTGGACTCTTTCCTCCACCGGCCCAGATCTTCATGAAGCTTCCAAATATCAGCCGAAACACGCCGTATAGTTGTTGCAGATTCTGGTCGTCCTATTGTTTCGGCAATTCTCGTCGACTCCAAGGTAATCTGGACGTGATTCCAGTTGTATTGGAAAGCTTATCTCCTTAGCTTTCCATGCATATCTAGAACGCCTAAAACGGAGTCCATATGTGGCCTGGGCGTCCATTCTCGTACGGCCTCTCCCTGCAGTCCGAACCAGCCTCGCGAATAAACTGGGCTTCAACATGGATTAGGCCTGTAACTCCATCTCGGCTTGAGCCCTGAGTGCACAGTTATCATCATATTTGGCCAAACTTATGATATAAGCCTGGCTAAGTGGACTCCTTTACCGTGTGTTTCTTCTGACATTTGGCCTACCAATCCTGGTCAAATTCTGGCGATAACACATGCCCCCCAAGTTTGGCCAAATATGACAGAATCTTCTAAGCGCCAGCTGCAAACCAAATAAAAATATCATCTCCTCAAATTGTCTTCTCATGCCACTGATGGTCTTGCCCCCCGACCCGATAGATCGGCTATTAGCCAACTGACTTTGTGACCGATTGCTTGAACCGGCCTCACGCCTTCCTCGACCAATCTCAATGTTGTTGCAGACTGGTCCTAGTTTTCATATTCCATGGATGGCGCTGACTTACGGGATCATCCTCAAGCTTCATCAGATCAGCATCAACATACTTGGCCTCTTCTTGATGATCGTTAATCGCCAGGAGTTGGTGAAGACATAGATATTCAATAGGTAGTCGATTCTCCATCGAATAAATAATAATGTGGGCTACATGGATTACCTGCAAAACAATCACTTGCCGGACCGGCTCTACAAAGATCATTGTGAATCGGCTAAAAGCCGATGGATCATATTTAGTTAGGCAAAAGTCATGCAAGCCGACCCAACATCAAAAAATCTCTTCCCCCACAAAAATATGCTATGTCATGCAAAGGGTGAGTGTGAGCTTCCAGGTATTTCTTAAAGCATTTACAAGTGCTAGCATGTATATACAGTGAGGGTATAGCATAAAGACACCGCATAGAAAAGCTCAAAAGAATATATCTATATTAGAACATGAGCAGGCAATTTTTAAGATTTTTCAAAATAAAAAGCATCACCACTTAGCCCAACCAACTAGTACATTAAAGCATGACAAGCAAAAACCAGCAAGTACCTACACCAGTGAGCTTTTTCCAATACAAGGATCTTTTAACAAGCTTGATTATTCATGCCCTCAGGTCTTGCAGGTTAAAACATATTGCATTTGAAACTCAAACAAGCCTTTTGTTCCGTGCCAGGGGTTATTTGCTTATCAGGCCACTTCTTACCAACCAATGCTAAGCCTAGGTCCGTTGAACCATCAGAAGCTTAAAGCAAGGTTTTGGTCATTCACAGCCTAGTCCAAGTTCATGCTAAAGTGCAATAGCAAGCAGTCCCGAACTAGATCAGTGAGACAAAACAAACCCACCTGGATCTTTTCATTATAGCACAGCATGGACATCATTCATATTTTAATGTAATTTAGCACAAGATTACCATATAAGCATTGAGACTCTAGCTGCATAAATGATTCCAAGAAAAGGATATAGCTACCAGGCATGTACAAGATAGTAAAAGCAAAGTCAGCCTACACATACTAGTAGCCAAGTAAAGCGGTGACCATATTTCAGATTTTCAAAAGAACAAAAGTCATGCTCGGTATCAGATATTCAACATATTCAAATGAGCGTAACCACACATGGTCACCAGCATCCACACCTCAAAATATATACACGAAACACAAGTAGAAGCTACTAAACATACAAGGAAGCTAGTGCAAGTGATAAATGCATATACTGTATGATGATGCAATGGTGAGTTTGAATATTACCAATCAAATTGGCCGTTGACGAGCCGATGGTTAAAATCCCGCCTGGTCTGTACTTGCCATAATGCATTCTCATCACAATTATCGGCTGTTGTGACGAATGCCCTGACCCCGTAGGAGCCGAATTCGCCGATGTCGATGGTGTCGCAGGAATGGGAATAGCCGATGACGATGACGATGCAGAAGTACTATTGGCCGGATAGATCGGCTAATGTATCAGACACTCCCACGCCCACATGGGAGCAGAAGTAGCCGATGTCCATGGCCGGAACTGCGAAGGAGCAGAAGTAGCCGATGGCGAAGAAGCTGTAGGAGCACCGGCGGTAGTTCTTCATCCGGATGAAAATTTTTGTATGGGTCTCCATATTTCATCACCAAATCATGCCAGAATGTGTTTATTCTGTGAGGCCAGTGGATAAGACCAGCCTCAATCCGTTTTTTGTCTCTTCGATCCAATCACAGTCTTCCAGCGTGATCCCTGAGATCGGCTCTTGCCCTTCCGCGTCCCGGGCGTTCATGTCTGCGAGCGAAACCTCGCTGGAGTCATCTGCACGGACCACCTCCACTTCATTGCCATCCCATTGGACCAAACACTGGTGCATCGTGGAAGGAACACAACAATTGGCATGAATCCAATCCCTCCCAAGCAGCACTGTGTATGTACTCTTACTGTTGACGATGAAGAACGAGATTGGGACGGTCTTGCGGCCAACTATCAACTCCACATTGAGGATACCCTGTGCCTCTGACGGCTGGCCGTTGAAATCATTGAGCATCACGTTGGTCTTGATAAGATCAGCAGCAGAACGACCCAATCGGCGCAGTACTGAGTACGGCATCAGATTGACCGCGGCACCAGTGTCGACCAACATCCTGTTCACAGGCTTGCCGTCGATGAAGCCCTTGAGATATAACCCCTTCAGGTGCTTGTAGCTCTTCTCCTTGGGCTTCTCGAAAATGATTGGCCGTGGGCCGAGATCCAGCTGCGCGATGGCCAATTCCTCCGGTTGGGGTGCTCGAAACTCCGACGGGAGCATGAACACCATGTTCACATCAGCCGATGGCTTCTCATCGGCTTTTGTCTGCTTGGGGCGCCACTCTTTTCTCGGAGGGCGTCTCTCCTCCCTTCGCGGTCGCCTGACTTGCTCCGCGAGATTCGGACGCGCTTTCCTCAGCACGTCGAGGTACTTTGCTTCTGCCTCTTCCAGATTGCGCAAGCGCTGTACTCTGCGCTTCTGCGACCGATTAAGCCCATCAGGACACCACCGTGGACGATGGTACATGTCTTATTCTTCTTCTTGCTCGGAATCACCCCTGGTCGGCCTCCTCACACGGTCATCATGACGTGTTCCGGGCCCTAAGCGCCGGAACACTGATGTTTCGTCCTGCTGGTGTCCTCGAGGCCTGCACTC
Organism: Panicum virgatum; assembly: GCF_016808335.1. Taxonomy (NCBI): domain Eukaryota; kingdom Viridiplantae; phylum Streptophyta; class Magnoliopsida; order Poales; family Poaceae; genus Panicum; species Panicum virgatum. The sequence continues at coordinate 62,696,724 of NC_053146.1, forward strand.
CAAGCAATCATCTATAGTAGGCAATCGGCTCATGCCGGAATTCCAACAGTACCTGAAGAACGGGCAATGCCAGTGGTCGCGTACAGCATGGCGTCTCCCCAGTGTCCTTCCTGAGCGGTGCTCGTACTCGTCCTCTTCCGATTCATATCGGCGGCGCAACTTGTACTGGTACTTTTCCAGAAGCCGATTAGAAGCTGGAAGCTGATTGCAGATGTGACGCACCTGCTCTTCGGTCACATGCTGCTGTTCCAGTTCGCGTCTATCCTGCGGCCGTTTGCCAGAAGCGGCCTCTCTCCTCTGCTTGTCATGGCGGCGCACGGGTCTCACCATGTTGATCTGGAATGCCAAATCCTGGCCCTTGGATCCGAAATCTGACAGCTCCACCATGTTAGCTTGTGGGAAGGGCTTTGTGTCAACCTTCATCGTGTGTTGAGCCAGGATTAACCGGCCTTGCTCGATAGCCTATTGTATCTGACGACGTAACTCCTTGCATTCACCCGTGGAATGAGTGAACGAGTGGTGCCATTTGCAGTACAGTCTCCCCTACAACTCTTGTGGCGTTGGTAGCTTGTGATTTTCTGGGAGCTTCAGCTGTTTTTCTTTGAGGAGCAAATCGAATATCTGCTCTGCCTTGGTTACGTCGAAGTCGAAGCCCTTCACAAGCCCCTGCTGTTTGATCCATTTGCACGGGACAGGGTTTGCCCCCCGAGTCCACTATGCCACGGCCACTTCTTGCTCCTCGCCAGAGTCGTCAGATTCTTCCGCCTGGGCCATGTTTACATGGCGCTTGAACTTGTCCTGGTACAGCTCAGGATGGTAATGTTCGTATGCTGTAAGCTTCTGCACCAGGTGCGCTAGAGATGTAAACTCCAACTGAAAAGCCGCATCCTTGATTGGCTTAGCGAGTCCCAGGACAGCCAGGTCGACTGCCTCCTTCTCTGTGATGCGCGACGAGTAGCATCGGTTCTTGACCTCCCTGAAGCGCTGTATGTATTCTGACACAGTCTCTCCTCGCTTCTGCCTAACTTGGGCGAGGTCGGCAATTCCAGCTTCAGCAGCCTCCGAGTGGTACTGGGTATGGAATTGATCTTCAAGCTGCCTCCAAGTCCGAATTGAATCCGGAGCAAGTGATGCATACCATCCAAAAACTGGGCCTGTAAGGGATTGGCCGAAGAACCGGACCCTCAACGGATCCGACACTGAGATCATCCCAAGCTGCGTTAAGTATCGGCTCACATGCTCGATGGAACTGGCTCCCTCTGACCCGTTGAACTTGGTGAACTCAGGAAGCCGATACTTGGGTGGCAGTGGGATCAAGTCATAGTCGCTTGGATACGGCTTGGAATAGCCGATCGCTTTCCTCTTGGGCAGGATGACGAACTGGTCCCTCAGTATTGCACTGACATGCTCCACACTAAGAACTCCTGGGGCCGATGGCTCAGCACTCGGCCCAGTAGCGTACTTTGCCAGCCACGCTTGTTTTTCTGCGTCTGCTCCAGAAGCTCCTGGGTTCACCATCTGCACCGAGCATTCTGGACTGACGCTGTCAGGAATGTAGGCGCACGTGTAGCCGTGCGGAATCTCCTTGGGTGGCTCGGTGAGGAACTGGCCTTCTCCAGGATCACCGCCAATCTTGTGGACGACGTAGATCGGCAAGCTCTGTGGTCTGGGAGCTGCAAATGAGAATGGCAGTTGCGGCCTAGAATGCAGTGCAGCTTCCTCTGTGTGACTCCCCAGGATTGGCCTCGATGGAGAGTACTGATTCTTGATTATCTCCTGGATGATGTGGTGCGCCATGCGCTCAAGCTCGTTCATCAGGCTCTGAGAATGCCGATGAAGCGAATGGGCCACCATGTAGTTCATCTCCTAACGCAGTGCCCTGGTGTGCTCCTCTGATGGTATAGACAGATCTACATTGTCGAGAGCGCCTTCAGGCGAGAACCCCTTCCACCTGATGCCATGGTTGCGGGTCCTCTCAAAAGAGCCGATGAGATCGGCTTCCAGCAGAGCTTTGACCTCATCATACTTCTTCTTGTGTTCAGGAGGAAGCTCTTCATACGTGACGGGCTTGGGAGCGGGTTCTTGATCTTGAGCTCTAGTCATCATTGCGGTGGACGTTGTTGCCGAGAAGAGTCCCACCAGGCGTGCCAGAATGTGTTGTCGACCGAAACCCACCGGCAAGCAACGACGGGCAACACGAAGAGCCGGGAGGTTGCTAGGGCGCTAGAGGCACTGCTCCCTCGTCGACGGCCCGCAATTTCCGTCACGCGCCCGGAGGATGTATGAAAACCGGGCGTGCCACCTGACCTATACCCGATCAGGAGGGTGCGGACGTGCTCCGAACAGTTTCCTGCATACAAAGATCTACTAGACATAAGAGAAGCAGGGTGTTGCCTCTGTGTAACTAGTTCTATGCGACAAGAACTAGCATAAGATTGAAACGTGACTGCACAGAGACAACATGATATTCGTAGATGATAAGCAACGAAGCACAATAGATCTACTAAAAGCCATGCTACGAACATCAGGATAACTAGTACTACTCGCCATCAAAAACGCTTTAGTACGAGTAATACCAAGGTAAAATCAAGAACAATGCTGCCCTGATCACGCGAAGCGATCAGGGCAGCATGGCGCTTACTTGGGTGGAACCCTAGAATTAGGGGTGGCAGTGCGCCGAGGTTTGTTGTGGTGGAGACACCCGCCGTGTGTAAACGAATGCCGTCATCTTTATTCAATAGCATATGGGTACATATTTATAGTCCGAAGACTTCTTGCCGTGCAAGGCAACCCCTAAACTCTTTCTTAACCGAAGACTAGAGATAAATTACAACTCAATAAGGACTCTAAGATTAGATAATATGATCTGGACTCTTTCCTCCACCGGCCTAGATCTTCATGAAGCTTCCAAATATCAGCCGAAACACGCCGTATAGTTGTGGCAGATTCTGGTCGTCCTATTGTTTCGGTAATTCTCGTCGACTCCAAGCGAATCTGGACGTGATTCCAGTTGTATTGGAAAGCTTATCTCCTTAGCTTTCCATGCATATCTAGAACGCCTAAAACGGAGTCCATATGTGGCCTGGGCGTCCATTCTCGTACGGCCTCTCCCTGCAGTCCGAACCAGCCTCGCGAATAAACTGGGCTTCAATATGGATTAGGCCTGTAACTCCATCTCGGCTTGAGCCCTGAGTGCACAGTTATCATCATATTTGGCCAAACTTATGATATAAGCCTGGCTAAGTGGACTCTTTTACCGTGGGCTTCTTCTGACATTTGGCCTACCAATCCTGGTCAAATTCTGGCGATAACAATTATATATTTATGCGTAACTAATCCTTTCGTTTATAACTCTTTACTTCTTTCGCATGAGTTGTGTATATAACTTTTGTATAGGAAAATTTTTTATACATATGTTTTCTTTTTATTGATAAGTTTTGCATATTTTGCATAAATTATATACATATTACTTTTCGAAAAAAATCTACTTAACCCTGAAAGGCCCTTGTTTAATTTTGGTAATTGAGTGACAAGTTAGGTGGACTAATAAGTATTTATGTTGAGATACACAGGTGATTAGTCCACACAAAAACACTAGTATAAGCAACATATGTCATAGAGGAGAAATGACTAAGTGTTGATGCTATGCTCATATAGTGTGATGGAGAAACTCATTGCATATGAGACATGACATGGGGTCATGTGACCAAAGTGGAGAAGATGAAGACAAGACTTGGCTTGATGGACCGGTTGCAATGGTGAAGGGCAAGTCAAGGCTTTGAAGTGAGTGACCGCGAGGCGGTGAATCTTGAGCAAGACTTGGCACCGATGGACCGAGGCTACAGTGAAGAGCGAGCAAGGTCAAGATCGATGGACCAAAGAGGTCATGTGATGATATGGAGTGGATCATATCATTCAAGGAAGATCAAGCCAAGTGTTGATTCATTATGATGATCAAAAGGCTTGATGGAGTTTGGTGCTTGTGTGGCATCAATATTTGAGAAGATGAAATAGAATGCGCAAGGCAAAGGTATGACTTGTAGGGCATTTCATTTCACCGGTCAAAGGTTGTGTAGAGAAGTGCATGACCGGATTTAGGATAGATAGCCGTACTATCAAGAGGGGCAAACTTGTTTGCATATCGGTCATCTAGTGCCACTTGAGCGATCTAACATTGCGATGTTGCTAGGATCGAGTGGCATGGTGAGATCAAGTAAAAATCCTTTGAAAATGATTATAAAAATGCTATCACACATGCACATGATGTTGTTCACTTGGTGTTGTTGGCACATTTGCAAAGGAGAAGGTGTTGGAGTTGATGTTGATCAACTTGGGAAGCAAGAAAGGCTTTTCGGTGTTCTCCGAAAACTAGGTTGGCTCTTGGAGCGGAATACTGCTTTGATCTATTATGTTTTGGATCAAATATTTAGTTGGGTTGTGTAGCCCTCTAAATAAACTTTTCATAGAGTCCAAGATCACCTAATTTGGACATCGGAACTAAGAGTTATGGCCGTTTTACCGAGATTCGTTTCTGTTGGAAATGTACCTGCGGACGGTCCGCTCCTGGGGGCCGGACGGTCCGCCGTTGTCTTATTTGAGCTCAAACAAGACTGATTTTGGCTCTGGATGGTGGTCCAAAATGAACTGCGGACCGTCCGGTCCTTGGGGGCGGACGGTTTGCCTTTAAAACCTAAAACAGACACAGAAACTTGGTCTTTCTGTATGGGGTGTCCAAATGAACTGCGGACCATCCGCCATTTGTGAGGCGGACTGTCCGCCTAGACTGTAACGGTCGACTTCGAGATGCATTTATTGAGAATATAGCCGTTGGATTTGAAATGGCGGACCGTCCGGGCCCTGTGGAGCGGACAGTCCGCGAAAACTCTGTTTTCACAGGATTTGAGTGTAACGGCTAGTTTGGGGCTTCCCTCTATAAATAGAGGTGGTGGCCGGCCATTTGAGAGTTTGAGCACATTGGAGACTTGGTGTGCTTGTGTGAGAGTGCTTGAGAGCCCTCTAACTCACTTGTGCTTGCAAAGATTGTGATCCGATTGTGAGATAGCGATTCTAGTGCGTTGTATTGAGAGATTGCAAGAGTTTAACACTAGATGATCGTGTTGCAAGCCGGTAGTGCTTGTTACTCTTGGAGGTTGCCACCTCCTAGATGGCTTGGTGGTGTGTCTCCGTCGTGAAGCCCGCAAGAAGATTGTGCGGTGCTCCGGAGAAGTGATTGTGAGGGGTATTGTGCTCACCCCGCGGGAGCCGCGAAGAGCAACTCTAGTTGAGCGAGACACAAAGAGCAACAAGTGATCCGGCCTGATCATGTGCTAGAGCTCGGTGTGAGCACTCCACATGGGAGAGTGTGACTTTAGAGTCACCACTAGCAAGAGGATTGGCGGCAACCTTGGACCTTGTCTCAACGGGGATTAGCTTGGTGGCAACCAAGTGAACCTCGGGATAAAAATTACCGTGTCAACTTTGTCTACTCTTCTTGGTGGTTTGTATTCTCAAAATCACAAGCCTTGTATTTGCATTTATATATATCTTGTGCTTGTGTAGTCGCTCTAGTGTTTAGTTAGCTTGTGTAGCTTGCTAATCATCTTCTTGCTTGTGTAGCATAGAAGTAAAGATCTTAGTGTAGCTAATTATCTTATGTAGTTTAATTAGTTGTCTTGCTTAGTTTGTGTAGCTAAATAATTTTGAGCTCTCTAGTTTGGCTTTTGTAGCCTGTCTTTTGAGAACTACTTGTTGTGCTTAGATTTTGTGAACTTTGCATACTAGTATGTGTAGGAGCTCCCCGGTTGTTTGAGTACTAGTTGCATAGACGTGTATGACCTTGCAAACTAGAATTGTGTAGGAGAGCTCTACCTAGCCCGCACCTTAGTTGCTCAATTAGGATCCTTTTGTAAGATGCAAGTTTTAGATAGAAGGGTGTAGTCTTTGCTAGACCGATTAGTTTTATTCCGCACTTGTTTCGGTTAGCTGGCAACATTTAAAGTTTTAGAAAGAACTATTCACCCCCCTCTAGTCCGCCACCTTGACCCTACAAACCCCCGCCGCCAACTATTGATGGTGGACTACTTCACCCCCAAACTATAAAACCGGATATTATACACTCTGAATTGGTTTTGTATTTTTCTTTTTTTATTTATTTCCCTTGAACCTTTAAAAATTATAGTAAATCATAAAAAATTATAAAATAGAAAAGCTAATTTTGTTAGACTCCACATAAATAGATCTACACAGTAAATATATAATATGGTATTCTTTAGTACAAAGTTTTTGCCACAGATTTAGTTCTATGTTTTTTTTATAATTAATTGAAACGGTTCATAGCTGTAGCTTCTATGGTCCAATTGTGGTAAAAATTTTATGGTTAGCTAAATATTGTATGTTTGAACCTGTAGTATAAAATTCATACTCATTCGATCACATATAACTTAGTTATAGATAAACCATAGACTTAACAAGCATAAACCTAAATAAATCTATAACTAAGTTATACGTGATCCAATGAGTATGAAAATTTTACTACAGTTCAAACATACAATATTTTTCCAACCATAAAAATTTCACCACAATTGGACCATAGAAGCTGCAGCTATAAACTGTTTCAATTAATTATAGAAAAGCATAGATCTAAATCTACGACAAAAACTTTATAATAAAAAATATTATATTATATATTCACTGTGTAGATCTACTTATGTGGAGTCCAACAAAATTAGATTTTCTATTTTATGACTTTTGTGCGATTTACTATGATTTTTTGAAGATTTAGGGGAAATAAAAAGAAAAATACAAAACTGTGCTACTGTAGCAAAAGCATGTTCAAAACCACTTGAGGGGGTTATTTGACCGGTTTTGAAAAGTTAAGGGTGTAGAATATCCGGTTTTATAGTTTGGGAGATGAAGTAGTCCACCATCCATAGTTGAGGGGTTAATTAGACTTTATATAAAAAATTACATATATAACTTTATTATTTTTATTGTTTTTTTTTTAAATCATATGGTACAACTCAGACACTCACAACACATGCACACTCACTCCTATGAACACACGTATGCAAACCCTACCTTTATTTGCATCTTAGAAGTCTGAGCCAGCAAATCCTCGAGATTGATGAAGTCACCGCTAAATCCTCAAAATTGACGAAGTCATGAGTCGAACCCAGGACTTTAGATGCTACTTGCCCTAACAACTAGGCTACAGGCTCTTCCGCTATTTATTGCTTCTTCTTGTTTAGTAGTTACCAGTAGTATACCTAGAGGTTTGGCGGGAGACTGGCTGGCACAAGGATCATTGGTGGGACCTCGCAGACCTTGTGAGCCTTTGCGTGTTTAGTTGCCTCCTCGAAAATTTTTACACCCATCACATCAAAAGTAACTTTATTATTTAAAGTATTAAATAAATTTATTTACAAAATTTTTTACATAGATAAGTTGTAAATTGCGAGATGAATCTAACGAGCATACATAATTTATGATCTGTAATATTGATGCTACAGTAACCATCCATTTATTATGGATTAATTAGGCTCATTAGTTTCATCTCGCGATTTACAATCCATCCGTGTGAAAAATTTTAAATAAATTTTATTTAATACTCTACTTTTAAATAGCAAGATTTTTTTTAAAAAAATTGAGGAACTAAACGCAGCTGAAAGGAAATATTTTCCAAAAATTAAAGTGTATGCAGTCGGGCGATCGATTGTTGGTTTGTCTCCTGGCGAGCGCGCACGCATTAGCAAGATCCCGCCCCCCTCGTCGAGTCAATCATCGCATGGCGCTGCCAGCTGCCAAAGCTGCCTCGCCGGCCTCCGGCGAGCTCTCCCGAGCCTTTGCATGCAAAGGCGTCAAGCCGGAGTTCATTCGGTTTGGCCGGAAAATCTCGACGGGTTCTTTAATTCTTTATTGTATGTCTGATTGGATGCATCGCGTTCTTCTCATGGAACTACCATGCATCTCAGCCCTGGCCGAGAGCAAGAAGGAGCCACGCCGCCGCCCAACCTGAACTTCGGCGTCCGGCGCCTGCCCCACCATCGCCGCGCTCTGTATCGCGCCGCACCTCATCACGTCACGGACACGGCTGGCAATGGCTCAGCTCACTGCCTCCCCTCCCCTCCTCCCAAGCAACCTGACACCAGCAGCCAGCCACACCGTCCACGGCCCGCCGGCCGCCCGGCGCCAGTCGAACGTCACTGCGCCGCCAATTTCTCCCACGGCCGCCGCGCCACGTCTGGTGTGGATGCCGCCGCGTTCCGGCATGTGGCGCGATACTCGGAGCACACACACCGTTCAACAGTACGCCATGGCGGCCGGGCTGCCACCGCCCGAGCAGCACGCCGCGCGCACAACGGGAGACAGGATGCCTTGCTTGCTGCCGATGCAGGCGACGGCGGGTGGCACGCCGGTGCTCTTAGCGTTAACCCCAGAGCAGTGCCCTTCCTGACCTCTCTAGCAGGCTCCCGGCTGGATGGCGGGTGGCTTTGTCGCCGGACAAGACCTGGGGATGGACGGTATTCCAATTACGTCCACCCCTGTGCAGCCGAGAGCCGTCGAATCCACATCCGACGAACAGAATATACTCGACTCGGACTGCAGGGAAGGAAACGGGTCTCCTCTTCCCCCCGCCCTCTCATCGAGGCCATGATCCCGCGGCGCTGCCCCAGCCGAACTCCGGCGAGCCCCCAAGCCTTGCTTGCACAAGTGTCAAGGCGGAGTTCTTTGGACCTGGCTGGAAAAATTTCAGTGGATTTGTATGGCAAATCGGATGCATTTTATTCTACCTGATGATGGCAAAACCTACAACCAGCAGCAGACAGACACCGTCGTCCATGGCTCGCCCGACACCCATCCAACGTCACCGCACCGGCAATTTCTCCCTCTGCCGCCGCGCCGCGTCGACCGCGTTCCCGCGTGCGAAGCGCTACTCGGAGCACACATACCTTGCGACCGGCCGGCCAGACACCTACAGGAGCGCCTGGCGCACCATGGAGCGGCACGGCGCAAGCGCAATGGGGCAGACAGAGGCCGCGGCGCCGCGTCCAGAGTGCGATTCGCTCATCGGAGTATATAGACCTTGAGACGGAACGCCATGGCGGCCGGGCACCTGCTGGTGCACTGCCGAGGGGCAACGTGAGCGTGCGCATTGCAATGCCGAGGGGGCAACGTGAGCGTGCGCATTGCAAGGGTGTTGGAGGCTGCAGTGCTTTGTACTCACGACGACGACGACGACGGGTGCCTTGACGGAGTTCCTAGCATTTATTCTAGGTCGTTCTCCCCTTGCTGGTCTCGCTTGCCAGCTCTCGACTCGCCGGCGGGTGGACTCGCTGCCGCATACAGTGGCCAGGGGTGGACAGTATTTCAGTTACCGTCGACCTCTGGACAGCTGAGGGCCGTTGAATCCGCAACCGAAGGCCAGGATACACCCGACATGGACTCTAGCTGAGCGAACAGAGCGCGCCATCCCCCGGTCGCTCATCGAGTCGTCAGTTGTGATCCCACGGCGCTGCTTCGCTGGCATCCGGCGAGCTCCATAGCCGGTGTTGGTTCGATCTCTGTTGTTTGCTCCACTAAATATATATGTTTCCCGTTTAGCATTCACTAATTCATAAATAGATGACATGTTTAACGGCAGAGAAGCGCCTGGGCTCCCTCGCGTCGCCTCGCGGAGGAGACGGCCGAGGGTCGGGCAATACTACTCCGTGTGTGTCTTCTGTTCAAATCTTCATTCTACTTATACTCTCTCCGTATCGGATTTACTAGTCGTTCTGGCGTTGGATGCATCTTGCGCAAAGGATGTCGTTTTAGCATTGGACCCTATGTTTTGGACGAGGATACCCCTCCGCTCGACTCCCGTGCACATTAATATCGTCGGTTCGGGTCCAGGGACGGCGGCATGCAGCCAGCCTTGCGCACGCCATGTAGTAGCTTTGCTGTGATGATTCCTCGGCCCCTGTTATTAATAAATATGAAAGGACATGTTACTAAAGATCTGAAATTATAATGCTTTCACCTACTCTCTCCGTATCGGATTTACTAGTCGTTCTGGCGTTGGATGCATCTTGCGCAAATGATGTCGTTTTAGCATTGGATCCTATGTTTTGGACGAGGATACCCCTCCGCTCGACTCATGTGCACATCAATATTGTCGGTTCGGGTCCAGGGACGGCGGCATGCAGCCAGCCTTGCGCACGCCATGCAGTAGGTTTGCTGAAAGGGTAAAAAAGAGGGCCCGCCAGGAGTCGATCAGGCGCCCTCCAGCCTCGGGATCAGTTTCCGTGACCAATCGTGTGTGTGTTTATGCCTAGGTTGCACCAGTCACCATATTTAATATGGGCAAACATGGTAAAATTACCCCTAATTAATTACTCCCTGGTATGCTAACTCATGTCCTAGACAACTTCTTTTTCTGATATGGAGGGAGTACATACACAGTGTCAGTGTCAGGACACGTGCTGAACTGAATCAAGAACCATCAATGTTTTATCATACCTGTTCGCCTTGAGCACTTAGAGTTGCAAAATCAATTAGCCCTTTGCCCTATAGCTGCTAGCCTGCTAGGATGGGCAGAGGTAAATCACTCTCTAAAACCTCTTCTGTGTTCCCTAGAAGAGCTTTGGATGGGGTCCTATCTATCCGCAACAAAAGAAGGTAGCGTGTCGAGGACATAATTCTACAAAGGATATTGTGATCTGGATTATGACCCTTCTCATCCTAGGGCTTCAAGTTGGACATATATGGATACGCTATGCACATCATTTAATTTTTCTACTGTTTGATACCAAGATACTATACAATATAATAATGCTCTGAAATAAATCTATACAATAATGCACGCAGATATATGCAGGTAGGCGAGTATCCAGCTCCAACCCTTCGTCGGATGCATGGTGGTAATGGCCGTAGTACTCAAAAACAGTATAAATAGACACTTGTGCACTTCTCTTCCTCTTCAACCAACAAACCAAGGCTCAGATCAGTTTCAGTTTAACCATGAATGGGAAGATCGCAGCGACGACCGCTGCCCTGTGCTTGCTCCTCATGACCTGTGGTGAGTGAGTTCACCCAATCCATCAAAATCTGCACATTTCATATTGTTATCCTTCAAATCTGACTCTCTTGCGATTGATTTGTTGTTGAATGGTTGATGAGTTTGATTGTGCTTGAAGGTGCGGAGGCCATGCTGTGCAAAACGCGAAGCACGACCTTCAAAGGGATTTGCAGGCAGAATATGAATTGCGCCAACATCTGTGTCTCAGAGGGCAGAAGCGGCGGATACTGTAAAGGATTTCCGATGTTCAAGCACTGCATGTGCACTTTTGACTGCAGCAGTGACGGAGGCGGTGGTGACGGAGGCGGTGGTGGCAGTGGCAGTGGCGGTGGAGGTGGCGGTGGCAGCAGCGGCGGTGGAGCGCCGGTGCCACCAAGGCCGCCGCCAGCATTGACGGCGAGGGCTCGAAGGGCCGGAAGCCCTGCATGAGCTGCTAGACTCCGGTCGCCAGGCCTCTGATCTGATTGTGTATGCGTACCACAGGCAGGGCGATTCACTCATGCTAACTCGTGTTCGGTGTTGATTTCAATAATGATAAAAGAAAATGGTTTTGCTACCTGGCAGTCAAATGATCCGTTGTTTCGCTTATGTCAAACCTGTCGATTGAGATGATAGTTTCCGAAATTCCCTACGCCGTTCTACTTCCTGAATTTGATTCGCCCGGTTTCCGATCAGGCCAGCAGAGGAGCGGATAGACGGCGGCTGCTGGAAGGAATAGGTAGACACGCTGCGTCCCAGCATGTCACTACGTGTAGTGTAACAGAGACTCTCTTGAATTAGTTGGAGGACATGCCATCACAGCAGTTAATCTCAATGGTCACTGTATGCAGGGTACGCGCAGCTGTCAGTAAAGATGATCCCATTCGTATATCTCTGCTAATTAAATTGACAAACAACAAAATGCCCAAAACAATTTATACATTTTCCTCTACCTTGCGAGCATGTGGGTTTAGGATATGCAGATCAAAGATGCAAGGTGGCGATTAGCGCTCCATCTACAAGCACATGCACATTAGACCTGTCGATTTTTGGAAACAAGTCAAATTACGCACAAGCACAATTGATTAACATTTAGATGTCCTCTATGACTATCCAAGATTGAACAAGCCAGGAACAAGAATTGTTTTGCGCAGCTCAAAGGCGATGGCTTCTGTCATGCCCGCAATGCATGCTATAGTTTACAAGTATTTAAGCAGACACATCTAGCCCTAGAACTAGTTTTTTTTTCTTGAAATGATCTCTATAACTATTATACAATATCTGCTGGTTCTTAGAAGAAGGATACAATATCTGTTCGTTACAAGTTACAACAGAATGTGAGATATAAAGTGAATATAGGCATATCTTTATGTCCCTAACATATCTCTACATGGTCTACATGGAGATATACATCATATATGTCGGTCCTAAAATATTGTTTTCTATTTAACGTTGACAAAAGTAGACAATTCAGAATCATATATTGGTATATATTAGATTTTTTATAATGACATACGTAGGTAATTTAGCCACTTAGGGATTACCTTAGGGTTTTTTTAGTAACGGTAGATGTGGATAATTTAGGCTGTTAAATTTTGGAAAGACAGGGTTTGCTTTTACAATCGAACTGCTGCAACTGTCCTTACCTGATATGCCGCCTCCCATCCTCCCAAGCAACCTGACACCGAGTAAATTCCCTGAATGCCATCAAAATTTAAACTAATTCCTTCAATGCCATCAAAATTTAGGCCATCCCTTCATTGCCACTGAAATTTTACTCCAATCCCCTCAGTGCCATTCCGTGAGTCAAGTGTTAGATTGACTGTTAAATTAGGTGAAAAAGACGTTATTGCCCCTGTATGACATGGATGAAATATTTGTAGTGCCATACATGGTATGCCATTGTACTCAAACAAAAAGCATGAGAACCAAAAATAACTGCTTCAAATGACATTAAGTCATTAACAATGCAAACTAAATCTCCCATATGATAGCAACGCACATGTTGCTAACTTCAAAAGCTGTACAAAATGGGAAAAAAGGTTAGATGACTGTAAGATCGCAAACTGTTGTGCTTTGTCGTACCAAAATATATTGTATCGCGGGAACTAACAGCTGATACACTACTATGAACCCATCAATAATTAATAAGAACATTACAGTTTTATCACAACATGTTGATATATCAAGATGAAAATACATCAATCCTAAGAGGGGGAAAACACTATGATGAATTCCATCTATGTTCTGATTTCATTTTGTTGTGAAGTATTCGGCCCATTGGGGGGCGGGGGTCTTGCACCCTGGAGGGAAGACAGTATCTTGGTGAGGGTTTTTTTCTTGACCCAGGGTGAGATTATCCATGGATGATTTAGTTCTAACTCCAGATAAGAATTCCAATTTCATCGGAACCTTTTTGTCATCCTTGCTCAGCATCCCAGGAACTTGCTCCGAGCTTTTCTTCTCCCCACATAGCTCCACGGATTCCTCCATCTTCTTCTTGGTTTTAACAGTTTGTAAATCAGAACTTGCCATATTTGCTTCAGCATGACAATCCTCACGTGTGGCATCTCGCATGGCACAGGCCCCACTCTGCTGACACCCATCCTTCCAACTATCACGATCTGCAACACATAGGGAACACACTTAAACATATATCTAAACATGCAGCAATTAGACAAGAAATCATGCCCAAACCATCACCTCTCTTCTTAGCCTCGGTCAGAGGAGGCATTGCTTGCTGATCGCCCTCAACCTTCTTGCCACGACAGCTTAGGCTCCGGACGTAATGCTTCTCCTTCTTTGGTTCAACGTCTATCAAAACAGCATCAGCCATCTCCCTGGGCTTCTCTCTAGCCAGCGCAAACAGAGCATCAGCACCGTCGTTGTCATCAGCCCAGGAGGGAAACTCGCAGTAGCGGAAGCCAAATCTCTTGGGAACGTAGCCGGCGCAGCGCCACAGGGCGGCGGAGAAGGCCGGGGCGCCACGGAACAGGGTAGCGTCGCCCCCGCCTGGAAGCCCGTGGACGTGGACGCGGGCGGGCAGCGGAACCTCGGCCCAGCGGCGGTACAGCGGGCGCGGGCGGTGGGTGGGCAGCTCGGCTAGGAGCTCGGCAACCTCGGCCTCGTCGGCAGAGGAAGGGGTCCGCGGCTCCGCGCGGGTCGGGGCTCCTGGGGGGGGGGGGGGGGGGGGGCTCCTGGCGCGGGTCGGGGCTCCTGGCGGGGGGGGGGGGGGGGGGCGGATCGACGGCGACCTGGCGGCGGGGGCACGTCGGATCCGCGCGTCAGGGGTGGGGTGGGGGAGTGCGGACTCCTGGCGGCGGGGGCGCGTCGCCCTCCGGCAGCGCGATCCGAAGTGGGGGAGGGGTGGGCGGCACACCCGAAGGGCGTGGGGAAGTTGGAGTGAGGTGGCGTCGGGATTTAGGGATAGGGTTCGGGTAGGAACGGAACACAAAAAATTAGACAATCGGAGTTTAATGTGTTTGTAGAGTGATTTGACGATTTCCATCCGAAATCTAACGGAAATGGCACTGAGGGGATTGGAGTAAAATTCCAGTGGCAATGAAGGGGTGGCCTAAATTTTAATGGCATTGAAGGAATTGGCTTAAATTTTGATGGCATTCAGAGAATTTACTCCCTGACACCGGCAGGTAGCCACCATCCATGGCCCGCCGGCCGTCCGGCGCCAGTCGAACATCGCTGCGCCGCCAATTTCTGCCAGGGGACGTCTGCTGTGGACGCCGCTAGTGACACCTCAGGTGTCTAGCTATTAAATTAAAGTTTAGTATGTGAATAATGTGTTTATTCTTGTTTGATTGCTGAAAATTTTGCAATACAAAATAGGGGTATTTTGGTAATTATAAAAAATTACAAGTCCCTTTGTGCAAAAGTTTTGACTTAGGGAGTAATTTCAATTTTTTAAGGGCTTTCTTGCAAATATGCTAAAAATAATTATTTTAGTAGCATTGTTGCATTTTAGCCCAAAAATATAGTAATTTTGCTATTAAAAGTATTTTTCCTTAATGGATTAGTGTTCTTTTGAAATTATAAAAATATTTTCAAATTCTTTGATCTAGTGAAAATTTACATAACATGAAAGTTGTAGATCTTGAAAATTGAACAAATTTCATGTTGGGCACTTTTTCATTTGAGCCCTAGATCAACGGGAAATTTTACTTTTCAGATAAGCCCCTGAGATTTTGGGAAATTGCAAAACCACCCTTCTTCTTCCTCCTCTCTGCTCCTCTCTCTATTCAAAAAAGGGGCGCCACCTCCTCGCCGCCGGTTTCTTCGCCTGCTAACTGCCCCGGCCGCTCCACGCGTCGCCCTGAAGCCCCCGCCGCCACTCCATTGCCTCTGCTGGCTTCTCGCACGCGCGCCACGCTACTCAGACCCCCCCTTTGCGCCCCGCCGCCGTCGACCTGAAACAGCAGCGCCACCGCCCCTAGCTTGCCTCCTCGATGCCCGTATCCCTCAAGCCGCTGCCCAGTTCTCTCTTCTCATCTCGTGCCTATAAAAGGCAGGGCGGAGCCCCTGTACGCCATGTACCACCACGGCACCACCGCCTCCTTCCTCCACTCCGGCGAGCTTCGGCCGCCCGTGGAACCTTCTTCTTTTGCCTCCCTTTTTCCCAATTGGTAGCACAGAAAGCTTCCTCTCGATGTCCTGCAGCTCCTCGGCCCATTCCCGCTCGCCCTCACTCGTTTGAGCATCCCCCGCCGCCGCCGTGGTCACCGCCGCGGGTAGCTCGCCGTCGAGCTTGTCGTTCCGCCCTTCCCCGGCTCTAATTAACCCCGGGAACGGAACCTCCTCGTCTCCGTGAAGCTTCTGAGCCCAGCCATCACCGCCCCTCTCGCCAGAGCGCCACCGCGCTGAGCGGCCATCGCCGTCGGCCGCCCTACCCCGTCGAGCCGCCGCCTCCGAGCACCTCCCTGCGCCCCAAGACCATCCACAGGTGTGCACGGACCTTCCCTAGCTTTTCCACACCAGGGCCCTCGCCGCCGGCGAGCCACATCGCCGAAAACCGGCCGGCCCTCCCCTGTTCCTCTTCCCAAACCTGGCCAAGGGCCTGTTTGCAAGAAATCAAATTATTCCAGGGACCTTTCTGTAATAGATCAAAACCCTTTTTTTATTTTATGTGTGAACTTTGAAAAATCCTATAAAAGTGTAGAAAAATCAGAAAAATGTGAAATTAATTTTGTTTTGTTCCTTGTGAGTAGCTCTATATGATGATGCTATAAGTTTGATTTGAAAATTTGTGTAGTTGGTTTTAAAAATAGGGTTATGATTTGGCTTCTTTTACTTATATCTTTATTTTCAAAGCTCTATTTTGATTATGCTTTTGACCACATGCTCTTTACCATGTGTCAAACTCTATTTCTTAAAAACTATTAGTGGACCTTAACTCATGCTTTTAAAATTTTCTTCTCTATATATTGTTTAAAGATTTATTTAAAAACCTTTCTGTGATTTATTTTGTTGAAATAAAAACCCCTTTTTCATGTCATTTTATGGAATTTATTATGTTCCCTTTTACTCCATAAATGACTGTCTAGTAAATAAAAAAATGAAATGGTTGTTTTCTAAACCATTAGTAGGCTCTAGTTTGTGTTTTCAAAACTTCTTTACTAAGTTTTGTTTATGTCCTTATTTATTTATTTATCCAAATCCTTCCTATAGATTATTTCAAAAACCCTTCTTCATGATATCTTGTGTAGCTAGAGTACATGATAGGGATGATTTGAGTTGATTGATTGAGTGAGTTTACAACTTTATCGTGAAGGAAAGCTATACTCAAGCACTTCACTAATTTACATTTACTGCATTGCATATAGAAATAACATCGTTAGCCGACAGAACGTACGAGTTTATCCAGGAACCAGACGGGGATTTCTCTGAAGCTCAGGCCATTGTTGAACTACTTGAAGCTCCGAACTCTGATTCGGAAGGACCAAAGTCCACTGACTTTATAGACGTCACTACAGGAAAGCCCCGGTGCATAATCCTATTATTTTATGCAATTTATTACTATTTATTTGTGCGTTTAAGTTATTGGAGTTGAATGAAAACCTAGATTCATAATCTTAGGTACCTATTGTTTAAACACTAGATTTGAGTCCGAAATAGATGCCCTGCTAATAGGACCGGTAAAAGTCGAGTGATTTTCTGTCACTCGCGAGATTTATAGGAGTTGATTGTTTACTTTATGCAATCACTATAAGGACCATGGACGGATTTGGTCAACAGCTTCATTTGAAATCCGTCTGTGTTGATAAAATTTGCTAAGGCCGCAGTGTGTGGTGATCGTGGTTAAGCGTTTGAAAGTACTAGCCACATGCCGTGAATTATGTGTAAGCGGCAAGCCTAGTAACTCCTTGGCCCGGCAAGTGGACATACCTGCCATTCTTTCTTAGGAATAAGATAAATAAAATGGATAAAATGGAATTGGTAGCGCTACACTACGACTATGAGGGACGAGGTGGGTGCCCTATAGTCGGGGAGAATGGTCCTGTCCACGAATCAGAATGTGAAGTCAACGGTTGCTTGGGAGTGACCCAACGATGCTCCAAGCGTGTGTATTAGGTTTACCTTGCATGGATTGAAATTCGGTTCGAACTGTTCCGCCGCTCACGGATATTGAGACTGCTTAATCTCTTTGTCACATAAAGTAAGAAGTGGAACAATGATGATACTCAATCTTGTTGGATGCAAATAATTTCTCTACCATGTTTGTATAGATAGGTGCAAACCTAGAATGGTTAATGAAACTAAAACCTGAAAGCTAAAATTTGAAATTAAGGACATACTCTTTGTAGCTTTTCAGCAAAAGAAATCCCAGAGCCTTCACAAACCTTTCATGTCTAGTTAAAGGGTTGTTATATACCCTTAAACGGATCAGTCTTGCTGAATATTAGTATACTCAGTCTTGCTTGTGACCTTGTTTTCAGAAATAACTTGGGAAGATCCAAATACTAGTTTAACTTGGCCTAGTGTTTTACCTCCTGGCTGATATTTGGAATGGGATCCATCTTCAACCAGCTATAACTCGGCTGAATGATGTCATGCTTGGGCTTATCATGACATCAACCTTACGACATATGTATAGTCGTGTTTTATTCTTCCGCCGCAGAACTTCTCCTTTACACTTAGTTTCTGAAAAATCTCTTTAAAGTTTCTTTGGTAATAAGCTTTTCAAAGCTAGAACTTTAGCTTTCTAGATTCAAACTCTGATGTAAAGTATACCCTTATCTATGTGATATAAAATATTGTGGGATTGTTGTATCTCTGACTCGCCTTCGTACGGGATGTATACTTGTGTTACGATCCGATATTCAAGTGGTTTTATCGGGATTTTTACCCAACAGACCAGTGATTATACCAGTTGGGATGTAATTAGGTGTTTAGTGCACTTAATCTGGTGTAATTCAGACTGGTTCTGCCACACGGCCGCATTCCGACATGTGCCGAGATACTCGGAGCACATTCACCGTGTGACAGTACGCCATGGCGGCCGGGCTGCCACCTCCAGGCGCACCGCAGAGCAGCACGTGGCGCGCATATGGGGCAGAGAGAGGCTGCCTTGCTTGCTGCCGATGCAGGCGACTGCGGGTCGCACGCCGGTGCTCTTAGCGTTAACCCTAGAGCAGTGTCCTTCCTGGCCTCCCTAGCAGGCTCCCGGCTCGACGGCGGGTGGCTTTGTCGCCGGACACGACGACCTGGAGGGTGGATGGTATTCCCAACTGTCCGGGGTGGACGGTATTTCATTTATCGTCCACCCCTAGCATCAACTGAGGACCGTCCAATCCACATCCGACGGTTAGTATATACTCAACTCAGACTGCAGGAACGGGTCTCTTCCTCATGCCCCCTTGTCCAGGCCAAGATCCCGCGGCACTGCCCCCATCGAAGTCCGGTGAGCCCCCAAGCCTTGCTTACATGAGCATCAAGACGGGGTTCTTTCGACCTGGCCGGAAAAATCTCGGTGGGTTCTTCTTGTAGGGCAAATCAGATGCATTTTATTCTCTCCGACTGGCAAAACCTACCACCAGCAAGCAGACGCCGTCCACGGCCCGCCCGACGCCCATCCAACGTCTCCGCGCCGCCGATTTCTCCCTCGACCGTCGCATTCCCGCGTGCGAAGCGCTACTCTCAGCACACATACCTTACGACGGAACACCGCGGCGGCCGGCCGGACACCTGCAGGAGCGCCCGGCGCACCGTGGAGCGACACAACGCGAGCACAATGGGGCAGATCGAAAGAGGCCGCGGCACCGCGTCTGGAGTGCGACTTGCTCATCAGAGCACACAAACCTTGCGACGGGACGCCATGGCGGCCGGCCACCTGCTGACTCACTGCCGAGCGGCAACGCGAGCGTGCGCAACGGTGTTGGAGGCCGCAGTGCTTTGTACTCACGATGGCGACGACAGGTGCCTCGACTGAGCTTCTAGCATTTATTCCAGGCTGTTCTCCCCTTCCTGGCCTCGCTTGCCGGCTCTCGGCTCGCCGGCAAGTGGACTCGCCGCCGCATATAGTGGCCAGGGGGTGGACAGTATTTCAGGTACCGTCCACCTCTAGGCAGCTGGGGGTCGTTGAATCCGCAACCGAAGGTCAGGCTACACCCGAAATGGACTCTAGTCTCTAGCTGAGCGAACAGAACGCTCAGGACACGTGCTATCAATGTTTTATTTATCAAACATGTTCGCCTAGTTGAGCACTTGGAGTTGCAGAATCAATTAGAGCATAGATTCCTGCGGACGGCAAGGCGCGCGCCAGAAGAGCGGGTTCCGCTGCTCTTCAATGCATATATAGATTCCTGCCCATCCAATTGTCACACGCTGCACGTTTTCGCCCACCGCAGCGAGCGCGTCGCCAGACGCTCTTAGCCCTTTTGCCCTATAGCTGCTAGAATGGGTATTCAAGAAAGCCCATTTTGGATGAGATTGTGATATGGATTATGACCCTTGTCATCCTAGGGCTTCTTGTTGGATATGGATGGATATGCTATGCGCATCATTTAATTTTTCTACTACTTGATACCAAGATAATATATACAATATTATAATACTCAGAAATAAATCTATGCATATATATATATATATATATATATATATATATATATATATATATATATATATATATATATATATATATATATATATATATATATGCAAGTAGGCGAGTATCCAAACCTGGTGGTAATTGAGGTAGTACTCAGATACAGTATAAATACACACATGCGCTTCTCTTCCTTCTTGCCCAACAAAACAAAGTTCAGATAGTTTCTGTTCCACCATGAATGGGAAGAACGCAGAGACAACTGCTGCCCTGTGCTTGCTCCTCATGACCTGTGGTGAGTGAGTTCACCCAATCCATCTTAATCTGCACATGACATATTGTTATCCTTCAAATCTGACTCTCTTGCGATTGATTTGTTGTTGAATGGTTGATGAGTTTGACTGTGCTTGAAGGTGCGGAGGCCATGTTGTGCAGAACGCCAAGCACGATCTTCAAAGGGATTTGCAGGCAGAATAGGAATTGCGCCAACATCTGCGTCTCAGAGGGTAGAAGCAGCGGATATTGTAAAGGACTTCCGATGCGCAAGCGGTGCATATGCACTTTTGACTGCAGCAGCGGCGGAGGCGACGGTGACGGTGGAGGTGGCGGCGGCGGCGCCACCAGGGCCGCCAGCATTGGCGGCGAGGGCTCCAAGGGCCGGAAGCCCCGCATGAGGAGCTGACTCCGGTCGCCAGGCCTCTGATGTGATTGTGTATGCGTACCAAAGGCTGGGCGTCTCTCTCATGCTAACTCGTGTTCGGTGTTGATGACAATAATGATAAAAGAAAATGGTTTTGCTACCAAGCATGAATGATTAACATTTAGATGTCCTCTATGACTCTATCCAAAATTAAAGAAGCTAGGAACAAGAATTGTAATGCTCAAGGGCGATGGCTTCTGTCATTCTGTGAATGCTCGCAGTGCATGCTATATAGTACAGTAGTTTACAAATATTTAAGGCCTACACATCTATGGAACTAGTTTTTTTCTTCTTCTTTTTGAAACGATTTCTAGAACTAGTGTATTCAGCCTCCTCCCCGCGCCTCCTCGCGCAATTCCAATTCAGCTGTCGATCGCTAGTAAGGACTAGGTCAATAGCGCGCGATGCCGCGCGGTCCGACTTAATGATAATCAATATCATGTGGGTTGACTTTCGTGAAACTTAAATAAACAAAATGTGAATAATAGGAAAGGTGCTTAGGAAAACGCCAGCAGCTGCAGCACAACCCTGCGAATAGAGCAACACAGAGAGGCAGAGAAGCACATCTCGCCATCCATGGAATCAATAGGAGGTAGCGCAGAACAGTGTATGCATTGGCACCGTAATCTTACTGCAACCGAGAAAAAGAGGCAGCGCAGAGGAGCGCCGAAATCTGAAGAAAAGAGGAAGAGAAATCAGGGACAGGGATGGAAA
This sequence comes from Panicum virgatum, assembly GCF_016808335.1. Lineage (NCBI taxonomy): Eukaryota > Viridiplantae > Streptophyta > Magnoliopsida > Poales > Poaceae > Panicum > Panicum virgatum. Next base: position 62,718,228 of record NC_053146.1, read on the forward strand.
TGGCGAACGACGAGACACAAAGTACAGAATGCGCTGACCAGGCAAGCAAAAAGCACTGCCGCCGACGCGGAAAAGGACCCCCCCCCCCCTCCGTGTTTTTCCATTTTTAAATTTTTTCTTCCATTTCTTTTTTCTTTTCTTTTTTTTTCTTCCTTCCTTTTCTATTTTTCCCTTCTTCCTTATCCTCTTCGTCTCCCACCGTGGGACTCGGACTCCCACCATTGTCCCCTGGCCTCCTTTCCTTGGCTTCGTCGCCGGTGTCAACCGCCCGTGCTGCTCCACTCCCGCCACCCTCCGCTGCCACGCCGCTCCACCCGCATGGCTTGCTCACGCGCCGGCCACTGCGCGCTCCTCCCTGCTGCAGCCTACTGCCACCTCCTCTCTCTCTCTCCCCGTCTCCGGCGAGCCCAGTGGCGCGGGGACCGGCAACGCCCGCGCGGATCTGGGCGGTGCGGCGTCCAGCGAGCCCAGAAGTCTGCAGGCGGCAAATCGACGGCGCGGCCTCACGCGCAAAGCGAGGAGGCGCGAGTGCAAGAGAGCTCCAACCAGGGCCCTCACTCTGTGCATCCAGCAGCCGCGGGCAGGTTCGACGCGGGCAGATGCAGGAGGCTTGGGTACGGCCTCGGCGTCGCCCTCGCGCGCCCGCTGGGGGGCGTCGTCGCCGCGCTCGGCAGATGGCCACCACCCACCGGCGCGCCATCTCGCTGAACGGGGGCTGCACACCCGCCGCCGCGCCATCTCACCGACCGGGAGCTGCGCACCCGTGACCATGAGCCCGCACTCGTCGGGCACCCGCCGCCTCGGCGGCTTAGGTGCCAGGAATGGCATCTGGTAGCGGGGGGCGTCGGCGCCGGGGACTGCCCGCCTGGGCGCGGGCGGCGGCTCCAGCACGGGCGAGTCGAAGACCCACCGCCGCAGCCGTCCCTCCGCCGCCCCGCCGGGCCGCGGTCCAGTGGCTCCTCCGCCGTGCCTCCACGCCTCGTCGCCCACGCCACGGGATGCTCCTCCACCGAGTCCGGGAGGGGGCGGCCGAGATCCGCCATGGCGGAGACCGGCTGCGACCAGAATGAAGCGGGAGGGGGGAAAGGGGCGGGGACCTCGGCGGACGCAGTACGCGGCAAGCCGGCGGAGTGGAGGCGCAGCGGACGCGGGGTGAAGGCGCGGCGGATGCGGGGTGGGCCTGCGGGGCGGAGGCGCCCCTGCTCTCCTCGGACTCGCGCCGGCGTGCAACCTCCGTCCGCCTCCTCCCAGGCTCCCTCCACCGGCGGTGTTGCTTGAGCTCGGGAGCGGCGGCGGCAGCAGCAGCTTCCGACTCCCCGTTGGGCCCCACAAGAAGGCGAGTGAAGGCAGTGCGGCAAAACCACGGCCGGCGTCGCGTGTCTCTCTCCGGGGGAGGGGGCACGTGGCATTCTGCAGATAGCCGGTTGCTCCCAGCGCCCCTGCTCCACGGCATATAGTATATACAGTATTCCAGCAATCGAATATGTTCACTCCCTGGCCCACCTTCTCTTTCTCTTTCCGTTCTCATTCAACTCTCATCTGCTTGCCACGACGTGCAGCTCCGGCGCCTGAGAAATGAGGGGCGTAGGCCGAGCCCATGGAATCGGCGGCGTAGGCCGGGGAGATCGAGCGATCATTTTTTTATTTTTGTTTTCTTGTTTTTTTCCATCTGCGACGGAAAATATTATATATATAGATTATATGCATAACTTATCCTTTTGTTTATAACTCTTTACTTCTTTCACGAGTATGTATATAAATTTTATAAGTTTTGCATATTTGGATAAATTATATATATAGAAAAAACTACATATATAACTTTATTGTTTTATTTATTGCATCTTCATGTACTATAGTAGTTACCAGTAGTATACCTGAGGTTGGGCAGGAGACTGGCTGGCACACGGATCATTGGTGGGACCTCGCAGACCGTGTGAGTGCATGGAGGAAGAAACAATTGCGTGAGCTTGGGAGGAAATACTAGACTGAGGCACTGAGCGCACGGAAAGGAAATATTTTCCAAAAAGAGAAAGTGTATGCTGTCGGGCGACTCGCCCCCTCGTCGAGTCAATCATCGCACAGGGCTGCCAGCTGTTAGAGCTGCCTCGCCGGCCTCCGGTGAGCCCTCCCGAGCCTTGCATGCACGAGCGTCCAGCCGGAGTTCATTCGGTTTGGCCGGAAAATCTCGACGGGTTCTTTAATTCTTTTTTTGTATGTCTGATTGGATGCATCGTGTTCTTCTCTTGGAACTACCACGCATCTCAGTCCTGGCCGAGAGCAAGAAGGCGCTACGCCGCCGCCCAACCTGAACTCTGGCGTCCGGCGCCTGCCCCACCATCACCGCGCTCTACATCGCGCCGCACCTCATCACGTCACGGACACGAACGGCAATGGCCCAGCTCACCGCCTCCCCTCCTCCCAAGCAACCTGACACCAACAGGCAGCCACCGTCCATGGCCCGCCGGCCGCTCGGCGCTAGTCGAACGTCACTGCGCCGCCAATAATTTCTCCCACGGCCGCCGCGCCACGTCTGGTTTGGACGCCGCCGCGTTGCGGCATGTGGCGCGATACTCGGAGCACACGCACCGTTCGACAGTATGCCATGGCGGCCGGGCTGCCACCTGCAGGCGCGCCTGGCGCACCGCGGAGCAGCACGCCGCACGCGCAACGGGAGACAGGCTGCCTTGCTTGCTGCCGATGCAGGCGACGGCGGGTCGCAGGCCGGCACTCTTAGCGTTAACCCCAGAGCAGTGCCCTTTCTGGCATCTCTAGCAGGCACCCGGCTCGACAACCTGGGGGTGGACGGTATTCCAATTACCGTCCACCCACTGTGCAGCTGAGGGCCCTCCAATCCACATCCGACGGATAGAATATACTCAGACTCGGACTGCAGGGAAGGCAAAGGGTCTCCTCCCTCCCTCTTCCCCACGCCCCCTCATTGAGGCCATCATACCGCGGCGCTGCCCCGCGCCCCCGCCGAACTCCGGCGAGCCCCCAAGCCTTGCTTGCACGAGTGTCAAGGCGGAGTTCTTTCTACCTGGCTGGAAAAATTTCAATGGGTTCTTCTTGTATGACAAATTGGATGCATTTTATTCTAACTGATGATGGCAAAACCTACCATCAGCAAGCAGACAGACACCGTCCACGGTCCGGCCGACACCCATCCAACGTCACAGCGCCCTCCCTCGGCTTCCACGCCGCGTCGACCGCGTTTTCACGTGCGAAGCGCTACTCGGAGCACACATACCTTGCGACGCCACCTGCTGGCGCACTGCCGAGCGGCAATGCGAGCGTGAGCATTGCAACGGTGTTGGAGGCTGCAGTGCTTTGTACTCACGACGGCGACGGCGGGTGCCTTGACGGAGTTCCTAGCATTTATTCTAGGTCGTTTTCCCCTTCCTGTCCTCGCTTGCCGGTTCTTGGCTTGCCGGCGGGTGGACTCGCCGCCGCATACAGTGGTATTTCAGTTACCGTCCACCTCTGGGTAGGTTAGAGCCGTTGAATCTGCAACCGAAGGTCAGGATACACCCTATACAAACTCTAGCTGAGCGAACAGAGGCACAGAGCGCCATCCCGCGGCTGCTCATCGAGTCGTCAGTTGTGATCCCGAGGCTGAATCTCGCCGACTCAGGAGTCAGGACACGTGCTGAATCGAATCAAGAACCATCAATGTTTTATCTATCATACATGTTCGCCTTGTTGAGCACTTGGAGTTGCAGAATGAATTAGCCCTTTTTCCCTATAGCTGCTAGGATGGGCAGAGGTAAATCACTCTCTAAAACCAGTCATGTTTTCCCAAGAAGGCCCACTTTGGATGGGGTCCTATCTATCCGCAGCGAAGATGGTAGTGTCTCGAGGACATGATTCTACAAAGGATATTGTGATCTGGATTATGACCCTGTCATCCTAGGGCTTCTTGTTGGACATGGATGGATATGCTATGCACATCATTTAATTTTTCTATACCAAGATACTATACAATATAATAATGCTCATAAATAAATCTATGCAATAATGCACACAAATATATGCAGGTAGGCGAGTATCCAACCCTTCGTCGGACGCATGGTGGTAATGAAGTAGTACTCAGAAACACTATAAATAGACACTTGCTCTCCTCTTCCTCCTCGCCCAACAAAGCAAGGTTCAGATCAGTTTCAGTTCAACCATGAATGGGAAGATCGCAGCGACAACTGCTGCCCTATGCTTGCTCCTCATGACCTGTGGTGAGTGAGTTCACCCAATCCATCGAAATCTGCACATGACATATTGTTATCCTTCAAATCTGACTCTCTTGCGATTGATTTGTTGTTGAATTGTTGATGGGTTTGATTCTGCTTGAAGGTGTGGAGGCCATGCTGTGCAAAACGCGAAGCACGACCTTCAAAGGGATTTGCAAGCAAAATATGAATTGTGCCAACATCTGCGTCTCAGAGGGCAGAAGCGGCGGATACTGTAAAGGACTTCCGATGCGCAAGCGGTGCATGTGCACTTTTGACTGCAGCACTGATGGCGGTGGCGGTGGTGGCGGTGGCGGTGGTGGCAGTGGCGGCGGCGGGGGTGGCGGCAGCGGTGGTGGTGGCAGCAGCGGAGCGCCAGTGCCACCAAGGCCGCCGCCAGCATTGACGGCGAGGGCTCGAAGGGCCGGAAGCCCTGCATGAGCTGCTAGACTCCGGTCGCTAGGCCTCTGATCTGATTGTGTATGCGTACCACAGGCAGGGCGATTCACTCATGCTAACTTGTGTTCGGAGTTGATGGCAATAATGATAAAAGAAAATGGTTTCGCTACCTGGCAGTCAAATGATTCGTTGTTCCGCTTGTGTCAAACCTGTCTATTGAGATGATAGTTTCCGAAATTCCCTACGCCGTTCTACTTCCTGAATTTGACTCGCCCGGTTTCCGGTCAGGCCAGCAGAGGAGCGGATAGACGGCGGCCGCTGGAAGGAATAGGTAGACACGCCGCGTCCCAGCATGATCGCTACGTGTAGTGTAACAGAAACTCTTGAATTTGTTGGAGGACATGCCATCACAGCAGTTACATCTCAATGGTCTCTGTATGCAGGGTATGCGCAGCTGTCAGTAAAGATGATCTCTGCCAATTAAAGTGACAAACAACAAAATGCCCAAAACACTTTATACATTTTCCTCTACCTTGCGAGCATTTGGGTTTAGGTTATGCAGATCAAAGATGCAAGGTGGCGATCAGCGCTCCATCTACAAGCACATGCACATTAGACCTGTCGATTTTTGGGAACAAATCAAATTACGCACAAGCACAAATGATTAACATTTAGATGTCCTCTATGACTATCCAAAATTGAACAAGCTAGGAACAAGAATTGTATTGCGCAGCTCAAGGCAATTGCTTCTGTGAATGCCCCCGATGCATGCTATAGTTTACAAATATTTAAGCAGACACATCTAGGTCTAGAACTAGTTCTTTTTTCTTGAAACGATCTCTAGAACTAGTATACAATATCTGCTGGTTCTTAGAAAAAGGATACAATATCTGTTCGTTACAAGTTACTACAGAATATGAGATATAAAGTGAATATAGGCATATCTTTATGTCCCTAACATATCTCTACATGGTCTACATGGAGATATACATCATATATGTAGGTCCTAAAATATTGTTTTCTATTTAACGTTGACAAAAATAAGCAATTCAGAATCATATATTGGTATATATTGGATTTTTTATAATGACATACGTAGGTAATTTAGCCACTTAGGGGTTACCTTAGGGTTTTTTTAGTAACGGTAGATGTGGATAATTTAGTCTGTTAAATTTTGGAAAGACAGGGTCTGCTTTTACAATCGAACTGCTGCAACAGTACTTACCTGATACGCCGCCTTTAATAATCCAAGCTGTCACAACTTGGCTGACGCAATGTAACTCAGGCCGACCTACTTCCTCTTTACCTGTCGGTGTGAAAACTCACTAGATCTTGGAGTGAAGAACCATAGATTACTCAGGCATATCCTTAATCAAATAAACCGCCAAAATACATGCAAGCCAACCTAGTCCAAATGAGAAAAACATTCGTTCCGCTCGCAATAGTCCTATTAATTCCCCAGGTAAAAAAACACTAGACATTCCATCTTCGGAAACCCTTACTTTTGATGTTACTTGGCATATAATAATCTCTATATGTCTATTATGGATCTGTACCCCTTGGGATCGATAAACCTTTTGTATCTTATTAACCAAAGAGATACGACTTTGGGCTATGGTTAGCTCAGCTCCAATCAAGAATCCCCAGGGAACCCCAAGAATTCTTGGTATACGTTCGTTCCAATCCTGAATTCTCCTTTCGAGATTCGGCGATAGTGAATCAATTGAACGCGCTTCGAAGATTTGCTCTACTTTTGGAAGACCTTGCGTTATATCACTAGATCTCGATTTTTCATATATAAACGTAACAAACCTATCTCCTTTGTAAAGGATTTTTCCATAATGACCATGAACAGTTGCTCCTATAGTGGCCAAATAAGGCTTAGCTGCTCTTAGAACAAAGGAGTCCATATTAACAATGAAAATTTGACCTGATTTTTTTATGTGCGATTTAAATAGACATACATTTTCACAAATAAATTGTCCAAGGTAAATTATTGCCGATGTCTCTTCCCACGAGTCATGATGGATAAAGTGCCAATTACACAGATTATTTTTCAGTTTTTCGCAAAAGAAAAGAAAAGGTTGTCCTATAACTTCATCTGCCCAACACCTCCCCTGAACGATCCATACAAAGGCCTTGACCTCCTGAAGCTGTATATATCAGTTATCTCACATGATTGCGGTGGTGGAGCATTTTGCACGATCGTTTGGTACTCGGCAGTATGGAGACCACCGTACACTTGTATACTAAGAATCTTCTTTTGTGGGACATTGACTTTCACATGATCATTGAAGAAGTCTATCAACTCTTCCTTCTTGAGCTCCCTCAGTGCAGCAACCTCCAATCATATAACTGTGAGTTCGCAAACAATACACATGGGCAAAATCAAGGAATACATACCTCCGCTTCTTTTCTATCAAATTTGAGGGTTCCTTCAGAAATCTCTCCCCAAAAGAATGCTGATTCCTCGCGTATGTTTTTGTATTTCTCCAGTTTCATATCAATAAGAGCGCTGACATTACTCTGCAGGAGATGCCATACAATGCTTATAAGGTAGATAACCATCTAAGGCTGTCAGAGAAGTAATGGTTTTCTTCTTTTCCTTCTTCCTTGTTTTCCTTTGTTTTGAGTTTATGTTTTTGTTGTTTTTTCACTTTTGGTATCTCCTTCAGGAGTGTTTCAGGGCCAGCTTTCCTGCACAGTTTGAGAAAAAAAAGGAAACGGTTCTCCTAATGAAGAAAATGCCACTCTATGTGTGTGTAGTGTACAATATCCTTTTTTTAAAAAAAAGAAAGAAAAAAAAGAAAAAGAAAGTACAATATCCTTGTTAGAAGTCAGAATCCAACCCAAGATTATAACCTCTCCTGGATGCCTGGAGATGCTGCTCTAGATGCTAATGTTTGGCGCAAGTACCAAAAGGAGACACCCGAATCTCAAAGAAAATCTGTAGCATGGTGAAAGTTGCACCAACAATGATGCGGTCAACATCTTGGGAATAAGATAACATGGATCACTTATTCGCCCAACCCTTCGTCACTAAGGTATGGTGAAGAAAGAGTTTTATATCCTTCATGATTAATAGAGGCATAGGTGGTTGGGAATGCAACTTGATTTCCCATTCTCTGAGCACAAAACTAGAGAAACTCTTAACGGGCGATATGTCTGTATTAGTAATTGTTCGTTGTCAGTAAAGATAATTGAATCAAGATGCGGAGCCAGACAGCACAGGGTTTTCAACTCTGATTACCAAGAATGTGATTTTTCAATATTAATTATGTATGGGTTAAGCATTAATATTAAACATCCTGTAATCACCAGGCAACAGGCATCATCACCAAGACTGAAACATACTCCCTCCTTCCCTGTTTATAAGGCATACACGTATATCAAAATTCAAACCTTGTCATCTTTGACCAATAATTTGACTATTAAATTTTTATTTTTATAATGCAAATTTCATATGATTGGATTCATAATCAAATATATTTTACAATGATTATAAGTTTATAATCAAAAGTGATATAATATATGATAAATAAATGGTCAAAGTGTTGTTTAGAAGACCGTGTCATGTTCCACCATGCCTTATAAACGGGGAAGGAGGGAGTATATGCAAAAGAGCTAGGTCAAACAGTAAGTATGTGGAAAGAGAAGCACATCGAACCTTGAATTCTGCATCAGACATCTCGTAAAGGGTGCTTTCAAGCATCTTAAGAAAATTTTCAACTCTAGCATCCAGATTGGCAGGATCCTGTTGAAGTTGAACCAAACTTGAGTTGGCGGGTAACACATGTACAGAAGTACTAAAATTGGGAAGAGGAAAGAATTAAAAACTAAGAAGATGACAGAAATGGATACAATGGATATATTTACCTTAACAGTTGACTGGATTATAAATTGCAACCCGCGGACACCGGAATCATTTCTGGGTAAACGCAGGAGCACATTTTATTTCCAGATGCATTTGACGCAGAAAAGAAAAGACAGGATAAATTCTCATATTCATAAAAATAATATACAGGGGTCCACCTCCACCATACCTTTGCCTAAGCAGTGCTATGTAGCCAAGTTGCTCAACTGATCGCAATTGATGGAAAGCTGGTTGCTTGCCAATAAGTGCAAGTAGATGAAGTAGAACATTTTTTTTTTTTGAACTATGCCAGGAGCACTGGCCCATCATATAAGACTCGACAATGAGCACCCACGCCGACCGCACGCTCGAACGCAGGTGAGGCTGTCCAGCTGTCTGGAACGCGCCTACTGAGCAACTCACTCCCTAACCCACCTAAACACACGCACACACACTGCTCAGTCTCCACTGGGAATAAACCCCGGCGCAGCACCCGGTCGATCCCGATGGGATTCGAACGCGGGCGGGTGGGTTCCCAGCCGGGCGAAGATATTGTTCTAGCATTACACTGTGTACTATTTTAGTTAAACTATAGAATAAAGAGTTCAAAGAGGAACTGGAAGTTCAGGACACTTCAGGGTCAAACTGCAAAAAAAACACTAATTTATGCTATGGCAGGTGGCAATCCTGAGTCCTGACACAGTGGAATTGATGCATGTGTCCACAAAATAAAAGACAAGATTGCATGGGCATATACTACATCCCACAGTTAACAGGCTGCAGCACTGTGATAGCTCATTAAGTTAACCACCTAAATTTGCTGCTATATGCAGATTCAGCAAATGTATCTATCAGTAGCACTTTATTTTAATTAACTGGTATTACTTAAAGGTATTTTCACTGAGGAACAAGTATAAAACGCGTGCCTGAATATAGTGCAGAAGAGCAGAATTTTCATCTTGGTGATTCAAGCACATTGCTGGGTAATAGTATCTCAAACCCTTTTCAAGCTTTACAATCCGCTTTGCAAGATGCTGTGATGGGGATAATGGCTTGCAAACACTAATGGGTGCATTGAACAAGACATCTTCGGCATGCTGGACGACACTCTTTGCTTCATTGGGTTCAATGTTACCTGAAATTGATACTTGTAATTAGTAAGAAGGATACGCAGACCATCCTTTCAGTAAAGAAAGCAATATACAGAAAAATAAAAAAGCAGGATTATCGAATTAAATTTCTTTTGAGCAAGTATCAAATATTCAAGTCAACAAAATAGGATGAACCTGCAAAATAACACTCGATGAAAGTCTTTGCCAGCAAATGAGGCAAAAAAATTCCCAGATCACTAGCTTCAAGGTGAGAGAGTGCAGAAAATTCCTCATCCCATGGCCATGCTTGGTCATCTAGCATCAGTGAACAATAATACAAGACTTGCTGATATGGCTGCCGAAATTTGAAATTCTCATACTCCTTTGTCATAGCTTCCTGATGGCAAAAAGGAAAAGCCTTTAGTTCATAAGAAGTGGACGGGAAGACAGCTTGCGATAGCATCACCTGAAAAAGGCCACAGTATGTTGCAAGAAAATAACAACAGAATGCATGACCAGATGCACTTTTTGATATTATAGAATACCTAGGGTAACAGAAACTATCAACTCAGTTAGAAAATAAGAATTCACAATTCAGATGTGCATTTAATAAGCGACGACTCTGTCATTTGAATTGCCCATAGCAATTCAGATCAATTTTTTTTGCATGGAAACATACTCTCTAATCAATCCTAATAAGTACAGTAGGACATTGATGCTGTCTCCAATGTGGCACCTTGACTAGCAGTATCTGTAAAAATATGTTATTTCCGATACAAAGGATTATGTATTATGAAAGTATTTTTCTTGATGAATCTAGTGGCCTCAACCTTATTTTTCCATCTATATAGATTTTTAATTTTAGCAATTGATGTTCAAACTACAAATATTTGACTTAGTACCAATATCGGATTGGAGACAGTAGACCAGAGTGGAAATGCACAATAAAATGGCACATTGTTGCACATGTATCCAGTCACAACCACTAATTTTATTACATTTTCCATTTATAAAACAAGCCATTGATGAACAAAAAATTCTGAGGGTTGAATTGGATTTCTGAATTGTATATTTGAACGTATACCCATTCCCAACTCGGGCTCGTTTGAAGTTCTAGGCATGTCGACAAAAGGTGAAAAAGAAACACCAAAAAACATGCAAATTTGCAAGGAACTATTGTCAACTACCTTTATCACAGAAAAACGGTCAACCCTAACTTCAAACTCTGCAATTTTGTCAATAACAGTCTCCAGAAGGGTTCTCATTTTGTCATTGTATCCAACCATAGTTACCTACAAGACAGCACCAACAATGGTTGATAATGGAATTTAGTTCTCAATAAATACTACAAGACATATATTTGGTAATCAAGTTGTGAATTCTGTCTATATAGTAGTAATGCACTGATTTAAGTAGAAAAAGGCATGTGTCATCAGGAAACATCAGGCTGGCACTCTGATGCCGTGCAGTTTTATGTGAGCATATCAGCATTGCAAGAGGCATTAGAACTTGTACATTGTAAAAGCAAGCCAAACATCCAAGAAATCATAGGAGGGGTTGGTACGAGTTATGAGTAATGAAAAATTCAAAATTAAGAGTGTGCATATTGCACATTAAGGTCAAATGCTCGAGTAAGATCTGACATTATTGAGGATCTGAGGTCTTGATAAAGCAGTCCAAAGTCTTTCACAAATAGTTTACAAATAACCAGATTTTATGACCGTTATATTTTTATGAAAAAAAATCCCTCCATGCAGTTTTAGTTGATGTTTTAGACATGCAAGTCAAAATCACTGTATGAAACGTCAAATTAAAGTGACCAGAGGTTCAAGAACTATTTGGACAATTAAACAAAGAACATTAGTATGCATGGTTATTTTCAATCCGGATTAGTAATGATGCAAAAGGAAGTCGATTACTCAAAATGAAATATAAGGCATACCTGAAAACCAGTATCATTTGGCTTAACAGCGTAATAAAGGCCAGCAACTTGAGCGTCATAAGCTGAAAGCAAAGGAAAATTGGTGTGTTATAACAAAAGATTGGGTGAAAACCTTTAATAAGCTAATCTCAAAAACAGTTGTAACCTTTCCCTGATACAATCTACTCATGATTGGATGTCTCTCATAAAGTTTATGCTTGAGATATGTAAAACACAAACATAGTAGTATTTCACAGACATTCCAAATAGGGCTATTTCCTTATTATTCAATTGGTTGTATTAAACATAAAACTGGTAGCTCGATACCAGAGTATACTGATATATGGCCACATAGACACAAAACACAATCTGGTAGTCCCATTTCTATAATTTTAATATATGATGTTATCATGATCAGCTCTATCCATATCAAAACATAGAGAAACAAGTGAAAGAATGAAAAAAAAAGAATAGCCTTGGTTGTAAGAAGCACAGAACAAAATTCAAAGGAAGTGCTACATACCATAATCATTTAAATAATCCATTAGCAACCTTGTGAATACATCAGTAAGAACTGCTGACTCGGGTGAGCTTTGGGACAGTGGACAGTGAAAATCCATCTTGATATAGACTTTGGGTGTGAAAAACATTGTATCGGGCTTGTACCACAATCTGGAGAACGGTGTCTTCCTCAGCATGAAAGGAACACTTACCTGGATGTGCCAGAAGGATAGAGCATAAGTATACCAAAACAATGTTAATCAGGCAAGTTTTTCAAAGTGTTACCTTTTCCTCTATATTTTTTAATGAGAGGTCACGTGGAATGAAGATGTTAGGTTTTGGCAGGTGTAAATCTTCCTCAGGGGCTTTCACTAACCATTTCTGTAAAATAATTCTAAACATAAGACATATATATATATATATATATATATATATATATATATATATATATATATATGTTGGAACCCCATGACTGTAAGTAATGTCCAAAAGTGTACCTGTATAATGGATGGAGGGACAGCTTCAACAGAATACGATGTACCATACCATGGCTCTGTTAAGTTTGTTTGTCCTTCAAACCTTTTCGATTCCCAGAATATCCTAAACAGAAATATATAGGAAAATAAGATAAACTTAAACATGGGAGCAAAAGAAATGGTAACAACAACAACAACAACATAGCTTTTTTTCCCAAGCAAGTTGGGGTAAGCAAAAGAAATGGTAAGACAAAGAAAATAAATGCTCAGGAGTTAGTTCATTTAAAAAATTCTAGTGTAATGCCCTGAGAATTACCTTACATTCTCAGGAGTCAATTCATTTAAAATATTCTGAATAGCATCTGGCGAAAACTTTGATGGCATAGATGCTGCAATCAACCAATCTTCTGGTGGAAAAATCTGCAATAGATCCACCAATTTTGTTAGGTTTCAAAAATCAATATATTCAGAGGAAAAATACTTATGCATGTAAAATGTCACTTTTGCCCCTGCTAAAATTTTGGTTTGTGCGTAAGCTAGTTTAAATTGTCCCTGCTGTTTGGGTGCTCTAAAAAATTATGAAATTTATTCAGTAAATTACTTTTTATATGTGTAGTTCACTGAAAATTTTTCAGGTGCATAGCCTATGTGCATGTTTGTGGATCTATTGTTGTTCAGTTTATTTTGCTAGGGCAAAAATAAATGTTTTTCTTTTTGCAATAAAAGTTTATAAATTTTCTTGCATGTGTTATCAATGTATTTTCATGCTAGTAAAATGTTGCTACTTTATTCATGTCGGCAAGTTGAGTTCCTGCACGTGTGTCGCTCCTAGCCGCAGTTTTTCTTTTTGCGCTGCCAAATAATCTTCCTTTCGGTGTTATCCTTGCATCATGAACACTTGTATCATTTCAATGCACCATTTTAATTCTTGCATGGCATCATTTTGATACGTTTAGACGCCACGAGCGAAGCCGTCTACGAATTGGTCGCTGAGCCGATCCAGGAGCCGCAGGCAGGAGAGCAGCAGGAGGACGCCGCTGAGAACGCTCCCGAAGAAGCCGCTAACCTCGCTGACCTGCAAGGCAAGCCCCGGAGCATAACCTCTATTTTCAGTATTCATGGTATTATTTAAATGTTACGCATTAAGTTTTCTAGGAGTTGAATGAAACCCTAGTATGCATGTTTCTCCCAAGGTACCTATGGGTCTCTACTAGTATACAGGCACCGTTAGAACTGCTTTGCTATTTAGGAACCCGGTAGAAGCCGAGTGATTCCTGTCACTCGCGAGAGATAGGTCTTGTTACTTTTGAAGAAGTTACTGGAGTTTGAATCTGGAAGAAAAAGAAAGGAAAAAATGGAGATCGAGCGGAGATGGATTTGGTTATGGATATGGATTGGATGGAAAGTAAGCCTCCGCCTGTGTCGATTGAGGACCGTATCGTTGTTGGCCGTGCTGACCGAGTTTGAACAGTACTAACCGCATGCCGGGAGTAGCAGGTAGCCGAAACCGGTAAGCTCAGTACCATATGTGCACCGGTAGGCGGACTTGATATTGTCTTCACCAGTGGAGCTAGTATACAAACTCATGGCTGACCCTTCGTTGGTATCGGTGGGGCTAGCAGTCCCGGGTCGCAGGGCAGTTCGGCTATTCAGTGCGCAGATGTGAGGGTTGCCACGTAGGGTCCGACGGGGCCTATATGTGACGTGTGTGTTAGGTCCACCTTGCAAGGTTAAATCGGATCGATTCGCCATCTCTCTCGATTAAGAGAACCTTGGTCACTTCGTCACATCGTAGTAAAGAAGTGGAATGAGATTGAACTGAGAATATTTGCTGTGGTACTCTGAAAAGATAATGTGATCAACCATGCGTGCTCTAGATGTTGGTGCAAACCTAGTTGGTATTTGTATAATAACCTTGAGCTAAAATACTGAAAGTAAGGATGCACTGCTAGTAGCTTTTCATCAAAATAACTCCAGAGCCAAACAGATTTGCATGTCTAGGAGTCGGCTAAGTATATACCAATAGTCGGGTAAGCCTTGCTGAGTATTAGAATACTCAGGCTTGTTGTTGCCATATATTTTTAGTAGGATGCGGTCCGGGGGACTCCGAGGAGATTTGCGCCTCGTGGATCGGTCAACCACTTCCTTCGGGTTGGTCGGTCGAGTGGGTCCTGTCTTCTCCGTGAAGTTCGGGCAGGTGAGCCTCACATCAGTGGGCAAGATGTGAAGTTCGTCTTCTGTCGTCGACGTTATCTATCGTATTGTATTTTGAAGCTTGTTTTAAACTCTAAATTACTTTCCGCTGCGTTTGAACTCTGAGGTTTGAGTTGTAAAACTGGCTTGTAAACTCTTACTATAGATTAAGTTGGTACTTCTGTTAAACTCGGGTTGTAATTGGTTTTGAACGCTTTTGTTGCCGGTAATCATATGTGCTCGTTTTTTGACGAGAGTTCTTGTGTAATCGATCCTGGTTACAGCAGGCGGTCTGAGTGTGCTGGTTGAGTGCAGTAATTCCGGTTCAAGGTTAAGTGTCAACTATTGCACTTGATTGGTATTATTTGGACTGTTCTGTGACAGCTGGCATCAGAGCTAATTGCACTGGGGGTGATTACTGGCGTACTTAACTACATTAAGTAAACTTTGTTTTGCAAAAATTTCGGGTTTTCGAAAAGTTGACGCTAGATGCGCTAAGGAATAGAGTAGATAGTTCGTATGCCCTAATTATGTTCTATAAGTTAGGTGGCATCTAAGTATCTATTTTATTCCAGCACTTCCAGCATTTACTTCTCGTTAAACCTTACTTTTATGCACATCTACTATTCTGTAACGACACACCTACGCTGAGGTAAGCAAGGTGAGTATTCTGATAGTCCTTAGAATAGCGCACGTGTTTCATACGTGCGCGGGTCCCATATGTTGAGCATACGAGGAGGTGATAAGGCTCAATTCAAACGAGTCTGTCGCTATCTGCCGCCTGATATAGAGTGCGGATTTCTTACCGTGTGATTGTGATCACGACCATCTCGTAAGTCAATGTTACGAGGTGAAGACTCGTTATGCAGTTGGTCATAACCGTGTACCTTGGGACACGTGTACCCTTGGGTGTCCCGTAAGGCGATTTGTACGGGAAGTGAATACATTGCTTCGGTAATGTATGCAGCACTGCCCATTCAGCGTCGAACGTTTGGGTGCCATCTCTATAGTGGATGGTAATGTATGTGTGAATATGTGGGAAACTGCATATGCGTTACCCGTGTGGCGTAGGACACATGGGGGCCGTTCGTGTGTGCTGGCACGAAGGGTCCATAAATGGATATTTATATCTCTCTCTTGTTGTCCTGGTTTGTCTGCAGGAACACTAACTACATAAGCACGTTATGAATCCTTAATTGTAGGAACGACTAGTATATATAGGGAGAGTACGTAATTGTGCCACTAGTCGCCTTCGTATACCATAATTGGTAATTGTTTGGGTGAGAACGATAGACCGTGCATGCATCTTGCATATTCGAGTTGGTTGGTCGCTTCGTAGTTAATAGTTGTGCAACCTTAAGACTGCGACGTTGTAGCTAGCCGAGTTACCAACCTGCTGTTCAACCCGATTAGATGCGGTTTCAACTGAAGCAAACCATTTTGTTCTCTTGGTGAACCATATCGCGAAGGGAACGATTCATGCTGTGTGTTCATATTAACTATGCACATTCTTTACTTGCATGGATTAGTCCCGATAGCGGAATGGCTAACCAAGGGATGGTGCTTTTGCAGATGGGCAATAACAACGCTGCTAACCGTGGAAATGGGGGTCAAGGAGCAAAGCCACAACCGTCTCCCTCCTTGACTCAGGCTATTGCGGCTCTTATCGCCGACCGCAATGAGCAGACCGAATTGTTGAGGCAACTGGTGCAAAGTAATGCTGGCAGAGGTCGATAAGCACCACCAGCAGAAACTGACTACGTCGGTTTTCTTGCCACCCAACCACCTCTGTTCCACAAGGCCGAAGATCCCCTGGAGGCAGATGCTTGGATTCGCACCATGGAGGACAAGTTTGGTATTCTTAATTGCACAGAAGTGGACAAGACTGTCTTTGCCGCGCAACAGCTGAGAGGCCCGGCAAAGATATGGTGGACCAATTATTTAGCTATGCAACCAACAGAGAGACAGATTCCCTGGTCAGAATTTAGAGAGATTTTTAGGGCACATTATATTCCAGAAGGTTTCATAAAAGTGAAAGTGGAGGAGTTTCTAAATCTGAAACAAGAGAACAAATCAGTGATGGAATATGCCAACATTTTCGATCATCTTGCACAATATGCTGCACATCGTAGATACCGATGAAAAGAAGCAAGATTGTTTCCAGAAAGGGTTAAATACCGAGTTACTCATGCGTTTAATAGTGAGAACATTTACCAGCTATAGTGACTTGGTCAGTAAAGCTATCCTCCAAGAAGATGTGATGCTGAAGCATGAAAAGGCGAAAAAGAGGAAAAAATCACCTATTGGGTCCTCTGGGAATGTTGTGCACTGCCTACGCCTGGGGTCCACTAGCTTTTCCCAAACTTAATATCAACTACAATAGGGGATGCCTGAACTTGTGGCTCCTCCACAGTTGGAGCAAAAGAAACCCGTATTGCAGCATGTTTTTCGCTCCCACCCTGATCCGTGCAAGTATCACCTAGCCAAGGGTGGCCATCACTTGAAAAATATCTGTTACACTCCACCCAAGCCGAGAAAAGGCTCTAGCAGTGCAAATAAGAAAAAGAAGGTGCCGTATATTAAGGATGGTTGTGTGAGTTACACCACTTGTGAGGACGTGCCAGAAGGGGAACACGTGATGGCGGATATATTTTCCCTCAATGATCATCCAATTAGGGTTCTATTCGACTCTAGTGCTTCGCATACATTTCTTAGTAAGGCTTGTGCAGATAGGCATGGATTGAAAATTGATTGCATGAACACTTCATATAAAATTCAATCCCCAGGTGGTCAAATAATCACAAACCAAATGGCAAGAAAGGTACCAATCAACTTGGCTGGGAGAATCTTTCCAACCAATCTTATCATTCTCCCACATCAAGGGATTGATAGCATATTGGGTATGAATTGGATGAAGGCACATGGAGTGGTGTTGGATACTCGGGCGCATGCTGTTCATATCAATTCACGTGCACATGGTTCTACGGTGTTACCTTTGACCAAGTACAAGGCACACAATACAACCATAAATAAATTGGAGGGTAAAAGCTTAGAGGAGATACCTGTAGTGTGCGATTATTCAGATGTCTTTCCAGAGGAATTACCTGGATTGCCACCTGATCGGGACGTTGAGTTTGTTATTGAACTCCAATGGGTACAACACATATCTCTAGAAGGTCATATCGGATGCCACCAAATGAATTAGCAGAACTGAAGGTACAATTGCAGGACCTACTGAATAAGGGTTTCATCCGTCCAAGCTCATCACCTTGGGGATGCCCAGCTTTATTTGTGAAAAAGAAAGACCAAAGTTTGAGGTTATGTGTTGATTACCAGCCTCTAAATGCGGTTACCATCAAGAATAAATACCCATTGCCTCGCATTGACATTCTCTTTGATCAGTTAGCCGGAGTTAAAATATTTTCTAAGATAGATCTTCGATCCGGTTATCACCAAATAAAGATCAGACCTCAGGACATTCCAAAGACTGCTTTCTCCACTCGCTATGGTTTATTTGAGTACCTAGTCATGTCTTTTGGATTGACTAATGCTCCAGCTTACTTCATGTATCTTATGAATACGGTCTTCATGCCTGAGTTGGACAAGTTTATTGTGGTATTCATTGATGACATCCTGATATACTCCAAGAATGAAGAAGAGCACGCCAAGCACCTTCATATTGTTCTTCAACGTCTACGAGAGCACAAGCTGTATGCAAAATTCAGCAAATGTGAATTTTGGCTTAAAGAAGTTCCTTTCTTAGGCCATGTCATATCCGCAGAGGGTATTTCAGTTGATCCAGGAAAAGTTCAAGATGTGTTGGCTTGGGAGGCTCCGATATCAGTTAAGGAAATCCGCAGCTTTCTAGGATTAGCTGGGTATTATCGTCGATTCATCCCAGAGTTTTCAAAAATTGCTAAGCCTATGACCGATCTACTCAAGAAAGGTGTCAAATTTCATTGGAATGACAAATGTGAAGAGTCTTTCCATACTCTGAAAAACTTTTTAACTTCTGCACCTATCCTGGCTCAACCCGATACATCAAAACCATTTGACATATACTGTGATGCTTCTGGTACTGGTATTGGTTGTGTCTTGATGCAGGAGAACCGAGTGATTGCATATGCGTCTAGGTCACTCAAATGCCATGAGGAAAACTACCCAACTCATGATTTGGAATTAGCTGTTGTAGTTCATGCTCTGAAGATATGGCGGCATTATCTCTTGGGTAGTCCTTGTCGCATCTACACTGACCACAAGAGCCTTAAGTATCTTTTTACTCAACCTGATTTGAACATGCGCCAAAGGCGATGGTTGGAACTGATCAAGGATTATGAACTTGAAGTGCATTATCATCCTGGTAAAGCGAATGTAGTTGCAGATGCGCTAAGTCACAAAGCTCACTGTCATTGCATCTCAGCTATACCATTAAGCGAGTCTCTTTGCTTTGAAATGGAAAAGCTGAACTTGAGCATTGTACCACATGGCACACTGGCCCATCTAGAACTCGCTCCTACTCTTCGTGATCTAATCATCACAGCACAAAAGAAAGATAAAGGAATAAAGGAAATTCAGAGGAGATTATCAGAAGGAGATTCGAAAGTAAGTTGTTTCCACCAAGATAGTGAGAATGTGCTATGGTTTAAGAACCGATTAGTGGTGCCTAAAGATTTTGAGCTCAGAAAGCAAATTCTTGATGAAGCTCATACCTCTCGACTATCAATTCATCCTGGTAGCAACAAAATGTATCAAGACTTGAAACAACAGTTTTGGTGGACTCGGATGAAAAGAGAAATTGCCAGGTATGTGTCAGAATGTGACATCAGTCGTAAGGTCAAAGCTAGCCATCTCAAGCCAGCTGGAATGTTGCAACCCTTGAGTATTCCTGAATGGAAATGAGAAGACATCAGCATGGATTTCATTGTCGGTTTACCCCGAACTCAAAAGGGTTATGATTCGATCTGGGTCATTGTAGACCACCTTACCAAATCAGCACATTTTCTACTAGTTAAGACAAAATACTTGACCAAACAATATGCCGAGTTGTATATGGATCACATCCTATGTTTACATGGTGTGCCAAAGACTATCATATCAGATCGAGGGACCCAGTTTGTTGCTCGCTTCTGGGAACAATTGCATACTTGTTTAGGAACTCGATTGATCCGCAGCTCAGCCTATCACCCTCAAACAGATGGCCAAACGGAGAGAATCAATCAGATTTTAGAAGATATGCTCCGCGCATGTGTCCTAGCCTATCCTCAGAAATGGGATCAATGTTTACCATTAGCGGAATTTTCTTATAACAATAGCTATCAAGAAAGCATAAAAATGACACCATTCGAAGCTTTATACGGTCGTCGATGCCGTACTCCTCTGAATTGGTCCGAAGTTGGAGAGAGGACTATTTTTGGACCTGACATGGTTAAAGAAGCCGAAGAACAAGTTCATCTTATTCAAGAGAACTTGAAGATTGCACAGTCCCGTTACAAGAGTTATGCGGACAAACGGCGTGATCCACTTGTTTTTGAAGTTGGTGACCACGTCTATTTAAAAGTATCACCTTGGAAAGGCGTGCAAAGATTTGGGATAAAAGGAAAGCTAGCTCCCCGCTACATTGGCCCATACCCAATTGTAGAAAGATATGGTCAAGTAGCTTACCAGTTGAATCTTCCAGCAAAATTTTCGGCAATTCATAACATCTTTCATGTATCACAACTCAAGAAGTGTCTTAGAGTTCCGACTAAAGTTGTTGAAAGTGACTCGATTCAATTAGAGTCTGATCTCACTTATCCTGAGCATCCTATCAAGATTATTGATCGCAAAGATCGAATTACTCGTCGCACAACCAACCGATTCTACAAAGTTCAATGGAGTAATCACTCCGAAGATGAAGCTACTTGGGAGCAAGAGGAATTTCTAAGATCCAAGTATCCAGACTTTTTAAACGCTCATCAAGGTACTTCTCAATTGCCCCATCTCACCTTATACGTTTCTATCGTGCGTGAATCTCGGGATGAGATTCCTTTAAGGGGGGAAGGCTGTAACACCCCAGTGTTAATCAAGGTGCTAATCACGGGTTAACCCGTTAATTACGGACTTAAGTTCGTCGATAGCGCTAATTAAGTCCGTATAGTAAATGTTCGCTTAGCCGTTTTCGATCTCGTTTTTCTCCTTGATTCGAGCCTCGAATCAACTTTTGCCCAAAAGCAAAGTTGTAGAACATCTTTTCCTCTACAACTCCTATTTTGGCCAAAATTCGAGTGCCAATATGGAATTTCAAGTTTTGGACGGTCAAAAGCAGCTCAATTTCTTTTGAAACGGCTACTGTGCCTTTCCGATTTTGCCAGTGCTCCACCGTTCTCGACGTCGGCGTTGCCACGCATCGCACCGACGACCATCACCACCGCTTAAGCACTCTCCACTGCCGTTCAGCTCACCAGTTCCGTTTTTGCTTCCCCGTTCATCTCTCCCTCGCGTAGCACAGAGCAGAGCAACCCTAGTGCCGCCACTCATCGCGCCGGCGCCGATTCCGACCACCCCTCGCCGTCTCGCCTCGATCCAGTGCGCCCCAACCTCCCTCGCCGCACCCTGCACCCACGGCGCCCGTCCCTGAACCCGTTTGGGCCATCCCCCGGCCGAATCGAACCCCGCTCCGGCCGGCCACCCCTGTTCTCCACCGGAACGCCGCCCCCCCCCCCCCTCGTCGATCTCCCCTCTCCGGTCCACCTCCGCCCAATTCGAGCACCCCGTGAGTTTCCTCACGCCATACTCCACCTCCCCGGCCATTTTTCCCTTTGCTTACGGCGCCGCCGCCGCCGGAACATCGCTGCGCCGCCACTGCACTTGCGCGCCGCTGCCGCCCCGCGTGCGCCTCCGCCCCACCCCATGCGCGCCCCGCTGCCGCCCGGCCGTCCTGGCCGCGGACCGCCCTGCTGCGCCGCCGGCCGGACCTCGCCGGCGGGGAGACGAGTCGCCGCCACCGCGGTGCCGCCCATGGCCGTGGCCACGGCCATGGCGCGCATACGCGAAGCAAAGCAGAGGAGCCAGGCTGGGGCTGGGCCTCCCACCGGCATGTGGGGCCCAGTCGTCAGCCCTCCTTTTTAAGTTAAACTTTTCCAATTTCATTTATGTAATTCGGCTAAAAACTTTGAAAAGGTGTAGAAAAATATAGAAAAATGTGAAAAATGCAAACTAAATTTCGTTAGGTTTTAAAAATCAATATCTTCAGAGGAAAAATACTTATGCATGTAAAATGTCAGTTTTGCCCCTGCTAAAATTTTGGTTTGTGCGTAAGCTAGTTTAAATTGTCCCTGCTGTTTGGGTGCTCTAAAAAATTATGAAATTTATTCAGTAAATTAATTTTTATATGTGTAGTTCTCTGAAAAATTTTCAAGTACATAGCCTATGTGCATGTTTGTGGATTTATTGTTGTTCAGTTTATTTTGCTAGGGCAACAATAAATGTTTTCCTTTTTGCAATAAAAGTTTATAAATTTTCTTGCATGTGTTATCAATGTATTTTCATGCTAGTAAAATGTTGCTAATTATTCATGTCGACAAGTTGAGTTCCTGCACATGTGTCGCTCCTAGCCGCAGTTTTTCTTTTTGCGCTGCCAAATAATCTTCCTTTCGGTGTTATCCTTGCATCATGAACACTTGTATCATTTCATTGCACCATTTTAATTCTTGCATGGCATCATTTTGATACGTTTAGATGCCACGAGCGAAGCCGTCTACGAATTGGTCGCTGAGCTGATCCAGGAGCCGCAGGCAGGAGAGCAGCAGGAGGACGCCGCTGAGCACGCTCCCGAAGAAGCCGCTAACCTCGCTGGCCTGCAAGGCAAGCCCTGGAGCATAACCTCTATTTTCAGTATTCATGATATTATTTAAATATTGCGCATTAAGTTTTCTAGGAGTTGAATGAAACCCTAGTATGCATGTTTCTCCCTAGGTACCTATGGGTCTCTACTAGTATACAGGCACCGTTAGAACTGCTTTGCTAATTAGGAACCCGGTAGAAGCCGAGTGATTCCTGTCACTCGCGAGAGATAGGTCTTGTTACTTTTGAAGAAGTTACTGGAGTTTGAATCTGGAAGAAAAAGAAAGGAAAAAATGGAGACCGGGCGGAGATGGATTTGGTTATGGATATGGATTGGATGGAAAGTAAGCCTCCGCCTGTGTCGATTGAGGACCGTATCGTTGTTGGCCGTGCTGACCGAGTTTGAACAGTACTAACCGCATGCCGGGAGTAGGAGGTAGTCGAAACCGGTAAGCTCAGTACCATATGTGCACCGGTAGGCGGACTTGATATTGTCTTCACCAGTGGAGCTAGTATACAAACTCATGGTTGACCCTTCGTTGGAATCGGTGGGGCTAGCAGTCCCGGGTCGCAGGGCAGTTCGGCTATTCGGTGCGCAGATGTGAAGGGTTGCCATGTAGGGTCCGACGGGGCCTATATGTGACGTGTGTGTTAGGTCCACCTTACAAGGTTAAATCGGATCGATTCGCCGTCTCTCTCGGTTAAGAGAACCTTGGTCACTTCGTCACATCGTAGTAAAGAAGTGGAATGAGATTGAACTGAGAATGTTTGCTGTGGTACTCTGAAAAGATAATGTGATCAACCATGCGTGCTCTAGATGTTGGTGCAAACCTAGTTGGTATTTGTATAATAACCTTGAGCTAAAATACTGAAAGTAAGGATGCACTGTTAGTAGCTTTTCGGCAAAATAACTCCAGAGCCAAACAGATTTGCATATCTAGGAGTCGGCTAAGTATATACCAATAGTCGGGTAAGCCTTGCTGAGTATTAGAATACTCAGGCTTGTTGTTGCCATATATTTTTAGCAAGATGCGGTCCGGGGGACTCCGAGGAGATCTGCGCCTCGTGGATCGGTCAACCACTTCCTTCAAGTTGGTCGGTCGAGTGGGTCCCGTCTTCTCCGTGAAGTTCGGGCAGGTGAGCCTCACATCAGTGGGCAAGATGTGAAGTTCGTCTTCTGTCGTCGACGTTATCTATCGTATTGTATTTTGAAGCTTGTTTTAAACTCTAAATTACTTTCCGCTGCGTTTGAACTCTGAGGTTTGAGGTGTAAAACTGGCTTGTAAACTCTTACTGTAGATTAAGTTGGTACTTCTGTTAAACTCGGGTTGTAATTGATTTTGAACGCTTTTGTTGCCGGTAATCATCTGTGCTCGTATTTTGACGAGAGTTCCTGTGTAATCGATCCAGGTTACAGCAGGCGGTCTGAGTGTGCTGGTTGAGTGCAGTAATTCCGGTTTAAGGTTAAGTGTCAATTATTGCACTTGATTGGTATTATTTGGACTGTTCTGTGACAACTATGGTCATATATTGTTCTCTCAATACCTTTCTTATGGACACATAATTTTTATTTTTGCAGAAAACATGGGCACATGTACAGACCCGGCGATCTTATCCTAAGTTTGTTGCCGAATTTGATCGATTGACCCCAGAAGACATTGTGTGGGAGCCATACAGTCCTTCGGCTATAGCCGCACGTGCACCGCTTGGGATATTTTCGGTGTGCACACAGAACCAGGGCCTATGGATGGCTACTGCAGCTTTGGTGTACGACGTTGCAGATGAGGCCCACTGCCCAGATAGAGTCATGAGGCAGTTCGGTCGACGCCAGTCTTTCCCTGTGCCTTCAGCGTTGGATCGTGTTCAGCGCCACGATCATAGGTAACAAAATTTTATGAGCACCCATGTACTAATAACGTGAAACTAATTTCTATTTAACATACAGTTTATCAAGGGTTGGACATCCTTTCTCGACAATGTGGGTCACTAGATTACAACCATGGGTGGCTGCGTGGGATGATGCAGATGAGCAGTTGGCTGAGGATACCGGTCCACACACTGAGCCTTCGTTTCGGGCGTACCTGACCTGGTACGAACCGAAGACTTGTTGCCGTTTGACGTATGTTGACATGCATCCACAGCCGCATGTTGTGACTTCGCAGGATCGCTATGCACGACACAGGGATGAGGCATTAGCTGGGGCGGTGAGTAAATGTTGACGACATTTTTGATCTTTTAATATTTGTATACTAAGTTTTTTTGTTGGAGTTCGAGTCATGTAGGCTGCTTGAATTAGATTGCTCACTGAATGTAATGAGGATTCATGGCGGGTCTACGATGAGCGTGCCGGCACAACTCGAGGCCTGGACCACTCAACGTGATAAAACCCGAGGTATCCTTCAGGCCTTTGGTACGCGGACGGAGTACGAGGATTCCTACGGATCGTCGCAAGCGTCGACGTCGGTTCCTTGTGGTCCCGCATGGCAGCAGCCTCCCTTATACCACCGACAGTACGAAGGAATGGTGTGATATTTACCGATCCATATGTTTATATGCAGTATTTAAATACGACTCCACACAGGGTACGGGTACCACAGTTCTCAGCCCTATGGAGGGCCAGGTGGCTCGCAAGGGGATCCATTTCAAGGAACCCAGTTTACCTCTATGCCATATGCTGGAGGGACTTTAGGTAAATATGTGGTGCATAATTTTATTTGCTTATGTTTTATGGTCGAAGGCTCATACGTTATTGTTTATACTCAGGATCATAACAGTTCACCGGAGCGGGGCTGTCTTCGTATCACCCTATGCCGTCACCAGGAGGATATGAAGGAGCTTCTTCCTATCCACCACCACCACCACCTCCAACACAGGGTACGTACAATAATTTGTACGGAATTGAATTCACCTTTTGAATGTTGCTTAAATTTTTTTTTGTGATCTGTAGGGTGGTCTGAAGACAACGCTGCAGCCTCCTTGGAGGACTTTACACGGTTGTTTGCTACGCCTGCCCATGACGATGATCAAAGCTTGCATACACCTTTGGCTCAGTTACGCCGTCCTGCCAGAGACGTGAGGCCACCGGAACGTCATAGCTACCCTACAGATCACGTACACGCACAACGTAAGAGAGGTCGGAATGGTAGGGGTGGTTAGTTGTTTGCACTTGTTTCTCCGGCGGCATTATGGATTGTTTCGACTGTTCGGATTATGGTTGTTTATGATTGTGGTAGTTTACTTGTCATTTGTTTCTATAGATATTATTGATGTGAACTTGTTATGTTTGTGGGTTCCATAATGCTCGTGAAATAAGGGAAATTCTTGCGTATTTTTTCCGTGAATTAATGAAGGACAAGTTAGTTGCGGGAGGAGTTAGCGGCCGAGATCCCACCGACGATGATGACGACTACCGCATACAGAGTAAACTTCGTGACACGCTCGTATAGCTCAAAATAGGGACCATAGTGTATCTCGCTGCGAGTACGAGATCACAGGTTGCCACTGCTCAGCACGGCGATCACGGGTTTCGCATATGTCGCATTGTTTGCCCAGACAAACGTGACAAAAGACGACAACCCAATAGCAGTGCCCTTTCACCATTTCAAAAAGATGTGACAACACGGCAACCACACCAGCTCACCTTCAAAGCAGCCTCTCGGGCGAGGACGACGGAACTGTCATTCTACAGCGAAGGTCTGTGGCGTGTAGTGGGGAAGGCGGCATCTAGGCACGATCGACCGAGCGGCAGCGATGCAGTGCTGTGAGTTTGCATGCACTTAGATGCTCTACATGCACAGAGATGCATCGAGTAGTCAGTTCGAGAATTGAATCTAGCCTTTTCAGTGTTCGGTCAGCTAGCCTCTTCACTGTGTTGTCATGTAGGCTTTTCAGGTCCATTTACACTCCACACTCCGGGTATCAGACCTTTGTGCGCCTATAAATACTCCGAAGTTTGTGAACTCCCAGCAGCACTCAAACACCAAAGCTCATTGTATACCCAATATCTGGAGGTGGGTCTAGCGGGAAGAATTACTACGGTTTTGGGAAAGGAAAATGGGGAAGAAAGGGAGACCCCAAAATATGGGGAGGGGCCTCTTGGACCTGATTCCTTTCCGGAACCAGTGTTTGAGTTTCCGCCACAGCACAAGAGTGAATTTACCAATGAAACTCCTCTACGACAATACGATAACTGTAGAGAACCGTGACCAAAATGCAAACATGGTGATGATTGCTTAGTGCAGATGTGCACCGACGGGATGGATGGCGGTCGGCGTTTCTTCAAATGCCCACATGCATGGGTAATACTCGGTTGTTTTATTTTTTATCTTCATTGAGATACCTTACATGAAATTTATTTTGCAGTCTTCAGATGCTCCAGAAAACTGTGGTTTTACCAGGTGGGTCGATCATGCACCAATTGATTCAGTTCAGGAGTTCATCGAGTACCTCCAGATAAAGATCTTTGATCTGGAATGCAAGGTAAACCATTACGAGGAAATGAGCGAGGGTAACAAAGACGACGAAGATGATGATACCAGCAATGCTGCCGCTTCACAGGATGAACCATGCACTATTCCTTACTGCAACTGCCCTTGTCACAAGAAGAAGGGCCCTGCCCCTCCGGCACCACCGCCTGCACCACCTGCAATGGGTGGATACTGCGGAGAATGCTCAACGCAGTTTGCTACGTGGGGGTACGGCTATTAGGACTATCTAGTGCTAGTCACATGCTGCATCGTTGTGTTTGTTGTGTTTTTCTAAATTACCTAAGACATGTTAGCTTAATTCAGAATCTGTTTACCGTAGTTGCAACGGGTTCTGCCATACCACTGCATGTCTAATGTGTGTTTCATTAACGTTGTATTATGATGTAATGCCTATGGTTTACATTGTATAATGCAGTTTTTAGTTCTTAATTATTACCGTTATATTTGATGTGTGGTTCACAGTATTCTAGTCTCCTGAAAATGTCCGAAAATATTAAAGGCAAGTTCGAAGATTCACTAGATTGCTTGTGCGTGTGTGACACCTCGGCGAAGGCGTGTTATCTCGGCGCCACATATTACAGCGCCGACCCCCAGGGTCTATTTCTGCAAAAAGTTATAAAAAGGGCACATATGTGAAATTATTTCGCGAAAATGGCTAAATTGCAAAAAATAAAGCCGGCCGCCCCACTGCCGGGCGGCCTGGGGGGCCGGCCGCCCAGCTGCCGGGCGACCGGTCCCCAGGGACCTGTCTGTAATTTTTTTGTCTTTTTTGCGGATAAACCCCTGCCGCCCGGCTGCCGGGGTATATTTCTGTAAATTTCCAAATCGAAAATATATTTTTGTAAAAAACGGAAATATAAAATATAAAAATAAAAAAACCGCTTCATCTTCATGCATGGGTTACAGGCCCAAGCCCGGAATCGGCAGGACTTGCTGGGCAGAAGCAGCAACAGGCCATCAGCAGTAGCTGGTCACCGAAGTTGCATGCGCCTTTTTTATTTTTACATTTTTCAAAAAAAAATTTACAGAAATATATTTTTGGATTTAGGTTTTACAGATCTAGACCCCTACCGCCCAGCAGGGGGGCGGCAGGGGGCCTACCGCCCGGCAGGTGGGCGGTAGGGACCTATATGTAAATAAAAATAAAAAATTTTTGCGCAGAGGTCGTTGGAGGGAGTCTGCCGCCCCCCTACCGGGCGGCAGGGGGCCTGCCGCCCGGCAGGGGGGCGGCAGGCTCCCTCCTCAAATATAAAACTTCAACCCTTCCCTCTGCGCCCTCATTTTCTGCCCACGAGATCTAGAGAGGGGGGAGGGAGAGAGGAGGGGTGAGGGAGGTAAAAAAACCGGCGAAGCCCTGCAGGATTTTTGATCTGAACCGCAGGTAACCAATATTTCTCATCTTTGTCATTCCAGATTTTTTTTATTTAATTTTATGATTAGTATGTTTTATTGTTGTAAACTTAGGGTTCGGATTAGTGGTTATAATTGAAGGCATAGTATATTTGTAGATATTAGATTAATTAAAATGAAGTCTTTGCACTTCCAGATATGTCGAGCAAAGTGGCATTTCAAGTTCATTACGGTGACTTCTATAGAATTACTCATGATTCCTATGGAGTAAATCTATCAGCATTGGAAAGAAGACAGTGCAGTCTAGACAAACCCCTAGAGAGGAGTTTTGAGTCCATACGGAAATGTCTTCACAAGATGTTCAATGTGAATAAAAAGACTCATTTGCTTACGGTTCATACCTTGACTTCCTGGGAAGCTAATGGGGATTTCTGGGAGTTGACGCATATAAATAGTACGGAAGAATGGCAACATTACATGCACGCAGCTCTTGAAAGTGGGTGGTCTCTCGCAATGGTAATTCAGAATCACCAGAAGACCGGTGATTTAGGTGAAGGGTCAACACACACAACATCTGACTGCAATGAAGAGATGGAAGAGGATAAAGAAGAAGAGAACGTGCAAGCTCCAGAACCAGAACCAGAACCACAAGGTTTAGCAGATGAAGGCGAGCGGATACCTGGAATTGTGGAGGATATGGAGAAAGAAGACCAGGATGCACAAATAATAGAGCAATGTGGGGACTAATCGGACGATGAGGACGATGAGCGCTTCCCAGTGCTAGGTGAATGGCGTAAAGAGGGTTTTGGTAATCCAGTGGTACAAGATATTAGATGTCCGGAGTTTGAATACAGAGTGAATGAGGTCATACAAGGGGCAAAGTATCGTACCTTTGAGGATGTGAAGGATGCTGTGAAGCTCTGGGCTGTATCTCTGAGGAAGGAATTCAGAGTACTGAAGTCTAGCAGCAAAGAATACGAGGTGAGGTGTGCAGATAGAGACTGTACATGGCGAGTGCATGCATACAAGGGAAAGTTCAAGACACACTGGGAATGTTCAATTGTTACACCACATACTTGTAGAATGACAGGTGTAGTGGGACATCATCGTAATATCACATCAACTTTCGTGGCTAAGAAGATGTATGGGGTGATTCTTGACAAAATGGATTATGAGCCTGCATTGATAATTAGGGACATCGAACAGAATTTTCAGTATGTGATCAGCTATGCAAAGGCTTGGCGGGCTAAACAAAAAGTATTTGAGATGAGGTTTGGCACTTATGAAGCATCATATGACAACCTACCTCGTATGCGACTAAAATAATTCCTCACTTTCCTTATTTTAGCCCAAGTTCTATATAAATTAATATAGTCTAATATTTGCATAATCAAATCTAGAGCAAACATAGTGGAGCAATAAATACTAAATCATATGCTCATCAATATAGGTACAACCATTATTCCATCACAACACTACGCTGCGACGCAGTGACCAAGGTGCTCATATCCGAGAGCGACTGACGGCGAATCGATTCGATTTAACCTTGCAAGGTGGACCTAACCAACAAGGCACGCGTATGCCCCGTCGGACTACACGCACCAACCATTCTCCTCCCCGCCTCGAACTACAGAACCACCCTACCTTCATATAGTCAACCGAGCTCAACGTGAGACCACAAAAAGTAAACATATGCATCCCGTTCCTCCGCGACTACTCGACTCGCCCTACGGGGTGATGATGCAGTTCTGTACTTTCGAAGCGAGGCAGTACTAGACTTACCGGTTTCGACTGCCTCCTACTCCCGGCATGCGGTTAGTACAGTTCAAACATGATCAGCAGGGCCAAGAACGGCTCGGTCCTTAACCGTCACAGGCGGAACTACACTTCTCCCGCCCGGTCTCAGATTCTATTCTTTCTTTCATTCCAAGACTTTCATCCATGATTAGAAACTCATATATAGAAACATAAAACTATCCTATATCTCGCGAGTAACCAAGAATTACTCGACTTCTACCGAACCTTATCTAGCATAGCATTTCTATCGTCCTATACATACTAGTACAACTCAAGGACACCTAGGGTTCATGCAGCTAGGGTTTCAAACAACTCCTAAACGTAATGCATAAGTAATAAATACATATATAGGTGTCATAAGTTAAATTAATAGGATGTGCACTGGGGCTTGCCTGAGGGTAACACTAAGTCAGTGCTAATATTATTTCCGGCCTTGGGCCCTTCCGACCTTGGGTCGGGTCTTTGGTTGCTTCAACGGGTCCTTCCATCTTCTGGCGATATCCATCGAACACCATCTTGTGGGTCGACTCCAATACTGCGTGCTTCACGTCCACACGTGTACCTCTAGCGCACCTAAATGAGGTGCAATAATGCATATGCATGAATATATATGAAATGCTGATTAATGCACATGCATATAACACAAATTAGTGCAGCTAAAATCCCCTACTTACAAAAGAACCATACTCAAAAATGAACTAGTTGGC
This sequence comes from Panicum virgatum, assembly GCF_016808335.1. NCBI lineage: Eukaryota > Viridiplantae > Streptophyta > Magnoliopsida > Poales > Poaceae > Panicum > Panicum virgatum. The sequence continues at coordinate 62,749,044 of NC_053146.1, forward strand.
GGACTGTCCGCTATGCAGCAGCGGACTGTCCTCAACTCAAACTTGCCGACCTATCAGACCTACCCACGTCTCTGGATAAACTTACGACTATACGGCGGACGGTCCGCGATGCAGTAGCGGACTGTCCGCAGTACACCTCTGCCAACTCGTCAGAACCTACAACGTCTCTGAATGAATTTCTAGACTGGCTGGCGGACTGTCCGCGCCTCAGTAGCGGACTGTCCGCAACACACCTACGCCCATCCACCAGAGACAACGATGTCTCTGGTCGAATTTCTAATCCTAACGGCGGACCGTCCGGCCCCCCCTTGGCGGACCGTCCGCAGTTCACTCTGCCCAACCACCAGAGACGACAATGTCTCTGGACAAAATCCTAGACTCTACGGCAGACTGTCCGCTATGCAGCAGTGGACCGTCCGCAACTCAATCCTGCGAACCCCACCAGAGACAACATCGTCTCTGGACAAATTTCAAGTTTCAATGGCGGCCCGTCCGCTCTCCTATAGCGGACCGTCCGCGATGCATTACTTTTGACCCGCGCCACAGGCGACAGCAAGTACGGCGGCGACGGCGGCGGCCGTTCACCGGCGCCGGCGACACACCGCGGAAGGGGAAAAAGACCGGGGAGCACAAGGAACTCACCACGAATCCATTCCCATGATCGGTTCGGGCGGGGGATGACCGGAGAAGCGGATCGACGGTGGAGCAAGACTTCAAGCGCCTCCAATGGTGACGGGCGGTGGCGGGGGCGATTTCGGCCGTAAGAAGCCGGTCTGGGGGTCGGGGAAGGTGGAGGAGGTGCCGGAGAAGGTTCTTGCGCGAGGAATCGAAGTATGGTGGCCGGGGGAGGGAGATCGACGAAAGGAGGCGACGGCGGCGCGAGCGGACGAGCTCCGGTCGTCTCTGGTCGAGGTGGGAATGAGGAAGGAGGAGATGACGACCGGGCCCACATCCAGCTAAATATCTAGGCATTACTCTGGTGGACCGTCCGCGGTATTTCCTGGGCGTTATAGTGGCGCAGCAGATGGACGAAGGAGGAAGGAGTGTCGTAGTACATGCTACGCGCCGGGAGGGGCCCGCCGGCCGCGCCACCTCTGACGGCTGCCGCGTGACTCTTCTCGCGCCCAGACAGCGCCTCCTCCGCCCGGCTGCTCCTCTCGTGGAGGCTGTGCCGTGGTGCCCCGGCCCCTACGTCGGCCGCGGCGGGGCGCTCCCCTAGCGGAGGCCACGTTGCCTCCGCTGGCTGCAGCGGGCGCTCCCGGCGAGCAGGCCGCGCCGCATCTACGGGCCGCCGTGTTCTGCTCCCCACGCGCAGGCAGCGCTAGCTGCGCCGCCTCCGCCAGCTACCACGGCCTGCTCCACACAGTGCCGCTGTTTTGAGGGATATTTTGGTAGGAGTTAACGGCTCAGCCGCTGGAAAACTGACGGAATGGTCTGAGTAGACGGATGATTTGTGTTGTTCGTGGGATGGGTGATCGACGTCCCAAAGCTTTGGACGTCCCTCGGAGGTAGAATCCTCCTACTGCAGAGGATCTGGTTTCGTCCTGTTGCCATAGTACGACCATACCAAAACACAGTGGCAATGCCTTTCAGAAGAAGAAAAACACACAGTGACAATGATGGCCTTGTTTGGTTTGGCGCTACAATCCTAGCGGTAGAAGAGAATATTTCCCGTATGAAGGATTGAATGAAGTCTATTTGCAAAACTTTTTTAGAGATGGGTGTAATTTTTCGCGACGAATCTAACGACGTTAATTAATCGCTGATTTGCTACATTTATGCTACAGTAACTATCCTCTAATCGTGCGTCAAAGACTTCATTAGATTCTTCAGGGTCACTAGTGCGGGGTTCTGAAGTTGGTTTTATAAATTGTCTTTATTTAACACCGTAATTAACGGTCAAAATGTCACTATTCACTAGCATGCTGAAACCAAACGGGGTGATACCAGTGAGGCAATTTGATGCAATCATGCTAACTGTTTCTTGCTCGAGGAACTCTCACCGCGGCGGCAAACGACTCCTTGAAAATGGTGTCACGTACTCACGTACGCTGACAGAAAAGGTCACTGCAGCAGAACAGATAGTTCTCAAACGATACCACTGCACTGAGATGAACGAAGGAAGAGCTCAAAGCATGAGGAAACTAATTGACAACAGGAAGAAATCCCCAAGGCAGGCCAGGATCCACAGAACCACAAGGGCAAAACAGCAAAACGAACGCAGGTCCAGGCGCTCCTGCTCAAACGGCAACAGACATAGCAGTGCTCACAATTCATTTCACAATGGCGCCAATCTCCTAACCGACACTACGGAGCCCCTGGTCACGCGAGCACGGCCGCGGCCAGGGAGAGCAGTGACGCGGCGACGGTGGCGGCGACGGAGCTGCCTGCGGGGAGCGCCTTGGGCGCGGCGTTGGGGTGCGGCGCCGGCGCGGTCGTGGCGCCGCCGGCGGAGGGCTCGGGGGTGGGCGCCGCGGAAGGGGCATCAGAGGAGGTGGCGATGCGGATGTCCACCTTCTGGCCGGCGGCGCAGTGGCCCGGGAAGCCGCAGAGGAAGTAGTGGTGGCCCGCGGTCTTGAGGACGACGGAGTCGTTGCCCGTGGACCAGGTGGCGATCGGCTTGCTGGCGTCGCAGTTCTTGTAGTCCGCCTTGCTCACCGCCAGCACGTTGTGGAACTGCTTGTTGTACGTGAACACTGCAACAAAAAAGCGTCGCAGCACAAGGGTCAGGCAGGGAGTCGTCCATCATCATACATGTGCCGTGTTACAACAGTTAGCGGCAGAAAGAAACAGGAGAACATCATGCAAGATGAGCAAGTTTGCTGAAGGAGCTAGCGCAGCATTGATCAAAAGAACATACAGTTGGAATTACGCGAGTTATAGACCAATCTGACACATCACCATGTGTTTCGCATTATGAAACTTTGAAAAGGATATTAGATGCATGAGTTCCATTTGGTGGCCACATGCCCCCCATTACCAAACTATTCTGCTATGTTTGTCTATGCACTTTCATCATGTTACTAGTATCCTAATGTCCAGGGCCCCCCTTATGCACATATAAAACGTCAACGTCCTCACGGGCAGACTTTTGGTTTTTGAGGACTGAAAAACATAATGAATCATCCTACCAACAACCCACTTAAACTCAATCGCAACCATCGGATCTCTTAATAAAAAGAAGCAGACCGAATTCCACACTAAGTATCTGGCGGACTGCGTCCATTCCGACAGGCCACAAGTTCACTCTCATCTATAAAACAACCACTACTATAGATTCGGCCTTTTGTCCTGATTCCAAACTGGCTTTTGTCCCGGTTTTGGAACCGGGACATGGCTTCCGGGAGGCTTTTGTCCCGGGTGGCAGAACCGGGACAAAATGTCCCTGACGCTAAAAATTTTTTTGCACCCCGCGGGATTCGATCCCAAGACCTCTTGACTAGCGTATGGTTTCTTTGCCAACTCACCTAAGTAGTGCATGTGACTTAGTATAAAATAATTTCTTTTTGAACTATCACGTGGAGAGGCTTTTTGTCCGGGACAAAAGGGCCTTTTGTCCCGGTGGAGCCACCAACCGGGACAAAAGGGTTAGCCCTTTTGTCCCGGGTAGAGACACCAAACCTTCGTCCCGGTTGGTGGCTCCACTCGGGATAAAAGACCCCTATCCCCCGCTGGCCCGGCTAGCCGTTGGACCCGGGACAAAAGCTACCTTTTGTCCCGGGCCCAAAAACAGCCGGGACAAATGGTCTGGAATAAAGTCCTGTTCTATAGTAGTGAACTTGACTTTGGTCAACAGAACGTCTCATTAATCCCCCTACCTTTCGACCGTAAACAAGACGAAAACTCAGAGCAGCTAATATTTAGCTCCCAGCCTCCCACAAAACTAACCCACAACCACACAAGAGCTATAGCCATGTCAAAATCTCGATAAACCAGATTGACTAGCTTGTGTCCGGTCCGGCATCATCTCCAGTGGATCGGAAGGGATGACAGGACCACCACCATGCTGACTTTACAGCTCAAGGGCCTACCCCCAATCTGGCATCCACACTGCAAGCATGACACTGTGGAAGGTGCCCTATCAACCATCATGCATTATGCACAGCGACAACTATATTATAGATAGATCCCTTTCTGGATGGGGCATCCACATTTGGAGCCCTAGCCTCTCATTATACTCCAGCTAAAGAGATGACATGCACGCCCTCATCTCTTTGGGCCGACTGAGGGCCGGCCGCAGCTACCAACTAGCCAAGAAAACGTAACAGGACAAAGGAGCGGATCATGAACGAAACGAGCCATACAATGAGAGCGCATGCATCGGGTGCGCTGGCAACAGGCCCGGCATTACTCGACAAGTAGCATGCAAAAGCCAAAAGGGATTTCAGGGCGCAGACTACCGGATTAGGTGAGTGGCAGTTATAACAGAAGGGAATGCATAGCTAATAACCAAGGAAAATGCCAAATTGGTGCGCGGTATGTAATTGATGTTTGCCGATCTGGCTACTAGTGCTGTAGGCTTGCCGAAGCTACAATCTTTCCCGTGCTAATGAAACAGTGGTGTGATCCTGATCCAGGCAGGGCTGAAGGTTTGGGAGTTGGGAGCCAGCAGGTACCCACTACATCAATAGTTTTTTTTTGAAGTTAAGGGCACACTACATCAATAGTCACCAGCAGGAGATATGGTCACCAGCAGCACGCACCAGCATATGGCTCGATGCCCATGCCCTACTGGTGATAAGAGACAGAATGAGCTCATCTCGGCGCAAAAGGGGGCTTGGTGCAGAGATCTGAAGGTTGCACGGTTCATTTCTGGCAACCCTAACATGGGCTGCCGGCTTGCCGCCTGATCAGAAAAGGACTCGATGTTGCAAAGCCTGCCCAGCTTATCTGAACTTCCCCCAACTTGGCTCTGCTGCGGATCGAATTAAGGATCAATGTGAGTAGTTGGTCCAGGGACAAGTGGCAAAAGCGCGTGAATATTCTGTCACGTGGGAACCGTCCGTGATAAATGGTCCGGTACCAGAAATCGAACTGCGTCTGCGGCGAATTGAAATCGTTTTTGTTCTCATCGTGTTCGTGTGCGCTACTCCAATACAGTGCGTGGATTTATTTAATTCCCTCTCTTTTGATCTGTTCGCTGAGTACTGCATCAAAATGGGGAGCTTAATGGACATCACATTAAGTAGATGGTTGGCGCAATGCACAATCTTATGATAATCACTATTTCAGTACCAGACCGCAACTTTCTTTCCTCCCTTTTTTCTTTCTTTCAGGATAAGAAAGTTCCTTCGAACAATCAGCGACAGGCATTGAGGCATGTATAATTGTCGCTTTTCGAAAAAGCAAGAAAAGCCTTTTCTCAAAAGAAAAACAAGAAAGCCTCCCTGATGAGAGGACCAAGCAACAGATGCCAGCATTATGGGTCGCCTAAGCGTGCCCAGAAAATCCCGGTGGTGGCGTCACACAATCACACGGCACTGATCCCAGCCTTTTCCAGCCGCTTCAGGCAGGAAATTAAGAACTAACAAGGCAGAAAAGCATGTTGACCTCTCGATCGTTCCGGAGCGGAGCAAGAGCTGAGCGCACGTTCTCTCGTCCTTTAGCCAGCAAAGGCAGTGCTTGAGTGTGTGTGACTGTATGTGACTGTGCGGTGAGCCGGTGACAGTGTGACGCACGCACCTGCCGCGAGGCTCTTGTCTCCGCTGGGTCCGCTCTGGTCATGGCAAGATGCAGGCCGAGATGAGATTTGGTGGGTGGGGGGGGGGGGTGGTTTCTGCGGAAAAGCTGGCGGAGGACGAGTGCGTCGGACCGGCGGGCAGCGGAAGGGGAAAGCAGATCAGATGATGAGCAGTGAGCAGGCGGCGCGCGACCCCACCACGGCGAGGCTGGCCGTGGGTGCCCGACCGGCGTGAGCTCCAGCTGGTGGCGGCACAGCGCCAGCGCGCGCGTGCGCGCGCCCCACCGCGAAAAAGCGCCGGGAGCCCGGGACGGGGCGCACGCCCAAGCACATGGCGATGGCGGGCGCGGCCGGGCCAACACCACCAGCAGCAGGGCGTACGTGTCGCGTCTCCCTCTGGTCTCTGGAGGCTGGACTGGCCTGGACCTCGCTACACCTCCCGTCCAGATCGTCTTCCGGAAACCTGCTGGGCTGCTGGCTACCGTTTCCCCTTGCCATCGCCATCCATCTCCTTCCTGCCCCCACCACTAGGGTTACGGGCTACGGCGACGAGGCGCGCGAGCCCAGGTCGATCTGTTCGCGAGCGTTCCGTCACGTCGGCCGTCGCTTGACATTATTAACCCTCGGTAGGACCATCCACTACTCATGGGCCATTAACTTGATGGCGGTACTCACATGCAATCTCGGGGATTTTGCTGGGACCGCCAGCCACTAGTGCGCCCGTACGTGTGAGCCATTAAAGCCAGGCGTAACCCGGCGCTGCACGGTGTTGTAACTTGTAAATGAGGCCTCGGCTCCAGTCACCACTCACCAGTCAGTCACTCACCGCTCGCCGCGCCGCGCCTACTCATCAACAATCGTCATGGCATGGCATGGGCACATGGCAAGCCGATTTTGCGGATGCTTTCACGGGTAAAGGCAGAAACAAGTAAAGAGCCCGCCGGTAGATGCCAAGGTTCCACGGATAGCGACGCGCCGGATACCGGCGCCTGCCTGCGTTCGGTGCCGCGCCACGAGCCCACGCACGCACGGTGAGTGCGCGCGGCCTTTCTTTAGCTGCTGCCCGCTGGCACTCACTGGGTGGGACGAGCGTCCACACGGTGAAGCGAGTTTTTTTTTTTTTGCCCGGAATTGGGACGTGGGGCCCGCTTCCACATTCCGAGCAGGTAGGTTTTACTCGGTTACTCTCGCTCTCCTGTCTCCTGCATGGCCGCTAGCTAGCTAGCCCGCTACTGGAAAGTAAACTGAGAGGAGAGGAAACACACTCGGTTCTGTTCTGGTGGAGATGGCACCGTGACTCGGAAGAGGATAGCGAAATTATGCTAGAGCCATGTGGCCTGGCCTGGACCGTGCAAGCACAATTGCAGCGACGCGATGGGAAAACAAAATCTGGCGAGAGAACACTGACAGGGTGCTCGTGCGCCAACTCGCCAGATACAGAGACAGGAAGCGAGGGGGGATCGAGACGCACCGACGACGTCATTGCCACGGAACTTCTTGGAGCTGGCCCAGGCGGCGTAGTTGGGGTTGCCCATGACGGTCCACCCGGCCTTGTCGCCCACCTCGTACACGGCCGCCGACGCCACGCCGGCCAGCACCGCCACCGCCAGCGCCGCCACGGCCACCCTCCTCGCCGCGCCACCACCCATGGCACTAGCCGTAGCCGAGGCGCGCACGCAGCGGCAAGGAAACGAGGCGCCGGCCGGAGAGAGCGAGTGGGCTGGAGCTCACTTCCTCTCCCCTCGCCGATGCTGCTGTGTTTGCTGCTCGGTGCTCGCTCTAGCAGTGGGAGACCGCTGGCGAGCAGTGTGCGGGTACTGGCCGACTCACCACACCAACCGGCCAGTTAAATAAAGCCCCGCGGCTTTTCCATCCCGGCCGGCCCGCAGCAAAAGGTTCCCGGAAATGCCCCTGGGCCCAGCGTTTGGTTTGGTGCGGCGGGTTTTGCGTGCGCCGTGTGGTAGTGGTAATTTTCTCCCTATCCGCCCCCTTGCCTGACCGTGGTCTGCGCCGAGTCGCCGGTACCGTGCACCACCCGCCGGCGTGCGCGGGTGTCCACAGTCCACGGCACACGGCTCGCGACCACTGCTGTGGCAGCTCCTACCGAGCTGCTCGCTTCATCCGAGCGAAGAGCCAAGCGAACGAGTGGATCGGAAGCGGATGCCCAGATCTTGCCCCCACCGTACCACCACCCCTCCTGGCCGGCGTACGCGTGCCGCGTGCCGGAGCAGCCGATCGAGGCGCGATGTCCCCGGCAGACGCATGGCGCAGAGAATACGGCCCGGGGCGGGGACCCTGGAGCCTTCTTGCCGTCGACGCCAGGCGTAGGGATGGCAACGGGTACGAAATATCTGCATACCCGCGGATACCAAACCCGACGGGTGCGGATACGAGTTTGAGTTTGTGCCCGCGGGTATGGGCGCGGGTACAACTCTAAACCCAACGGATATCTTCAAACGGATTTGAAAAATTGATACCCGAATCCGCAAACCCGCAAATAATGACTTTGTGATGTATTATGTATGAGACTAGTTCACTATTTGCTAAAATTTATTTGTTTCCTCAAATAAATAGTGTTGGCGTGTTGATTATTAGGTTATAATTTATTAATATTGAGATATAGAGGTGCATATTAATATTTACATGCTATTAAAATGTGCTTGTGTGCTTGATTTTCTAAAACTTGCGGGTATGCAGGCGTACCCGCGGGTATGCGGGTATCCGCGGATAGCAGGTACGGGTATCATTTTCTACCCGTTGCGGGTTGCGGGCGCGGGCGCGGGCACGAATTTTAACATGCGGGTACGAATTTATGAAGTTGATATCCGCACGGATTTTACCTGTTGCCATCTTGCAGGCGTGTTGTAGCTACCCACGGCGTAGGCGCCGCCCGCCCGGGGCCGGGGCTTCTCTAGCAACCGGCCGGGTCCCCGACGCTTTTGGCGTGCGCGTCCATGGCTGTCAGTGGTGGGGCACTGAAAGAATGGAGTGCATGCGCGTAAGGTGTCAAGTGGTTTCTTTCCGTGGAAGATGTCAAAACAGCTTGAAGGCACGTACGCGGGCAGTTGGACGGCACGCCGTTCGCGTGGGGCGCTGGTAGAAGGGTGTATGTAACGACCCGTCCCGAGATAACGGCTAAGATCTAGTCTACACATTGAGTAGACCACACCTGCTAATTAACTCTCTTGTGCTTTCGTCCTCGCTTCGCACAAAAGAATCGATTCGGAGTTAACAGCTTCTCGCGACCGGCTATTTAAGTCGGTCTGCCTCAGGTTCGGTTTCTCGTATGGGACTAAACTGGGAATACCTGGCCACGGGCTATCACAGTCACCTTTAACGACCCGGCCCGAGATAACGGCTAAGATCTAGCCTACACGTTGAGTAGACCACACCTGCTAATTAACTCTCTTGCGCTTTCGTACTCGCTTCGCGCAAAAGGATCGATCCGGAGTTAACAGCTTCTCGCGACCGGCTATTTAAGGCGGTCTGTCTCAGGTTCGGTTTCCCGTATGGGACTAAACTGGGAATACCTGGCCACGGGCTGTCACAGTGTAGGTGCAGGCTCTGGGTTGGTTCTGTCTAGCGTGATTCACTGATTCAGACGTTCTTCACAAATTCGGTAGTGTGGACTCCACACTACTAGAAAACAAGCCAAAGATCTAGACCAAAGGAACTATTTGTTGCTTGAACCGGTACTAATGTGAGACATCAGCACCGGCTACATCAATAGCCGGTACTCTTAGCATGCGTCGAGCGCTGGCAAGGAGCCAATGCACTGATAAAAATACCGATTAACTCCATATTTTAAGTTCTGACCACCCATCTCTTCTCTCCACCGCACAGACCCCCCACTCTCTTATCCTCCCCACCGCCCAGCACGCATCTCTTCTATCTTCTACCCCATCTCTTCACTCTCTCACGCCAAGGTGGTCTGGGTCATGAGCAGCTTCATTTCTCTAGCTCTCGTCTCTCTGCCCTCCTCGAGATCCCATCCTCCTCCTCCAGGCGGAAAAATTGAGGCAGCCAGCCGCCCGAAGGCCGCAGCGGTAGCAGATCCACCGGCGCGCGGGGGTGGCGATGGGCGTCGTCTCGGCGGTGACGGACCTGGCCGTCGCGGTCTTCTCGCTCACCATCGCCGTCGTGGCCCCGCTGATGGGCGTGCAGACCGTCCTCCCGCCAGGCCTCCACCGGCGCCGCTCGTGGAGCTCAAGCGCTGGTGCGCCGCCGAGTACGGGGCTCATGGCTCGGCCCCCGGCTTCTTCCGCGGCCTCATCTGGCTTTGATTTCTTTTTTTTGTTTCGTTCTGTGTTCGGGGATTCGATTTCTTTTTTTTGTTTCGTTCTGTGCTCGGGGATTTGATCTGACATGTCTGGGATTTGTGATCTCGGAGGCAATCGCGGCGCTCAAGGAGAGGACCGGGTCGAGCTCGGTGGCCATCGGCAAGTACGTGGAGGAGAAGCATGGCGCGAAGCTGCCGCCCAACTTCCGCAAGCTGCTGGCCGGGCAGCTCAAGAAGCTCGCGGCCGCGGGGAAGCCGACCCGCGTGAAGAACTCATTCAAGCTGGCCGCCGCCGGACTGGAGCTGGCCGTGGGTGATTTTTTCTCATTTTTTCTTATTTTTTATAAATAGATATGCACGAGGGATTGTATCTATCTTGTAAACAATTCTTTAGATGATTTCTGGAATCTATGAGTATTTTGTCAATCGATTTAATATCTTGTGAACATTCTTTGGATTGGATCTATCTGTAAACAATTCTTTGGATGATACTCCTAGTGAAGGATGCGAGGGAAACGACAATTCTTTGGATGATACTCCTAGTGAAGGATGCGAGGGAAACGGGAGAATGCCATGAACTCATTGGTACCGGTTGGAAAGACCAACCGGTACCGAAAGATATGCCAGTTTGTGTTAGCGTGGCAGTTTCTTTGGTACCGGTTGGTCTTTCCAACCGGTACCAATAGATGTCTAAGGTACCGGGTGAAAAATCCGGTGTTTTAGACCAAGGCCAATGATTTCGGTTTGGGGGAACTGGTTGCAAAACCGGTGCCTAAGCACTGTATACTTCGGCCCGGCCCATAAAAAGTGTGGGAACAATACAGCCGAAGCCCATGCCGTGCGACCCTTGGATCGTCGTCATCCGCCTGTCCGTTCCTAAGCTAGGCCTGGCCCAGAACTGGACAGCCCACCGATGGCACAGATGGGATTTTGGGGTTTTACTTATATTACGAGATGGATCTTAGGACCCGTTTAGTTGCCTCCCGTAAAATTTATGAAAAGACATCTTTTTACATTTGAAATACTAAACATATACAGCGTGTTCTCTCATAATAAATCAGCACCAGCCATCACCCACAGCCAAGCGAACACAGCGATGGTTCATTTCCTTAGGTAGAGAAAGAAGCTTTGTCAAGACAGCGTGAAAGATTTTATCAGCTGATCTGCAAGGTGAGGATATTTTCACCTTTTTCTTCCTGTAGCTCTACTGAGATTCCCAATGATGCGTCGAGGTGTCCGTTGGAAAGCTTTTGTGTTAGATGCCGTGGCCCGTGGGGGACTAACATCTCGCATTATTTCTGCAAAGGTCATAGACAGGTACAGAAAAAAAAGAATAAAATCCGCCCAAAAGCTGAAGGAACAGGCACTTTTTATATATTCGCGGACCTTTTCCCAAACAAGGCATCTTGTTTGCTTGTTCAATGCTTCCTGCCACATGCAAGAAATAATTGGGTGATTGCCGTATTTGACTAAAACCCATCAGTATGTCATATTGGACTGAATTTCTAAATAAAATAAGTGCACTTGAAACTGGAACAAGAACTTGCAGCACTCATGAGTTGTCTGTTACTCAACAATACTGCAAGTTCGGACAATTGTTGCTGTGCTTTTCATTTCGCGCGCTCGTAAATAGCATATCATCGCCGTCATGTCGCACCACTATCAATAATTCTGAGTTCTCACCATCTGAATCATCTGAATCAAGTCTCTGTGTTCGCTTGGCTTATCAGCCAACCAGCCAGCAGTACTGTTCTCTCATCTAAATCAACACCAGTCACCAACCAGTCAGCAGTACTATTATCTCATAACAAATCATCACCGGCGATCAGCTTACCCAAGTGAACACATCGACTTGAATTGAAAACGATCACTGACACTTGGGGCCCTAGAGCTTGGACGGGCACAACCACATGCAACCGGCCCCAGATTTAGCCAGCACTGGCTGGGATGCGCGGAATGGGTGGTGGACCCCGTTGATGTCTCGCTGCTCACCCAATCGCATGACGCCCTGTGCGTCTCCGCCGGCTCGCGAACAGCCCGCGCGATTCTCTTTCCTCGTCCACATCAGCTCCCAGCATCTCGCCAACTATTATACCTGCTCTTACGCAATGAGTTTTGTTTAGATCCGTAAAATAGCGGTTACGCAATGAGCTTTGTTTAGATCCGTAAAATAGTGGTAAAAAGAGTCATATCGGACACTGTGGCACACTGTTACACTTTTCGTTTGTTTGTAGTAATTATTGTCCTACCATGACATAACTAGGCTCAAAAGATTCGTCCCGTTATGTACATCAAAACTATGTAATTAGTTTTTTATTTATCTATATTTAATACTCCATTTATGAGGTAAAAGATAGGAGAGAAATTTTAAAAGCCAACACAGCCACTGGAAATCTGAGCTTAATAAATGCTTGAGATTTCATCAGCAGCTGCAGTGCTGAAAAGGACGCGCTGTTTGGCACGACTGGGTTCACCGGCAGTACCCGGTCGGCGGCGAAAGACACCACCGAGGCCCTGTTTTTTTCATAGCATGAGTAGCACACAGAATTCCTGAAAAAAAAAATCTTCAATGCATGGAGTACTAACCGATGTTTATTTGCAAAACCTTTTCACGAGTGGGTGTAACTTTTCACGACGAATCTAATAATAGTAATTAATCGATGATTGGCTACAGTGATGCTACAGTAACCTTCCTCTAATCGTGCTGCCAAGGTCTCATTAGGTTCGTCTCGCGAATTAGTGCATGTTTGTGGAGTTAGCTTTGTAAATTGCCTTTATTTAGTACCCCTAATTATTGATCAAAACTTTTTTTTGCTACTCATGCTACAACAAACCAAACAGTGCCCGAGTCACAACCCACTCTGCGCGACACCGGAGGGGTCGACACGTCTCGCACCGACAGGGACACTCTGCGACAATTGCGGTCGCTGGTGGCCATCCCAGCGAGGGGCCCATCCTGCCACTGGGGCCGGGATTCTCAGGCTGGAATGGTAGCAGAACGTGGGCCCAGGCAGGTCCCGTCCTGTCCTCTTCCGTAGCAGCAGTGGGCGAGTCAGTGGGACCGCTGGACAGTGACGGCGATGCCGACTCTGATAATTACGAGGCATATCGGTTCTACCGGCTCTAGCCTCAAGCAGTAGCAGCGACGCGTAGACTTGTCAGCTTTTTGCTGGGCTCACGAGCCAGGATTGGCTGCGTGGACTGCGCGATGGTAATAGCAACGTCAAGCATGCAGTCGTTTCCGTGTCGGCATGCCACGTCTCTGATTTATTCTGTGTACAGAGCGTACTACATGGAGCCCGTTTGGTTTTGCTGCTCCAGTGAAAGCAGCTTCTTTGAGGTAGAAGAAGGATAAATATTTAGTACAAATCTTTTTCTATTTCTTAATTAGTGGATTGGAGAAGTAGGATAGGGTGAATCCACGAGAAACTATATTTTTTTGCTTTAGTCGCGCAAGTAAAACTCTTTTGCGGTTTCTTCATAGCTTCGGTGGTGAAGCTGTTTTGTACGTAGCCCTTTGGCAGGGTTTCTCCTAATTAAAGTCGGTGTTGAAGCCATGGGGTATACCATTGCTTAGCGACTACAAGCGCGGGGAAGCGACATGCATGGCGGGCACTGGGATTGGGCTATTGGAGAATCGGAGACAAATCAGCGAGCAAAGGTCACATGCAAGTACGGACTACCGGGCAAGAAGCCGAGGCACCGCGTAGGAGTGGGAGGCAAGGAAAATACAGCGCTCAACTGCTCAAAGGCCGAAAGAGCTTCCGCCCAGACGAGCTTTTCTACCTAGAAGGTTGTTCTCGTCGTGAAGACTCAAGAGAATTAAACGAGCAATAAAACGATGCAAGTCAACATCACACCAGCAAACAGGAGAATCGTGACACCGGAGGAAGCATAAAAAGAATGAAGAAGGCACCTAGTCCTTCAGCCAAAGCTGGATCCAGCAAGACAAAAAAAATAAAGTGAAGCATTTGCTTCCAATCCAATTCCAAGAAATCGAGATCTAACGGCGGGCGCCAGCCAGAATGGGATTGCAACAAGGACCAGGAACTCGGGGCTAGAAAAGCGAGATAAGGAGAAGATCGGATCGGATCATCTTGTCCCGCCCCGGAAAAATCAGTGTGGAGAAATGGAGAAGAGACCGAGAGAATGGCAGGCGGGCGCGCGTGTCCTCGGCCGTGGACGGCTCGCCGACGTGTGGCGGCCGCCGGCCCCGTCGTCGGATCGCCTCCCGCGAGCCATGGCTGTCGAATCGAAGCAACGCGCCGGGCGGCGGGAGCTGCACGAGCACGATCGGAGTGGCCTTTCAGGATCGGAACCCCAGCGCGCCTAGCATCTTTATATATAGCTGCTCTAGTTGACCATGACCTCTCCTATCCCCTTCCGGCCACGGCGCGCAGGCGCAATGCTTGACGTCGTCACGGTGTACGTTTCGAGGAAGGCAAGGCGTGGGCCCAGTTGCATGGCCCATTGATACCTGTCGTGTCTGATGTGGGCCTGGCAATGAATTATGCGCATTTTAAAGTGTAGACTCTTAAAAAAACAATGTATAAAATTCAGGTACAGTATATGAAATTTTGTTTAAAATGGAGGGTGAAAAATTAAAGAAGGTCAAGTGGGCGCGTGGGGGAAAGTTGGACCAGTCTGTAGCGACTGGTACGCGCAGTGACCACCAAGTCACGTACTGTACACAGTACCTGCTAGTCTCTACCAGTAGGCTGAGCAGTACCACTACTCCACTAGCACCTCCCCCAACCCCACCAGGCCGCCACCCGTCCTTTGTCCACCAGACCACCTCCCCCAACCCCACCCCACCAGCCGGGCCCGCGCACGCGCGGTCCCAGCGAGCCCCACAGGCCACAGACCAGAAAGAAACAGGCGTCTCCTCATCAACCCCTGGCGGGCCACGGTAAGGCGATCCGCGATCGGGCAACGGCCCACGAGATCCGAATAATGGCGCGCGGCGGGGCCCGTGACACCGCCGCGAGATAAGATCACGGACTCCCCGGCTGCGGTGGGGAACGGGTCCGCCGGCGGCCACCGCCCGATCCGCCACGTCGGCCGCGCTCCTCCCATTGGACGCCGCGGATCGGGTGGTCTCGGTCGGGGTCGGGAAAAAGATCGCGAATAGTAGGAGCTCTGCCTAACCAAACAACAAGCATGAAGCAGCGCATGAGCACGACTGTGTCTATTTGGAGCCCGATATATTTGAGTTGTAACCGAATACTATACTAATTTTTTTTCATTTTAATACAATAATACGCTGTGCGTGTATTTTAGAAAAACAGCTTCTGACTGTCATCTTTTTGTTTCTTTGGTCTGACATCATCATTGTCGGTACCTCTGGACTAGGGTACCCCCTCTTGCTGTGTCTAGGCGAGAGCCTCGTAGTTATCCTTGACTACGCGCTGACGGCCTGAGCAGCCGGATCCCCGCGGTCCGAAGCCCTTCTCACCCAGTCAGCGGCCCCAGACCCATTCCTTGCTAGGGAAGGGTCCGGTGACGCCGCGTGTCCCGGAGAAGGGAGCGCTCAGCCAAAACAGCCGGGGGCCGCGGACATCCCACGGGGTCCCGGACCCCATATACTACCCGGACCCCTCAGCGGGGAGGGAACAGACACCCCGCCTGGGGCAGGTCCGGAGCCGCCACATGTCCGCAGGCGCCGGCACGCGCGCGGCCGCAAAGCTTCCTCGGGAAGACCCGCCCACCTACCGCATTCAATACGGGACACGTAAGTGCGCTCTGCCACAGCAGAGCCCGAGGCGACTTTTGCCAGGCTGCAATGTTGATTGCGCGTTACCAAGGCACACAGTGCACACGCTGGCGCCGCCCACGCCACGCATGTCAGTCTGCTACGCCAGTTGGACACGACGGCTCGCCTTCGCCCATCATGACGGCTACGCAGTAGACCCAACAGTGTACGCCGCAACCGACACTACCTCAACGGGCACCTCGCCGATGGGACAGGTGAATCCACTCATCGATCAGAGAGTCCACAGGGCGATGAAGCATATCCGGGAAGAGATTCTCAACCACTGTAGCACCATTAATGCCTTCTGCGCAGTATACTATACATCCGCGTTGGACCCACCTGTCGGGATCTCAACGCCTGTATACGCGTCCCCTTGGGCTATAAAAGGGAGACGCCCGTTAGAGAAAGGTTAGGCCGAAGAAGTCCCGGCAGAGGCCAGTATCTAGCCTGGGCAAAGGATAGATTCATTCATATGCAAAAGCAATACAACTCACAGTGGATGTAGGGTATTACGCTCCGGCGGCCCGAACCACTCTAAATCCTCGAGTGTTCTTGTGTTCTTGCTCCCTAGGTAGACCCGCCGAATCGCTTAGTGCTTCCCCGAGTACTCACCATCTGGGTTTATGCGGGTGCACTACGCCACCCGGCTGTGGGTCTCCACAAACCACAACATTTGGCGCTGTCCGTGGGGATGCGCGCAGGCGTATGCCAGATCTCCACTCACCTCTAGGCTTCTGAGGTTGAGCTCATCCTCTGCAACGACGACAAGAAGATGAAGAAAGGCATGGCGTCACCTACGCCGCATGCCCCGGCACCGAGGTGGCAGTGCCCTCGGTGCGGTGGCGCACGGCAGTGGCACCTGCAGTGCGTCGCCACTACGACACCCCAGCGTCGGCTCAATGTTTTCTCTCAAGCAACCACCGGGGTTCCCCTGCGGCGGCACAGCGTCAGCTCAAGGTTTCCTCTCAAGATGGAGACTGGAGCCGACGGCTGTGACTCGGGAAAGATGACGGTCGCCTTCTCCCTCGCTTGGCTCAAGCCTCTCTCGGTGCTGCCGTAGACAGGCCTCGACCTCTGCCACGAGGTGCGGGGGCCCTGTTTCAGCGCCGGGGGGAAGCCGGCGAACGACCGCCCCTCTCCACGCTTCGTGCTCGTCCAAACGAGCACCCGTCCTTCCGCTGCGCCAGGGTGTCAAGCCGGCTTCAGCTCACTGTGAGCGGCCACCGGGCTGGCTTCCGACGGCAACCGGCGACGGCTGGACCACTCCCATTCAAAGCCAAAGAATTTGTTCCCATGCTATCTGAGCATGGGACAGTTCTTGTACTGGGAAGAGCCCTGCAAGCTCCCGAGGTGATGCTGGATGATGCTGTACAGGCACGTCCAGGTCGCCTTTGCCTCCGACGACTGAGAGGAACCCCCAAGGTGGCGATTCCACTCCGGCCAGGATCGTACATGCCTTATGAGACGGCGGCTGTAGGTTGCCCCTAGATAAGATTAAGAGTGCTGCTCCTTTGTAATAACATGGTGCCTACGTGCGGTCCAGAGCGGTAAAGGTCCGCCCTTGTAAACCCGACCTCTGGCTTCGTCGTGCAAACAGGCGACACCAGCGAGTACTCCACAACCACCTCCCTCACCACCATCTCTGCTGGGGCAAAGGGCCACGAGTACTCCAACTCCTCCTGCACCAGAAAAAGGAAAGAAAAAGACAGCATCCCTCCCAGCGGCTGGACCCTCAAAGAAGAAGCAGAAAATGGTCGAAAGAAAATTGACCTATGAGAAGACCACTGAGGAGTTGGAAGAGGAGACTGCTCGATATATAAAAGAACAGTTGAAGCCTAAAGTCCCCCCGCCGAGGGAAAAGATACCTCTAGAATTAGGGAAAAAGCTTCTCGCGAACCTAGACAACCCACCAAAACCAAAAAGCTTAGCCTCAGACTATGATCGTACTCTGACAAAGGCACACAAGGTGAGAAATGTGAAGAAAAAAAATGTGACAAGACCATTCCTCATCTTGGCACACAACAAAAAGAACTCGAGCCCCTCCGGGAGCCAGGGTTGCCACTCCTACACCCGACAGACGTACAACTCTAGGCGGACCTACAGGCCGCGATATTTCTTTCTAAACTAGATTAACGCTAGAGCAGGCAACGGGGCAGGTGGAGGCGGAAATCCCTGTCGCTCCCGTTCTTACTCCATTCGAGCATGGAAAACCTTTTGTCAATGAGGAAGAGGAGAAAAGTCTAGGCACGCAGATGTTCAATTTGCATAGATGGCATCTGCGAATGTCGAATGACGAAGGGAAAATGTTTGGAGTCAAGTATCCTGACCATGATTTCTTCCGCGGGGAGGACGACTTTTGGGTGTACTTCGAAGATTTATATCACATTTACCGTCGACAAGCCCTCGACGCCTCTATCATTACCATGTGGGTTCTGTAAGTATCACTTACCTCTACATTAATATTTTTTGTTAATAAGAATATAATTATCTGTGTGCATTATAAAAAATTATATTGTATCGTTTAGACATGAGACTCAAAGAAGCCGAAAACATGGATGGCACCATTAGATCGGTTTCATGTCTCCTTTGCTAGTCAACCAGAAAATGCTCAACGAAAATTACACGGCAACGTTCCAAAACATGTACAATTCGTTGACTAGGCACTTTGGGTAAGCCTTGGTTGACTCAATCCTCCGTTATATTACTAAATAAATACTAAGTCGTCTAATGCATATATGTATATACCCTATCTGTATCTGCAGTTATCATTGGATTTTACTCATACTTTCTGTAGAGACCGACAATCTTGTAGTCTTTGACTCAATGAGAAATCCAAAGTCCGCAATCCAACATATCATAGACCCCTTGAACAGATAAGTTCAGTTTGCACAATCAAATCCTTTTTCTGTTAATAACAATTCCTGAATATCAAACTTAACTTTGAGCGCAGGGTTTGGAAAAAATTTGTGAAAACGAACAAAGGACATGGTCAATGGAGGCCCAAACTGAACGTTAAAATGGATTATCCGGTATGTGGATTCACAAAGATTTGTCTAGTTAAATAATCCCAAATTATTCTAAATTGAGTAATTTATTTATTTCTTCTTAAGTGTGCGAGACAACAACAAGGAACTGATTGGTGCGAGTACTACGTATGCGACTACTTGCACATCATGACTCCATACGGGAAGCCTACTACGGAGGACTTAAGAGTACGTATAAACCATTCACTAGTATATTTTCATAATTATACTATAACGCACATGATGTTAATCCTTTTTTCCTAAATGATAGATGTCTCAAATGAGGGATGAATATTACTCTACCGATCGGATCAACGCCGTGCGCGAGCAGCTCGCCGGATTCATTTTGAACGAGATCATGGATCCTAGAGGCAAGTTCTACCACGACGGTCACATCCATAGAGGACTTCCATCGAGCTCCTGCGGGGCTCAGTAGTTGGACTACAAACATGACTTGTATATTTGTAAATATTTCTAAACGTGATGCCTTGATGTTTGTATATTTGTAAATATATTAGTTCATCTAATTAGCTTAATTATATGGTCGCATTTCACTTTTAGTTAGTTCCAGATATTCTCTGAAAACGAACCCATACGTACGACCAATGAACGTATAGTACTGTAGAGCCCGAGTGCGCTTAGCAATTATAAAAGAATAAATAGTAATAAATAAAACAAACAAAACTGGATTTGTGTAAAATAGGGAAAGATCATTGGTACCGGTTGGAAAGACCAACCGGTACCAAAAGGGCTGCCACTTTGCGTCAACGTGGCAGTCTCTGTGGTACCGGTTGGTCTTTCCAACCGGTACCAATGGAGCCCTAAGGCACCGGTTGGAAAATCCGGTGTCCTAGACCGAGGCCATTGGTCTCGGTTTGGCGGTACCGATTGCAAAACCGGTGTCTAAGTATATCTTCAACCGGTTCAAAAGCCTCGTTTTCTGGTAGGCCCCGATAGCTCGAACAAAAATCGATATGCATATGCTAACGCAGGAGCGAGGGAAAAGAAAGGGAGAAGCCGTAATTAATCTCACATCAGATCAATAACTAACCAAGACAAAGGCAGGTTACCTGAGCTGACGAGGATGAAGCCTCGCGACGCGACATCAAAAACCGGAAAGCGTGGGGTTTCAGACACGGCCATTGACGGCGGCGTACAGAAGATCGGAGCTACCTCTGCCTGCCCCGCGACACCTCTGCTCATGGGTCCAACCAAACTGGGATGACGTACTAGTACTTGACCTGCTGCACGCCAAGGAAAAGACGTGCCTGGCCAGGGTTCCAGTTCTACTGCTCTGCTCCAGCACCAGCCGCGTACTTTTCAATCTCGAACAGGAAATGATCCATGAACTGGAACGGATGGAAAGATAGGCAAGATACATTTCCCCGCAAACATGGCAGGAAACGCGGTCCGACCGATCGAGCCGATCACGTGGAGAGCCTAGCTATAAAGCGACCACGGCGACGTGGTTTCCGCCTGCGGATGCGCGGATCAGGGACGCCGGGAGCGGAGAGCAACGCGGGTGGTGGGGCGCACAAGTCCACCTTGGAGGCTTGGACCTCACCTCACCCATGCTAGGACTAGAAGAAGAGCAAGGGAAGTTTGGTTTCTCCAACAACTACTAGTAGTGAACGGCGGCTACTCCTGCTAATAGGGCGGGGTTTGACGGATTTTTTGGGTGGGTTTTAATACGGGTACTATTGGATGGGTGGAAACGGGTGACACTATAAAACGGGTTGGGGCGGGTTGGGTTGACGACACAGACGGGTTGAGACGGGTTGGGGCGCTATGGTAGTAGATCGGCGCGTAAGTCGCATATCATCTTTTGTCGTGACTTCGGGTTGGGGCGGGTTGGGGCATTGGGCCGACGGGGTGGGTCGGGGCGGGTGGTAGTTAGGGCTCTTGAAATATAGGTAGGGGCGGATTTGGGGGCGGGGTCAACCCCATTAGCAGGCGTAACGGCGGCGAACCCAGGCGTCGCGGCGGTCACCGGTGGATCTGCAAGTCGTATTCTACCTTCAGTCGTACTCTACCTGAGAGCTTGAGCTCAGCTAGCCACTTGCCCACTTTGTGAGGGCCGGACCCGCACGTACGTTGAAGCGAACGCGGCCCACCGGCCCACCACCAAACCTTATCGCAACAGGCCTGCCGGACCCACCCGTCCTCTTGCCGCCGTGTCTGGCCTGGCTGTCTGGCGCTATGAGCCTAGCGATGCCAGGTCCCATGCCTGATGCCTCTGAGGGGCGCTCTCCCCCAACCCTCCGGGGATTCAGTGTGCACCGGTCTTGGCAGCCAAATGTAGAGTTAATCTCTCGGTATAGAATTGAAAAAAATAGTTCAAAACTAAGCTTATCGTATTTTCACATTATCTTGCTTTTCTTGTCTGTAGTTTTGCTGAATTACACTTTTATTGTCATTTCATGGTGTAAAGATATGTTTTTGTTTCAAGAATTTGTATCGCAAGCTGCACTTGTACTATATCGTTCAATTCGCGTAACTACATTTCTGGAAAAAAAATGTATTTGTCATGTGACAAAAAAAACTATTAGGAAGCACAGTTATTTGTTGTTAAAAAGAAGTGTAGTTATATGATATGCGTCTATGTTCCTTAGTAGGAGAACTTCTCGAAATTCAATGTAAATTAAGCACGAGGAAAAAGTCTTTCATACCCCTCCATCATCAAATGGAATGGCTGCTGATTGACGCCGCACATGGGTGTGGAACTCTTGATTTGGTTAGTGTAATTAACGGTGTGATAAAGACCCCTAAATATATGGGAAGAAGGGTGTACAAAACTTTACAAAATGTGCTTAGTAAATTTATGTAACGTAGCTCTACAAAGCAATAGTTTTATAGCGTCGTCTCGAGAAGTTTATTAGTCCAAAGTGTACGTTTTTGTGTTCCTCAAACTAAACTCCTTCGAATTTTAGAAAGGTTAGCGTTTTGGAGCTCAGATTTTGTTCCAGAAAACTTGGCAAAGACACGCTACTGTCACTATGTGTCCCTGTAGCTAGACCACTGCTGTATGTAGCCTTGCATAGAGGTGACTCTTTTTGACAACCAAAACGGCCACAGGATTATAGGAGAAGAGAATCAGATGCCCTTCCGCATCAAAAGGCAGTGGTAGCCCGACGTCGACGTGCCGTCACCAATTACCAATGAACAAAAAAAAAATGCACGCGCTGAATGATGAGTGCGGGCCCTCCCTGATTGGGAAAGAGAGGGCGCGTTTAGTTGCAAAACGAAAAAATTTTGGTTGTCACATCATCTCTTTGACCAGATGTCGGGAGGATTTTTCGGACACTAATTAAAAAACTAATTTCAGAACTCACTTGGAAACCGCGAGACGAATTTTTTGAGGCCTTTGACCGCATCATTAGCACATGTTGGTTACTGTAGCACTTATGGCTAATCATACACTAATTAGGCTTAAAAGATTCGTCTCGTCATATACATCCAAACTGTGTAATTAGTTTTGTTATTTAATTACATTTAGTGCTTCATACATGTGTTTAAAGGGGAGGTGAAAATTTTTTGGTGAAAATTTTTGGGAACTAAACGCGCCCAGAGAAAAGGACGACGCTGCCCGGGACTTGAAGACCTAGATTCTAGCATCCAGGGGCGGTACTGGCGAAATAGTGGCGGCAGGCATCATTGGAGTTGCAGTGTGTGCTTCGCTTTCTTTGCTCTCGGGCACTCGATCTCGTCACCCATCATCACCCAAAGCCTCTTTGCGTTCCAGCTCCACTCCTCGTCCCCGCCATGGATCGCCGCCCGTCCTCCATTGCGGCCTGCGGCCAGTGGCGAGCGGCGACCTCCATTGCTGTCTGCTCCTCCGGTCCTCCATCCGATGGCGGTGGGTATGGAGTCCGTGGATTCGTCGGGCGACGGGAGTTTGTGCCGATCGCACTACTGTTCGTTGGCATTTTTTGGCGGGTAAAGTCTGTTTTTCAACCCTAAACTATCACGATAATCCGATTTTGGTCCTTGAACTACGAAACCGGACATACTACACCTCCAACTAACGAAACCGTTTGAAAACAACCCTGGCTCAGCCAAAGGCAGTTTTGCTACAGTAAAATTTCCGAATTTCTAAAATTTCACACCTCTCTCAATTAAATAATAAAGAAAGCATAGTTAATATTGTCTAAAAATCATGATATTTTTTTGGGAGGTAGATAAAAAGACAAGGAATTTATTTTGGCTAGATGTGATACATTAAACATAATGGAATTTGAATTATAAAATTTTAAAAATGGGTAGAATTCAAAATATCTTCAATTTTTGGGTCAGCTAAACCTTTGATAAAAATGAACTAAAAATATGATAATTCATAATTTTTATTTAGTTTAATAAGGTATTTTTTATTGGCCCAAGTTTTTATGAAAGTTTTTGAATTCCTTCACAACACTCAAATTTGAATCAAATTTGATTCCTCAAATTTTAATTTATGAATTTTCTATAGAACTTGGGCTAATAAAAAGTACCTAACTAAACTAAATAAAAAATTATGAATTATCATATTTTTAATGCATTTTTATCATAGGTTATCTGACCTAAAAATTCAAGGAATTTTGAATTCTACCTATTTTTAAAATTTTATAATTCAAATTCCATTATGTTTAATGTATCACATATAGCCAAAATAAATTCCTTGTCTTTTAATCTACCTCCCAAAAAATATCATGATTTTTAGACAATATTAACTATGCTTTCTTTATTATTTAATTGAGAGAGGTGTGAAATTTTAGAAATTCAGAAAATTTACTGTAGCAAACCGCCTTTGGCTGAGCCAGGGTTGTTTTTCAAACGGTTTCGTTAGTTGGAGGTTTAGGATGTCCGGTTTCGTAGTTCAAGGACCAAAATCGGACTATCGTGATAGTTCAGGGTTGAAAAACAGATTTTTCCCTTTTTTGGCCTCCCTTTTTCTGTGATCCCAAATGTTCATGTCAATCCTTCGATCTATACTTGGGGTCAAGTTGTGTTTCTTCCTGCCATGGTTTTTCCTGCTCCGTCCCTGTTTTCTCCATCTCCCAGTGATGACATAACAAGGATCCCACACGCAACTTCAGAGTTCAGACCCGGTTCAGTGATAAGCAGCTTGTGGTAGGGGCCGACCGTGGGGGAGCCATGGCAAGATTGGCCTTTTTTCTCTTTTTCCTGCCTCGTTTTTTTACTACTCTGAGCAGGCAGCCCTGCATTTTTTGCTTTCTAATCCTTCTCGTAAAAAATTTTTACAAATAGACCCATAGCGAAACAAATTGCATCTTTGGACTCAAAAGGTCGGCGCCATGACTTGTGACGCCGAGGTAACACGTCTCGACGCCATGTGTCATGGCGCCGAGATATTTGCCAATGAGCTGATGTGGCGTCGACGTGGCAGCTACCTCGGCGCCGTAACCGGTGGCGCCGAGCTCAGCGCTACTGGTGCTCAGCTCTGCAAGCCTCGAGGGATGGGCTGCCCGGCGCGCTAGCAGCTGTCCAACACTTTCTTGCATTTATGTTACGAATTAACCTGACTAGTTTCTAATATCGGTTCATCAGAGCTTTAGCATCCCAATGCTTATTCCTTCTTGACTTTTTAAAAGCATCTTGAGTGAAAAGCTAGGAGAGAAATTTCAAGCCTCGATTTTGCCACTGGAGCTGCCGATACTTGATCAGTACAAGCATCAAAAATGCGCTAATTAAACTAGCATGTCCTTTTTCATGCATCTCCTCCTATCATATTTTTTAATTGGGAAAGACATAAAAATAATGCACAATTAAGATAGTTGAGTCCACTCGCAACCTAGGATGCCTTATATTTAACAACAAATTTTAAATATCAGAATGCCTTATATTTGAGGACAGAGAAAATATGTAGAGGTATATTTAATGCTATGGAAACTGTAGAAAGGTTAAGAATACCCTTACAATTGATTAGATGCTAGTATCTCAAAAGCCAAGTTAATCAAATACATATGCGGTAGAAAGAAAATAAGACTAATACAAGAATAAGTGAGCAAACATTTGGAGTACTTTTCTCGAGTCCGCACACAGGGACCGCATGTCAAACTAGTATATGGATATGCGTCTTGGTGAAAGCTCCAGGGCGTAGGGCCAAAAGACAGAGAAATGCATGGGGCGTCACTTGGCACAGTACTTGCGTTGGGCAGCTGCTAACGTGCCGGTGGTGTAGCGCCATCTCGCAGATAGCACTCTCGGCGCCACCGGTTATGGCGCCGGCGCCACAAGCTATGGCGCCGACCTTTTGGATTCAAAGACGCAATTCGTTTTGTTAAGGGTCTATTTGTGAAAACCTTTTGCGAGAAAGATTAGAAAACAAAAAATGCGGCAGACAGCCAGGCGCCCAGGCAAATCACGGGCCCGTACAGCCGAGGCAGAGACAGGCGGCCGTGCCACGAGCTGACGAGCTGCGCCCGCCTGTGAATATTCAGCGCGTCTTGATGATGATTGCAGAGGCAGCTGCAGCCCTGCAAGCTTGCCCGGTTACCCCTACTGGTAAAGAGACGTACAGTGCCCGGAGCAGTGGCGAGCTGGTCCGGTGAGGGGAGGAGAGGATTGACCGATGAGCATGCTCGGCTAGTCGGCTTCGGCTCCACTCCACGGCCCCTCCGCCTGCTGGTGCCGGGACCGAGCTGCAGGTCGAAGAGGTAACAGTGGCTGGAGGCTGGTGGTCTCCCGTCTCCACCGGCCGCCGCGCCAATCCTGCCGGTCGGGCGGACCCGCCGTCTCGGGATCCGATGCGCGGGAGGTGGCGGTGTCCAGTCGAGAGTCGACCGGTGGTGCCCGTGGATGCGGCGGGGTCACCGGTTCATGGATGCATCGCCGGGGCGGTGGTCACCGGTTTCTGGGTTTCTGTTTCCGGCGAGATTTGTGGCCCGGCTCTTCGCCTGGACCCGGGCCCCGTCTCAATCAAGCCGTGGAGGAGTTGGTGGTTCTGGGGCCCTCCTCTCCCCGGCCTCGCGCATCTTCTCGCGGCGAACTGAACCGGAGTCCAGAGAGCGCGGAGCTCCGCGCCGACGACGCCACCGGGTGTAGGATAACCGGGTGGGCGTGGATCAGGACGTCAGGTGATCCAAGGAGACTCTACCCCACGTCTCTACGGCAGATCAACGATAGCCACATCATACGTGTGCCGACCTACTCGAATTGATAACTAACAATACACTAGCCATACATGGTGAAGATTGGTTACCTCTAAGACCTGTCTCACTGTAGCAACGAGCCAGAACACACCTGACATATGTGGTAGACGAGATCTAGTGCTGCACAAACTTTCGTTATTGATAGCCTTGGCCCTGAAGCAACCTGAAGCCCCCGAGTCACCGGCTAGCAACAGGAGCTCTCGACGGTCCAGCGGGAAGGGGCGGAGCCAGCCGCAGCAGCCACCGGTGTCAGCTTCACTGGAGATCAATGTCAGCTCACTAAAGTGGATAGGCAAAACAGTGTTTTCTTACTGATTATTGGGGAAAACCGTCAGTATCAGCTGACAACGACAACAAACATGTTGCTCCGCCGTCGGGAGCTGCCCCCCAGCGCCGGAGCGGCGTGAGGTCAACAAAGCCAGTCAGCATGGCGAACTTCACATGGAAAGACGATGCACTGACGTGCAGGAAGAGGCGTAACAACTCACAACTCTTTTTTTTTTGTGACTGAACTCAACTCACAAGCCTATTCTATCCCAATTCATCAAACGGCCGACGAAAACCAGCACGAGAGTGGAAGGTTAACTACTGAATGAAAAAAGAACCAGCTTTGACCACAACCAGGCAACCGCTCCGTTTTCACGAGATGAGAGGGACTTCGTTGCGTTCCCTCCTCCAAGTCACATCTCGTGCCTACCCGGTGATGATAATCCGCAGGCAGAATCTGTTACTTGCAGGGAACCTCCTCGCCTTTGCCACGCCATCGACGGCGACGGCCACGGCCAGTCAGCCACCGCGGCATCGCACCTGCTAAAAAGGGATGCGGAGAACGCCGCCATCTCCTCCCAAATTCCACGGCAATCATCTCCCAGATCGACAGGGACCGCCGGCGGGCCATGCCCGGCCGCCTTCAAGATCTTGCGACGACCTACCCGCCCGCTGAGTCCAGGCTCGCCACGCCAGTCGCCAAGGAGTGAAAGCTTTCTACCGGCCCGGCCTGCGCTGGACAACGATCCATCCATCCAGCTTCCAGCAGTCACACAAGTCGCCACCACCAGAGCTGGCGAAGGCCACGGGATCTGGGCAAGGGAGAGCCAAATTCAGCCGGGATCACGCCAGGGTGCGCGGCCCCAACGCAGCACACCTCCACTTCGGGCAGGGAAAGCGTCAACGCCAAACGAGCCTGCTGCCTGTGCTCGCCGGATGGAGACGGAGACGGGGATGACGAGAGAGAGAGAGAGAGAGAGAGAGAGAGAGAGAGAGAGAGAGAGAGAGAGTGGTGGTGCTGCTGGCTCCAGGATACTTTTGGACGCGACACCGCACGTCGAACGGTGACGGGCACATGCACGTGTGTTCTCCTACAACTCCAGGGTCTCCAGTTCATATCTTTTTTCTCTCTGATATTGGAGCACGGCGCCTCGCAATCCACAGAAATCGTGAGCAGAGACGCTGGTGCCGGGCAACCCACATGCACTGGGCTTTCGGATAAGCACTGAACAGTCATCAGCCATCAATAATTTGTCATCGCATAGACCAGAGCTACATCCATAATCAGTCACTTTCATTCATTCATTTCATTTCCTTTCCCCAAAGCTACTTACAACAACAAATCCGGAAACAGGTCAAGCCAGCCCTAGTCTACTTGGGGTAGATACTTTTCCTTCTCTCCTAACAGCTAAAACAATCCAAGCAGATTATAAATGATGGGAGCACCAACAACTGCATCACAAAGTTACCTGATCCTGCATTCTAATTGAATCCTTCCTCCACCAGTTAAGCTTAGAATAAAAAGAAAAAGAAGAGCAATGCCACAAGAGGGAGACAGACCGACTTTGGGCATCCATCCATGCATAAAAATGGGATAAGAAAGAGAGATTTCTATGCACCACCTCCGGTCTTTTCCGCCATGGGAGGATAACCAACCAACTACACAAAAGTATCACTCCCATCAACCATTCTGAAATCCGAATACTTCTTAAGTTAGCAAGGCTTCAGCAAGGACGGAACAGGCGCGCCACCCTTTGTGATCACCACAGCAGCCAAGTGGGTTCTTCGAGCCACCGCTGCTGTCGCGATTGCTTCTCCTCTTCTGCATCCGGGAGGTGTAGCCGCCGTTCGCCCTTCCCCTGAATAGTTAGCTCCTTGAGTCTTCTGCATCCCAAGAGCTCGTCCAAAGCA
Source organism: Panicum virgatum (assembly GCF_016808335.1). NCBI lineage: Eukaryota > Viridiplantae > Streptophyta > Magnoliopsida > Poales > Poaceae > Panicum > Panicum virgatum. The sequence goes on from NC_053146.1 coordinate 62,777,104, forward strand.
TGGGCGTCCGGATTGTCTACTTTCCTGATGAACAAAGGAACTTGCCCTGTAAGCTAAAAGAACCGAACTGTATGAGCTTCTTTTGTACTTCAGATCTAATCAGTCAAGTACCAGCAGCAGGCTTCTGATCGCTTGTGGGTTTTACAGGGATCGGCATTGCTCCAAAAGTCAACTGCGCTGCCGACATGTGGGAGTGTGGTACACCGCCAGCAGACTGGGCAGCTGACGCAAGATGCATAAAGCCTCCAGGAGGATGAAGCGCCTTCATGTTATTGCCAGCGGCAGCTGCAAGAGCATTCCTTCGATCAGAGGGGGTCGCACGACAAAGGGAAATTGATGGAATCAGAGCAGAGGGAGATCATCATGAACGAACCTGACATGGCATTCTGTTGATGGGGCACCTGCTGCTGCTGCGCCTTGTCACCCGGGCGCTTCTGGTAGAGGCCAAGGGCGGCAGGGCCACCTGCTCCTGGAGCTTGTGGTGTGTATGTGTTGGATATGAAGAAATGCCCTTGTGGGAACGGCTGTTGTTTCATTGACGTGGGGGGCATGTGTGACTGCTGCTTGCTCCCTGCATTGGAACCGGGTGACACATTGGGCTGCTGGCCAAGGATCGATGGCATTGCCATACTGAAGTGATTTGTTGGAGTTGACTTGGAGCTGGGCGACGAAGCAGGGTTCTTGGCTGACTGTTGTGGCGATGGCAATTGTACAGGCTGCTGAACACCCTTTGCACTTCCAGTGGCAGGTGGGCTGCCACCAGTACTTTTGGACACCGAATTGGATGGTGAACCTGATGCCACAGGAGCATTTGAAGATCGAGATAGATCCCCTCCTCCGGTAGAAAGGTTAGTTAAAGAAGGCCCCATCTTTGATGAACTCATGCTTAAAGAACTCTGGGATTGGTGACCAGGTGTGGAGAGAGCCTGCATAGGAACTTTTGATTGTTGCTGGTGGAGACCACTGTTCTTCATCACAATCAAATTAGACGGTGGAGCAGCAGGGGGGGTCGTCGCAGCAGATGAAGGTGTCCCTCTACCTGAGGACGCCTTCAACTGGGGAGACTGAACTCTCCCTTGGGTAGCACTTGCTGGGTACATCATATTCTGAAAGCTCGCCATGTTCAGACGATCTGGGTACCCACCTGCATTATTTGGTGTACTTGGTGCAGCAGACCTGGGCCGATTCAGATGGTGTTGCTGCTGAATCAGCTGCTGATGCTTATGGTGCATTTGAAGGAAATGCTGGTGCTGCTGGTGCTGGTGCTGCTGCTGAGAAATGGTGGACGAAGCTGCAGCTGGTGTAGATGCAGGGGTGGAAGAACTCGTGGATTTACTTCCCATACCAAAACCATTTGGAGATTCTGCTCCAATAAGACTCAAGGTGCGGGACGAGCTCTCATTTGTGCTGCCACTAAGGAAAGGAGCCACGTAAGACTTGCTTTCTGTCCTAGTGAAGGACAGTGAATGCTGCTGTGATTCACCCGGGTACTTGGTAGATGCCGATTTCTTTCTCTCGCTGTCTCCAGCGCTCGGTGTGGAGGATGAATCCGCAGCAACTGGTTTGGTTTCTCCAGTGATCTGATGTTGGGGCTTGTTCTGTGTGGCTTGGACAGATTGAGCTGCAGCGAAATTTAGCTGAGGATAACCATGCCGTGCTGCTTCTTGATGGCTTTGGAAAACTGCATGGTTCTGCGCCAATGCAGAGAAGTCGAGACCAGTTGGGGCAGATCCTGGAGGACCAATGGAGCCAAAGGGCATCACAAAAGGTTGAGATGAGGCAAGATCGATCCTCACACCCTGGCCACGGCTGACTTGTGGCTGCTGCTGCTGGTGATAGTGTTCACTTAACTTTTTCTCACTCTGACTGCCAGCAGCTTGAGCAGCTGGCATCATTGCAAAATTTGGAAGATGAACCGGAACAGAAAAATTGTGTTCATACCCACCCTTCTGAGAGTGAGACTTGTCATCACTCGATGGGCCATCTTGCCCAGTCTTGTCACCCTCCTGTCGGTGTGTGAGGCCAGATAGTAGGACAGGGCGCTGGTTGCCACCAGAATAATTCTGGGAATTACTGGCTGCGGCAGCTGCATTAGCATTTGGTGCATATCCTAATAGCCCTTGGGATTGTTGTGGCTGATGCTTCTGTGATGAACTGGACAAGCTTGGCATTGGGTTCTTTTGATGACTTTGTTGCTGTGCACCTTGCTGCTGTGATGGGTGCAGCATGTGAGAAGAGTACACATGCCCGTTGAAGAATGGAACAGCTGGGCCTGGCGGTGCCATGCCTCGATATGATGGAGGCCCTCCAGCATGGGCAGCAACCTGGAACGGGTAGGGACCATTCTGTAAGATCGCCAAGAACTGGGCATCCGGCTGCAAGTTGGCAAAGCTTAAGTTCATGGCCGCAGCACCAGGGTTTGCTGCCGAAGCATGAGCACTGGCAGATGGTGGCATTGTATTGCTGGCTCCAGAAGATTTTCCATCCCCAGCTCGATTGGCAGCATTTGCAGCTGCCACCGCTGCAGCATGTTGCTGATTGAAGGGAAAGATAAATGCTGGGCCTTGCTGAAAAATGGAAACATCTTGTAAGAAAAAATGCAACCGAAAACTTTTGTAATTAAATACCAAACAAAGAGATCAAAATTTCCCATATTCACATACCAGCATGTTTGGCATCGGGGTGGACTGCTGCTGTGTTTCATGAGCAGGGGCCTGTTTCCTTTGACTTGATTCAGCACCAGCAGCATTGCCTGGCGCTTTATCCTTTGAGAGACTCCCCTGGAATGGTGAGGTAGCCATTGAAGGAGCCTTTGCTTCTTGCATTGGAGCATGGGTCCTAACAGGGTAGCTCCCCTGCATTGGGTTCACAAGCAGGGAGGCCGCATCTGTTGGTGGTACAACACCCATGTTGAATGGTCTCGCACCAAAGAATGGCCCTGGTCTATTAGCGGCAGCGGCCGCTGCTGCCGCGGCAGCCGGTGGCCAGAAAGAGTTCATCTTTGCAACTCGCTGCTGGTGCTGGATAAATTGTGCAATGTAGCAATGCGTAGCACATCGCTTTGAACGTGTTGGTGGTGGAAGCAACGCAGCATGCTGCAATTCAGAAGGCTGTAAGACTTCGAGTGAGAGAAAAACAAATGCAGATAACCACAGGCGACTGACAAGAGAATACATACATGTAACCCACTAGAAGACCCTGGCTTGACGTCCATGGGATGAAGACCAGCTGCTGATAGTCCTGGGACTGGACCAATGTAACTGCCAAGACAAAACAAAGCAAGCATCAGAGACCAATACACTGGGCAGAGCCCTCTGTGTACATTACCCATCCAGCGGCTAAAAACACTCACCCGAAAGGTGGGAAACTCCCCAGCCAGCCTCCAACAGGTATTGGCATAGGTGGTGTAACAGCAGGTATAGCTGCAACACAAAAGAAAATTCAGATCAAGAAAAGGAAACAAACATCTTTCCAAGACCACGGACCAAATGCAAAATTAGAACAGCCAACACTTACCAGATTTCTCGTGCTTTACTTCGGACTTTGAGGGCTTCTGTTGCTGCAACTGTGGTGGCTGCGGCTGCCGTCGCTCCGATGGTGATTTTTCATCACCAAGGCTGGGCTTCTCCAAATCCAACTGCAGCGTTAGTTTCTTAGGTGTGAACTCATCAGCTGGAATTCTCTGCACCTTATGGTCCTCCAAATCAATATCCAGCCCCCTTCGAGTCCTTTCACCATCTTTCTTTTCAGAATTTCCTCTCCCCAACTGAATGGAACCAAAGGAAAAAGTATGTTAAAATCCAATGGAAATCAATATCCAACGCCCCGGCTGATGATGCCAATCAAAAGAATTGGTGAAACATAAGTGCTCACCATGTCCATCTCAGAATCCAATCCTTTCTTATCTGCATCAGGGTCGGAGAAGCCATCTCTATCAGGAGATAGCTTCCCAGGAGGAGGAGCCTGGAAGGAAAAATAAACAGATCAGGCGAAAAAAAAAGTCAGAAAAAGGAGCCAAAAGATACCAGAACACCAAGAAGCAATTGCGGCAAAAATTGTCGCTTTCAGTCTTGCCCAACAAATTCCGCAAGACCATTTCAAACACACACACATGGACAAGGAAGCAAATACCCACCATGAGATCAATGCAAAACTTTTCTTGCCGAGCGCCATCCGCTGCCAGCTCACTGGAAAAAAATCGTTCACACAAATTGTGAATATACTAATCAGATCGGCACAATCCAAAAACAATAATGGTTATCGCAACACCAATAATATAAAAATCCAAGAGGCCCACATCTTTGTCGTGGCTGTAGCTTCGCCGTTCCTGGCCTCGGAGCCCACCGGCGTTGCTTCACCGTCCGGCTTGCCTGAAGGTGCTGCCGGCGGTTCTGTCCGGCTCTCTGGCCTGTGATCCCGCCGATCTGATTCGCCGGGCCGGAGCTCCGGATCTCTGCTTCTACCACGGTCTTCTATCTTCTCTGGCTCTCGTGAACTCTCGAGTTGGGCAGCAGCAGGGGCGGCACTGGTGCCACTTTCTGCCGCCGCGGACGTAGATGTCTTTCCTTCTGATCTTGCCGTGGAAGCTGCTTCCGGCCTGGAGGACGACTCTGCCAACTCCGGCTTTGCTGGGCTCGCCGGACGGCTGTCTTCGTCGTACTTCACCAGCCGCGGTCTCTTCCTCTTTGGCGCTGCAACAGCCGGCGGGAGAGTCGATGAGACTCCATCGACAAAATTCGCAAAAAAAGAAGAAAATTGGCGAAAGGGGAAGGGAGCACCGAAGGCAAAACCACCAACGGAAAGAGCTACGCACCTATAGTGGAAAGGGAGGTAGAATCTGACGGTCGGACGCCAGAAGACGAGGGAGCCGGCGAGGAGTTCCCGGATTTGGCCTCCGGCGCATCTCTGACCTCCAGCTTGTGGTTGCTCTCCTGCTTGGGAGGGCACGGGAACTGCCTGGTGAGCCCGAACAGCACCTCGGCGACCTCGATCTCCTCCTGGATGAAAGATGGAGACTTCGAAATCTTTGGTGGCGGCGGCTGTGGTGGAGTTGTTGAAGGTGCTGGGGACGGCGATGGCCGCTGCTTCGGCGCTGGCCCTGAACCACCGCTGCTCCCTCCGCCACCAAGTGGTTTCTGATAGGCACAGCGGAAGAGAAGAAAAATCAGTAATCAAGCGGGAGAGCGGAGGAAATATGCAAGGAGATGGATACCGCTGGGCTCAGGAACGCACCAGCTTCTTCCGAGCAGGGGCGGTGGTTGAGGCCGACGGCGGGGAGATCGGCCGTGACGACGGCCGTTGGATCTGCGAGCCGTCTCCGGCGCCGCCTCCGCTGGTTCCACCGCCAGGGACAGGCCACTCGTGTGAAGAGCGCTTCGTAGAAGCTGCCAGGGACACAAGAGCACAAGCAAGATTAGCGTTAGCCATGCTGAAGAAACCGACGGGTTGGCCGAAAAATCCGCGCTTTACGGTGCGCTGCGTGCGTACCAGAGCGAGCCTTCCTTGGCACAGGCACGCCGATCATTTCGTCGACAGCCTTGCCGACGATGGGGCTCTTCGGATTGGAGCCACCGCCCTTCCTCTGCATCTGCTGCTGCTGGCCGTGGTGGTGGTGGTTGTTGTGGTAACCACCACCGCCGCCGCTGCTGCTACTGCTGTGGTGGTGCGCGCCGCCGGGCTGCGGCGGCGAGGGCGGCGGAGGCGCGATGCTCGGCGAGCGCCGCGCCGAGGGCTGGTAGCGCGTCGCGAGCTCCTCCTCGGCGTCGTCGTCGTCGTCGCCGAGGCTCTCGTCGGAGGTGTCGTCGGCGTCGTCCCGGCCTCCGCCGGCGCCGCCGCCGTTGAGCATGAGCCGCTCGCCCCGGCGGCGCTCGGAGCGCGGCGAGTCCCTGGGGCCCCCGCCGCCGCCACCGCTGCCGCCGCCGTTGCTCCTGAGGCGCCTCCGCGGCGGCGGCCCGCCCGCGACGGACACGCCGCCTCTCCTGCTGTCCCGTATCCTGTCCATCTCAGATCTGAGACATGCGGCGCCGATCCCCGGCAAATCACCGCCGCCTCGCCGGATTCCGACGAGCACCGCCGCCTCGCCGCAGATCCGGGGAGCAGCGCCTCGGGAATCCTCGCGAATCTAGCACCGCCGCCGAGGACTCGGCGGAGGAGAGAGCTCCTCGGCTCTCGCTCGCTCGCTGGCTCCTCCTCAACAACTCTCTGCTGCTACTTGGCTGTGGCCTCTCTTCTCCTCACCCGCGCTGCAAGGCTCCCTCCTCTTCTCCACCTCCCCTCTCCCTCTCTTTCCGGCTGCGTGCCTTCTCTCTCTTGGTCTGGGCGTCGTCTGGCCGCTTCCCTCCCGTCGGGTTCCCTTTCTAGGCGCCCGCCTCGCCTCATCCTCTTTTTGTCGCTGCCCCCGCCCGCATCGGACGGCCCAGATCCGCTCGCCCGGCGATCCCGCATCCGACGGCCCCGGCGACGCGGCGCCACCGTGGCGCGCCCCGCCGCCCTCGGATCCGGGCCTTGGGCCCACGCGCCCCGACCCGCAAATAAAATCTCCGCTCCGCCCTTCCTTCCGCCTCAAGCATGGGGCCGCGACCGACACGTGGCGGTCGCCCGCGCCTGGGAAAAATCTAAGCGCCCACCGGCAATAGCAGGTGGGTGGGGTGGAGGACGGGCCGAGGAGGGCGCCATTTAGCCCCCGTTCCTTCATTCAATTAATTAACCTGCAAATTAATCAATAAATAAATTATCCGCACTGGAGTACTAGCCGCAGCAAATGGAGGGGAAAATGATTTTCAATGGAGGGCTTGTCCGCTTTTGGCGGGCCCCACCCGGACGGATGGACCTGATCTGGACATGGCCGGAGGAGGGCTGTTTTACACCCCCGGGGGTTCCGACGTGGCGCGGCCTGGCACCGGTTGCTGTGGGTGGGTTTAAAAGGGAAGGAAAGTCTCCAGGCAGGCAGTGGCGGTGGGGCCGAGGAGGGAGGTCGCGCGGGCCCCACACCCGCTTTTGTTTATTGTTCTGCTCGTGGGCGCCGACGTGGCACCTCGGCTGACGTCACGCCGGGAGCCCCACTAGCCACCAACCTTCACCGCACCACTCGCCTACTCCGAATAAAATATGAAGTACAGATTTACCCCTCCCTCGGACAATTTTTCCCCCTCTTTTCCTCCCTCGAACAAGACCAGTCAATTTAGTACAGTGGGGTCACGTACTTGTCCACCAGGAAATAGATGGTTCCTGGAGACGTCACCATTTCTACCGATCTCTACTCGCGCTAGTACTTTTAAATGATTAGATAAAAATATACAAAATTTGAATCCGAACGGACAACGGAGCTGTCGCGGTAAATTTGGATAGAAATTGGTTGGGTTAGGCTTCCCTCCCCACGGGTTCCTCGCCGCGCTGGGCCGATATGAACACGTGTGGATGCCGTTTTCTACCCCCCACACCGCCAATAAAAAGGCAAGCGAGGAGGGGGCGCCAGGCATGGCAGCCCATCAACGCCCGGGCACGCTTTTGGGTGGCTGTCCGCCAGCCGCTATGGGGGGCGGGGGTCAAAATTCACAGCGCCGCACAGGGGCCGCCCAGCGCCAGATCCAGGGCCTCACAGATACGGCGGGGCGGGGAGACGACCCGCGTGGGCCCGGCCGGTCGAGCTGGATGGATCGCGGCTGCGGCTGCGGCTGCGGCTGCTCGATCGATCGCGCGGTTAGGTTAGCTCCGGCGGTTAGCGGCGAGGTCACAGTGTGGTTGGGCCCCACGTGAGCAAGGTCGAGGCGGGGGCACGCGTGGGCGCGGTCCACCATGGGCTGTCGAGCACCGCCGAACCCCCCCCCCCCCCCCCCGGCGCCGCGAAAAGAAAAGGCCGGATGTGGCGGGCCCGCGCAGAGGATAAGCCGAATTTTCTAATTTTTAAATTTTATTATTTTTTTCTCTCTCGCTCGCTCGTGGACGGAGAATGGAAAAGGGGGTGGCGAGGAAAAGTAGGACTCGTCTCGCTCGCGCGCCTTTCCCTGTTCGCGGGCCCAGTGACATGTGGGCCCGGCCGGCGTGTCAATCGCGGCTGTTCCTCCTTCCCCCTCTCTCCCCCCTGTTGCCGCGCTCGGTCGGTGGGGCCGAGCGGGTTCGTTCGGTGGTGGGAAGAGCGTGTGGGGCTGCTGCTGGCCGGGGGGTGTGCGGGGCCCACACGCCCCTCACGTGAGCACCGGATCTTGGCGAGGGGGCACGTGGTCGTAGGGGCGGCGGGCCCCGCGCGCGCCGGATCCTCTGCGGCCGTGCCCGGCTGTGGCGAGGAGCGTACGGTCGGCGAGTGCGAGCACAAAGTGGAGGCCGAGAGCGATGGGCCACCGGCCGGTGCGCGGGGGCCGTGCGAATGTGCGATCCGGGGGGTGCCGTAGCGTGCGACGACGCGCTGGTACGAAAAGGCCCCTGGGAAATCCTGTTTTGCTGGGTTGTAATTATCGGTACGGACGGCAACTGATGAGGATTAGCGTGCGCCGTCAGGGTAGGTTAGCAGGTAGTAACAGTGCGGTAGCACGCTCTGTAATTTTGTGCGCGGTAAAATGTTTTTTTAAAAAAAAAGATTATTGTACATCTGCCGTCACGGCGAGCACATGCGTGTTGCTGTTTGGAGACGATGATGATGTTGTCAATTGGTGGCGGTTTCCCCCATTTTGGACTCTGTCGGTAGACTTGGATTGCCGTAGGATCGAGGTCGACTGTGTGACGATCATGACTGACTGCAGGATTTATTGAGAGGAAACAACTTTGATGTGGCTTCTGTCACCGTCAATTACCCTCCTTTTCAGCACAGTGTGACTGTGTGAGGGAGAGTGCGAGAGATAACATTGTAGAGTCTAGGCCGCCGGAAGTCCAGGTCCAGAGCAGAGAAAAGAGGATTAAGTTAGACCGTCCATAGTGGAGGGAGTAAATGAAGGAGCAAATACATTGTTTGACATTGTAGATGTACTGTTTGGCACTGTAGACAGAGAGAGCGTGGAAAACGAGGAGGAAACAAATTTGCTCTTGCTCCCTCCGCTGTGGTCAGCCTTAGTCAGAATTGCACGAGGAAAAATTGCAAGAGAATTACAGAAGATGGATGTCGCAAGAACAGGAAGGCCACAGGAACACGAGCATCAGAGCGTGGCACAGCACCGCAGATCCTGAAGCCGGCTGACTGGCTGAGGTCGCCGGCAGGCCGCCTCGAGCTGCGTGTTTTCCGGCTGTAGAAAAGGTTACATCGGGCATTATAATATATTGTAGTATTTTTTGTTTGTTTATAGTAAATATTATTTTATTATAAATTAACTAAGCTCAAAAGATTCGTCTCGCAACATACATCAAAACTATGCAATTAATTTTTTTATTTATCTATATTTAATACTTCATATATTTATGTATAAATCATTTATTATATTTAATGCTTCGATGTTATTTTGATGTGATGAAAAATTTGGAGGAATGGGAGGGGAGTGAACACAGCCACCGCAGCCCCGGAAGACCAATCCCGGCCGGCTCCCGTCCCCATGCTCGCGCCGTCGAAGATTGTGGATCGGCGGCAAGCCTGCATGCGTGCAGGCACCGAGCAGGAAGCAGAGGTGGTGGCACGGAGATCCATGGCGCTGGGCCGCTGGCCGGAGCAGGAGCACCATGAAGAACCACTACGGGTACGGCCGCCGCCGGGCGCCAGCTTGGCTCGGAGCCGTCCGTCGCTCACCGGCGGATCGGCGGCGCGCGCGGTGCAGCCACCTCCGGCGGCGACGACGCAGCGCCAACGGCGGTGTGGGAGACGAGAACCGTCAGCGAACGATCCAGCTCTCTACGTACCTTTGTCACTCTTGGGCAATATACGCATCACGCCCACTCGCGCAGGTACGCACAGCTAGCTGATCCCGGCCAGCCGACGCCGACGCCGCCCCTCCTGCCACCGCCGCCGCCATGGAGCACTTCTTCTCCGGCCAGCGCACCAGGGGCAAGGGGTCATCTTCGCCGTCGGCCGGGACGCCACACCCACACACTCGATGCCAGCTCCGCGCTCGGTGGAGGAAGAAGCGGAAGCCCACCAAGAAACGCACCACGCAACTGCCTCGCTTTTATAACGCGGGAGAGGGAAAGAAAGCGAGCAGAGCAGCTTCTAGCTGTTTCTTGCACGTTGCTTGGCTGGTCCTCGTCTTCTCTGGGCGCCGTTGCTATCGCCCCAACTTTCTTTTTACAAATATATATTTAAATAAATAATAAGCGCGCGTATTAAAAGGGACAGCTCGCTTGATGCGCTCGCCCTGTGGCCGATTGTTTATTGGGATCCACTTGGGGTTAAGGCCCATGCTCTTACGTGTAGGCGACTTCCTCCGGTGGTGTGGTGGTCTCTTGAACGCGCCCAAAGGCGCATGGAGATGGACCCCTCCTCGGGTTGATTAAATTGATTAGTTTTGCTTGGGCAGGTGAACTCTCTCACTCACTGATTACCTAAGCATGTAGCCGTTGCAGGAATCTTTTTTAACCAACCAGCACTGTAAAGCAGGAGATTTTTTTTAAAAAAAAAGTACCCTTGGAGACTACTGGCAGAATAAACCCAAGAGGGAAAGAAAGCAAACTGAGTTTTCTTGCATGGGGTTTGAGCCTTCGACTATTAAGTATGGGGAGTTGTTGTTCATCTAACTATTCTTTGAATGGTAAACTGATTGAATATCATGACCGAGTTAGAATACTGGATAAATAGATATGTTAATTTTCTCAATTTTTCATCGGCAACCAAACATATAAATTTGACAAAGCGCTGTCTCACCAGTCACCAACCAAACATTATCTTATAGTTATCCCATTAGTCATACACTAACTACACAGTTTTCTTGATACTGGAATTACATGCCAACATGGCAAATCAAGCATGACGAATCTCCCAAAATATCAAATGCAGAAAATGGTATCAGTATCGACATCCACATAATCCTGTGTAGATCTAGACAAGTTTGTGGTCCGCGCCCTTGCTATGCGGACCATTTCTGAAGCATGCATGTAACCCAAATGGTGAGCTCTACCTCTACCTCATGGCTTATGATAAGGATATATACATATATGTATGTATGTATACGCATCTCCAGGATAAATTATCTTGTCTGCATATTGCAGGTCTATTCATGAACGCCCCCTTGATCGCTGGGTCCAACCTAATAGCATATCATTTGAGTAGGGTGATGACCTTAGCACACACTCACAGGTAGATCAAAAAGGGGGCAAGCAAAGCCACACATTACGATAACGCACACTCCTTGATTATTTGACCACACATGGCCTAAGCAATGACCAAAGATGATGATGCATATGGCTTGTTTTCTATGCTCTCATGCAGGTTGTTTTGTCCCTTCCTACATCTGTCACTACTTGGCCCTTTTTCCCTGTGTGTGTCTCTGGTGGCCCCACATTCCTTTCACTTCTGTTAGATGTTCAAGCTAGCTCTTAGCATATGCCTAACTTAGTGTACAGTTGGGGGCATATCACATACGGATATATGAGAGATCATGGAGAAAGTATCTCTTTTGTGATTTTTCAGGCTATACATATAGTTCATGGGGAAAAAATGTCACACTTTGTGATTTTAATTTCCAGCATGTTGTATGCACTCAAGCTCAAATGGCAAATAGTGGATTTATACTAGGACTTTTTTTGGATGGCTTCTTTCACCTTTTTTTTCTGTTTGTTCTTGATGGAGATTAGACTTTAGGACAAAGCATGCTCTTTTTCTCGAAAAAGCAGAACATTCTTTTGTCATCCTGCTCTTTTTGCCCTTTTCTCACAGTCATCTTTTCCATTCTTTTATTAAACCATGTCCGCTTGTCTCATCTTATTTTCCAGAGCATATCAAAGCCTCCTGCTTGTTTCACCCATCGTCCATTTCTTGTCTAGCTAAATTGCAATAAAATAAAACTTATACATTGTCTGAATGTAATAGAAAAATAAATACGAATTATTTCAACGAAATTCTGTACATGCCTATACAAATTCATTGTTTTGTTTATAATTTTTAATGGACCTATAGAACTTAAAATTTTAAGAAATAAGTTGTCTTTCAGTTACTAAAATAATCACATATATATGCGGCCATGAATTTGAGAATCTGCGCTATCTTAGATGCTAACAACATATTTTATTTTTTAAGAGAAGTGCTACATGCCCAACATTCAAAAGCTAGTTACATAGTTCGAGATGCTAAGTTAGTTTGACTTGACTACTCCTCTGAAATCAATTAAAGGAAAAAAACTATTAATTTTTCAGTCGATCAATAAAATACTAGAAATCTAGAACCGTCTTTGTCCATTTCAGGGATAGTAGTGATCGGTCAATAAGATATCAAGGAAGTGATTATATAATAATCGGATGGATGGGGATACAATACTTCACAATTTCTTGTATCACTAGATAGCTAGAGGATACGTGTCTCTACTCCTTTATTTAAATAAAATTTGTACCGTACTATCACGTCACTTAAAAATTTGAGGCTGGACGCCTCATAGTTTATCTAACCAGAGACTAATGGTGGTACAATGATTCCACACAAAAATATATCAATTCCACTAAGCCTCTGCTAGTATACAATCTCGATCCCTTGTTGGATCTGCATCGAGAAATACTATGGATTCGCCCTAGTGTGTCCAATTCTGATGTGGCACTAGCTTTATGATTTTTTAAATAGGAGGTGCACATGGATATTATATATATATATACACTTGGGTAAACCATCCGAAGCCATCTGATGAGAATTGAAGGGACTAGATCATCAGGGCAGTCTGCAGCAACGGCGGAACCAGGGGGGGCTAGCAGGGGCCACGGCCCCCCCTAAGGCTGAAAAAAAATTGAATCCTCCCTCTTTTTTGCAGTATATAACAAATAATTAGATAAGTGATTCTACAATAAATTCAATATCTAAGTAGCTCACGTTGTATTTTCAATTAAAATCAAGTACATAGTCTAAGAGGCAATAATTACAAGCAAAAAGTAGTCTGTTTTGCATAGCTTCCTCACCGACTTTTGATGAAAGCTCTGTCAAAGTATCATTTTCAAAATGATTTTATCATGGGAGCCGTGAATAAAGCCATAAAACAGCTTTGCCTGCGAGCAAAAAATTGTGGCTTCTCGCGGCTACCATGATCCTAGGCGACTGAAGCCGTTTTACGAAACAATTTTTTTAACACAACTTCAATTTCTACTTCATCAAAAAACTGTACCAGAGCTATTTTAGGAGGAGCCGCAACCAGGGTTAATGCTACGTACAGTTTGCCTGGTACCGATGCACCAGGGTAATGAAAAATTTAGCACTAGCTAGACTTGCATTTACCATGTATTGTTAATTTTTTTATGGTCTTTAACGGTTGCACCATGATAATTTTAGAGGTAGCTTCGCCCCTAGCCGCAGACATGGCACATAGACTCTGAATCGTTTTTGCAATGGTATAACAAACTAACGGACGCCTCAGCCGAACTGCAGACGTACATACGTCGCAGTAACGCCGCCGGCCGCCGCCATGGCCATATGTTGGCTTAGCCTCTTGGCCCCCCCTTCAAAAATTTTCTGGTTCCGCCGCTGAGCCTGCTATAGCCACCTTGTCATTTAGCCTCTAACAAAATCCAATGTAAAGGGTTTGATAAATTCACCACAATATTTTTTTTCGTTAAAAGGATTATCTGATGAATTTGTCATGAACACTTTGTAGTATTTCATATACACTAATACACAACTCGATATGCACTGAATTGAATGATCTACTTTTGTTGTTATTGAATTGGGGCAATATAATTTATGAAGGGAGAGATTGCCGTGGGAATTAAATTTTAGAAACTTGGAGTCACAACGTACTACTTCCAAAAATAGGTTAATTAAGTGTGAGTACAATCAAACATGCACAATATAGGAGATATAATACTTGAACATATCCTATACCATCGAAAAGCTTTGCATTTTAGTAAGTTCCTCTAAATTTTATCATGATCATGTTGTCACACTCAAGCTCAGCAAACTTTAATCGTGTTAACTTCTAGATTGCAAAGCAGAGAATGAATATCTAGATTAGTGTCGATATTAGAGTACTCATTTAGTGGCTAGGCCACCTAGTTCATTATGTACTTGCTTATATCAGATGAAGTTGAGCTAGCAATGAATTTCAAATTTCAAAATATATATTTCTAGCTTTGTGCATAGTTGTCGAAAAATGTTGATTACTTAAGTTCATTGCCTATATCTAAGTCATGCATTATATGATCCTTTTTGAACATCAATAAATGGTTTCATCCTTTCCCAAATTCCAACTATGTGTGCCATTGTGACATCTTATTGTACAATAACAATGGCACAAGCGATATAAAAAGACCACATCATTCTCATAGGATATATATTGTTGAAATAATAACATCTAACTCGCATGCATATGCATGCTTATATGATTTTGTGAACACATGAATATATATATATATATATATATATATATATATATATATATATATATATATATATATATATTGTCATGTCCTTATAACCAGCTTTTATTGAATGCCTCAGGTATTAATATAAGGGGCTTTAGTGTTTCTACCCTCGTTTTTAGTCCCAATGGTGATTTTACCCCCGTTTTTTTACTTTGCATTTTTACCCTCACTTTTTCAAAACGAAGGGAGAGTGTACCCTAGTTTGTTAAGTACACCTAACGGTGTTAACTTTTATACAAAAGGACAAGTCTACCCTTGCTGCTTCCCTCTCTCTACCTTCACTGACATGTGGGCCCAAGTCGTCAGATTCTCCTTCAACCTTCAACCGCCTTCATCCTTTCTTCCATGGTGGCTGTCCTGGGGGTGAGGACGATGGGGGAGGTGGGGAGGGCGATGAGAGAGGGGTCGCTGCGCGGGAGCACCACCGCCAGCCGCCGGGAGCACCACCGCCGGTCGCCAGGAGGAGCAGCGCCTATGATGCCCCATGCGCGAACCGGGATGAGAGGGCGGGGAGAGGGGACGACAACGAGAGAGGGGCCGCAGGCCGCCGAGAGCAGCGTCGATGGCCGTCGGGATCAGCAGCGCCGCCGGTACCCGAAACCCTAACCCGCCCCCTTCATGCCGCGCGCGAGCCTTGCTGAGGAAGAAGGGGAGAGGGGGAAGGCGAAGGGGAGAGGAGGACCGTCGCCTGGTTCCCGGGCGCCGTGATGGGTAGGACCGGAGCTGCGCCGGGGGTGTCGAAACAGCACCGCGCTCGAAGCAGTAACTGCAGAAGAGGAGCCCGACGTTTTTTTATCGGAGCCGCCGGACGCTGCTATGCGTACAGAGTACGCAAGCGAGTAGAAAAGCCCTCAGGGGTAGTTTTGTCCTTTCGACCGCCTGTCTTTTATTTTTCTTTTTTTTGCAGTTTATTTTAACCAGTACCTACGGTGTTACATAACAGGAGTAGACGGAGGGTTCTTTGAAAAAACGAGGGTAAAAACGCAAAGTTAAAAAAACAAGGGTAAAATCACCATTGGCCTTCAAAGTAAGGGTAGAATCACCAAATTCCCTTAATATAACATTGGTAAACAAGGAGATATTCATCAACTTGATATACAACAGTGCTATACATGACAAAATAAATCTTTTGAAGGATTAACAAAATGCATGGTAAATAGTCATATATATATATATGTATGTATGTATAATATTAGGCTTGAAGTACACCTGAATAATAGTTCATCGTACTTAACAGGATGCTATTCTACCTGAAGAATCACATTACTTTTACTAACCTTTTTGTGTATTTTTTGTTGATACATAGGCCATTGGTTTTTAAATAAAAAACAGAAGGAAGAGTATGTAAGTATGTAACTCAACTACTCAAGCTAGTTCTAGTAGGTAGTAACTTTTCTGTAAGTAGATTTATTGATATTTTGTAAAACAAGCGGACAGTCAACCATAGAAAATGGATTAAAAGATAATGGAAAAAATAGTCATCCAAGAGATTGGCTAATGGAGTAATGATGACGACGATGATGCTCATTGCTTCAAACCTGGGAAATGAGGTTGAAGAATTGGTCTTGATGATTATCACACAGAATCTACTTTTTGAAAGTTGGGCCAGCCTAACTGTCTCCCATCTCTCACTTTTTTTACTCCAAACTAGACTACCTGCTTCTGGATAGAAATTCAACCATGCATAATCCTCTGCATTCAAAATAAGCTCCTTTAGCTAAGCTAGAACTGTTTATATATATAACGCACCAGATCGATATACCGCGGACCAAATTTGTCCAAACTGTCACCATCTACAATATTTCACAGCTTTTAAAAGAATTTATCGTTGCCACCAACACTATACTATTGGTAACTTTGAAATTTCATTGCCAAAGCTCAAAGCTCAGTCAAGAATATTTGCATTTTTTATTCTAAATTGGCACTATTGATTATTGTTTTACCTTACATTTGCAATATGATTACTCGCTCTATTTATGTAGAAGATGACTCCGTTTCATCGGAATGATTAGCTAATTTTGTTTAGGATTGACATGAACCGAGCTGGCGAGTTGTGACTATTATTATTGACATGTATAAGTTAATGTAAAACCTATACTCAAACTCACACTAGCCATACTCATAAAGATGATATCAATCAAACATATTTCTCACAGATAACCATATCTGCCTGATGAATACATTTAGTTGGTTATATTATTGCACCTCGTGTTATTTTGAGATGCCCTAGTGCTATACTCAGCTGCATCCTATAGGGCAAACGAGATAGCAGGGACTAAAAAAGGCCTGAAAGGCTGAAAACATGATAATAAGGTTCGAGAAAAGAGATGCCCAATGCTTGAAAGGCTCTTTCTTGTCCAGTTTCTTTAGCATACCGCCCCCAATAAACTAATGCTGTGGTAGGCAGCTCGATGTGAATTGGTTCTAGTCTTTTGTGTTCTTTGTGCTTGCTTTATTGGGCCCAAGGTTTTATTATATCTAGGATCATGTTTCAAGGTTAAAATTTTCTCAAATTAAACCCCACATTGACATGGACAAGCAACCCAAATGCTGCTGCCACCTCCACTAGAGCTTGATCCTCACAAGCTTGGTGCCACATGAAATTTTTCAATATTCTACTAGCCTGATGCATGGGTATAATATTGTTTGTGTTTACCACTAGGTACAAAATATTTGGTGGTAGGCACAATTATTTAGGGCAAGTGCAAGCCTGGGAGCCTTTGTTTGACCACTACAATTATAGCTACCATGCATGAGCACACATCTGAACCATATTGTATAATGCTGGTGCTATTGCACGGCTAATTCCATACACATAACCATTGTTTAAGCCCTAGCACTTCTTTATGTGCCAGGATTATCCTCATCATTAAACAATTGTTCTCCCTTCAGCCAACCTGTTCTTTTTTATATTAGCGCCACATCCCCCGGTTACTTTACTATTACGTGTTAATTGCTATCGTATAGACGTATTATGGTAGTTGCGATGGTTTGAGAGGGACTGGATTGGACCCTACAGAGTAGTTAACAGGAGTAGCGTGGCAGGAAAGAGGAAACAGTGATCTAGAATGGCTTGTCATTAGTGCCTAACAACGTCTTAAATTTTAATAGAATCAGTGTACTTCCAGAGAGTAGTTGTTGGCGTGTATAGTATATTATTTGTCCACGATAGATGACTCTGTATTATTGTAAAGATTAAAATATACCTGGCATGTTACCCCTAGAACACCAACATTTCAAAGAGGCGCAGGCACAAATAATACTATGGGGGTGTTTTGGAACATGGACTTAAAAAAGTCCCAGGGACTTTTTAGTATTTAGAAGTATTAAATAAAGGTTAATTATAAAACTAACTGCAGAACCCTGGGGCTAAACTGCGAGACGAATCTAATGATGTATTTTAATCTATGATTAGCGAATGGTTACTGTAGCATCACTGTAGCAAATTATGAATTAATTAGGCTCATTAGATTCGTCTCGCGAAAAAGCACTCAGCTGTCAAAAAACATTTATAAACAGATTTTATTTAATACTATAAAATAGTAAGATTCTTTTTGATGTGATAGAGACTTCTGAAAAAAGTTTGGAACAGGCCTATAAGAGCTGTGCAATTGTGTAAAGCTCATTGATATTATCTCATATTCTCATGTACCATTGTACCTTACGTCTACAGTGTATTCGTTTTCTTCGAAAACAAAAAAAGAAAGAAATGTACAAGTATTATATCTTGGCGTGAATCCCTAGAAAGTAGAAACCTACTACATAATCATTGTGTTCGCAGGCAGTTCCAGCTCCAGCCCAACAGTATTTTCCTCTCACATCACTCCAGCCACCAGCTCCAACTGGCCCAACAGTATTTTTCTCAAACATCATTCCAGCTCCGGCCCCCATTTCCAGACGAACGCAGTGAATATGGTTTGGTACGACCGTACGGGTACTGTATTTGCAGATCTGATGGATAGTTTCATAGAGAACGAATCATATTCTACTAGCTTGCAGTCATGCAGGCAGCCTTTGGACTCTTCCCTTCCCTCTCCACTTCAGCTGATGGTGCGTTCGCTACGCTAGGATCGCACTATGATGCTACGCCTCAGTAGGACAGTAGCGGCATGGACACTGTAGTCTGTAGCAACAATGGAGGGTAAAAAGGACAATCCCCTAGACCAGTAGGTAGGCAGTGTGTAAGACATAGCATGGGCCCAGAACAGGCGTGGGACCGTGCATTACTGCATTTATCATTTATTATATCAGTTGGTGCAGTAAAATCTGTTTCTCAGGTGATACTGAGACTGTATACAGTAGTATACCTTGTACAGTAGCAATTGTAAATAGCGTTAATACGCAGGTCTAGTCTATTGGTTTCACGTCAGTTGTATGCACTCCAGCAACATTTGTTCCCTTTTTTCATAAAATGAGCGATTTTGTTTTGAAAAGAATAAAAAAAAATCGGAGACTAAAACTGCACTTTAATATTTTGCACCAGGCCTACTCCTTAAGTAACCTCAAACAAAGGCTAATGCCTAGGCCTACAGCCCTACACTAGTGGTTGGAGGTTCAGTTCATGTTGGGTAAATCAGAGCAGTTCCACATACAACATATAGGCAATTTTGTTTTTTTTTTATCCCTAGCTGTCTAGCCCAATGTACACACCACAACTCACAAACAAGTAAACAACAGCGACATGTTCATTTCCGGGCAAAAAGACTAGTACCACATGAATGGCCTATGAGTGAGGAGTGAGAACTGAGTGCACTTGCTCAATCAACAAGTAACAGCTTTCAATCAACCAGAAATAGTCGAAGCAGGCTCCAAATCAGGGTCCATCTAGAACTCTTGCCCATCCTTTTCCTCTCCAGTTCTTCTGGTCACAGGTTAACATGGCCCAACCCCAACATACTTTTCAGATAACTAAAGGAAACCCCTCCAGGCTCCAGTGAAGTTGCGTCAGGAGCTGGACTCTCTGGTGCATGCAAGCAATGCCAACAGCCAACTGCAACATCACAATAAAAAGGAGTTGATAGAGATTCAACTTCCCCAGTAACCAGCTGGCATGTTGTGTTGGCATTGACAGGAATAGAAATAGTCTCGTCACGATCAACATAGAAAAGACAGACCTTTACAAGAGATCATTGCCAGTGCAGAGAGAAAATCAGCAATGAAGACAGGAGACACAATTCATATAATTAACATTTCTCCTTCCCTTTTCACTTAATATCTTGGTTGTTATGTACAAAGCCCACAATTGTAGCGGGGGTGGCATTACATTATCAGCACCGTTTTTTTTTCTTCTCTTTTCGGGAGTTTGAATGAAATACTGCAATTAGTAGTGCTCTGCATGGTGCAGGAGACTGTTGGTGGGGTGGTTATGTACAATGTATCAATGCTCTTCCCTGAAGAATAGTAGCACCAGACTGTTGGTGACAATACTTTGAATTTCCCAAATCAGTTAACACATTCTTCATGCAAGTTCCCTCGCTAAACTTCATACAAGTATACACACAAATGAAGAAATCAGATTGAATAGGCTGAATCATTCCAATTAGCCAGAAGAACGTTCAGAGGCAGACAGTTTGATCTCTGACAACTTTTTACTGATCTCCAGCTCCTGTTGTGTTTTGAGATAACCCTGTGCTGTAGAAGTAACTATCTGGATAAGGAAGTTTATGGCCATGAGCCACACGGCAGTGTTCCAGATCAAAGCGAATGACAGATTCCACTTTCCCTAAACATGGATCAAACAATATTAAAATTTAGAAACAATTAGATAAGAACCAAGATGGAAATATGTTACTAAAATAGGCATAGTAAATCAGTGGAGCTTCAGTGTTAAATGCCTTATTATCAGTATTCAGTAATTCAGTATATATCTTTTTAGTACTGCTACACGTACAACCATTTGACTCTCAAGACCCAACTGTTAAAATCAACAAGATGGGAAGCTCTCATCAATGCATAGAATTTCCTTTTTTTTTCTTCCTTTTTTTTCCTTTTAACCACTATGAACCCCAGACCAGAATTGGCCCCCAGATCAAGAGCTTTGTTTTATAACCACTTATAGAACTTTCCATAGTGTAAGACTTACCATGCCCTGTACTTGCATGGCCAATGATAATTTTGAATACGACTACCACCACAACGACTATAGCCAGATCACTTTAAAGATTGGAACAAGTAAAGCTCGAGGCTACAGTAAATGTTGGATATCTATAACTACCAGAGTCGAGTGAAATTCATACCTTCACAGCAATAGAAGCTGATGCAGCAACATGAGCTGATAAGAACTTATCCTTGGTTGTCTTCAGCTTGGCAACTAAAGAGGGAAGGACGGATGCCACTCCAGGGACATAGCGAAATACACATGCAACCCATTTCTCCACCAAATCAAGAAGTTGGTTGTTGCAGAGAGTAATCACTGATGTCATCTACAAAAGTAATTTGTAAAATAGAGTGAGTTGGCTTAACAAGGATGAGATGAAATCTGTACGATACTATGATTACAAAACACAAAAGAATGCTATATATAATAATTGTACCAACAAATTTGACTAACCTGGATAGAAACTTTAATAATAGCCTTTCCAATCAAAGTTGCTAGAAAAAACTTCCAGAAAGGTACGCCAAGTTTTCCACACAGCATACCAGCAAAATCAAACAGAGGGTTTGGAAACTGACAGAAGAAAGAGTTATGGAAATTGCCCACATGTCATGTCTCACAAAAAAAGGAATAGTGTTTCAATACAGTAGAGAACTGCTGCAAAGATCATGCACCATAAATTTTAGAGGTTTCTCCACGTGTTATATTTAACAATAAGTCATGCTATGGATATATTTTGAAATGTACTATTTCTATAGCAATTACAGTCAAGTGTGAATATGAGTTTCTCAACAATTTTACATGGCCTTTTCATAACAGCCTAAATTGGCAAGGTGATGCAAGGCAAGTCAGCATCTGGGGGGGGGGGGGGGGGGGAGCAGCCTACTGAAATATGACCCCGAACAAACTTGAAATGTGAAGAGAAAGATACTAACTGAAGCAAGCAGCAAGATTTTACTGAAGCTAAGATGAGATAAGAGCCATCGCTTGGCCCGATGCGAAGTCAAGGATGGAAAACCTTCTGTAACGGGAGCATTGAAATCTTGTAACTCGTCTACTGTGCGGCCTGACATGGTAGCTGTGGTTCATTTATGTGAAAGGAATGAGCAACATAAAATAAGTTTAACAAAATCTGCTGACTGCATCATTCAATTTGATGGTTTCAAAAGAATGGCATAATCTTATAATCACAATGAGCCTAAATATAACTTTGTATTATGAATGGTAGTGGTCAACTTACAAGCCTGATAACCCTACTAACAAGAGAGTTTCAGAACTCTTTAGATAGATACAGGCTCATTAATCCTTTCATACTTATAAGCCCCATGAGCAGACTGGTTTCAACTTCTTAGTGGTAGGTGTCTTAACCTTTCCTATAAAGCTAATAAGATGGTAACCCTTATTCATCTATATTCATTGGAAGACTGAAGTCATCATAGTTTATTTCTACAAAACTAAAGACAAGAAAAGGGAAAGGCGTCTAATGGCAAATAATCCATTCTGTTGCATGCTACAATCTTATATTTGAATCTGTAGCTACAAAACTTCGCAGCAGAATATCAAAGAAGAAAACATAATTTTATTCTGTTACTCTGGAAGTAGATTCAAGCATGAGTATATATCAGTGAAAAATGGTATTATCGTGAAAAGAGGAAAAATAGAAGGATTGCATATTTTAACCAGACCTTGAAAACCGATGATTCAAAGTGGAAGAGGTGGATCAAGTAGACAGATAACAGACGATAAAGGTAATCAGTTTTTTTTCAAGGAAGTAATCAAGTAAGTTATGCTATGCTATAGTTGCTAAGTGGTAAGTGCAAAGCAGTATGGATGGAACCTGCTCTTGAGAGAAAATATGGAGGAAGCTCTCCAAGTGCAGTTCCAACGCCCCAAAGAACAGCTTCGAGATAAACTTTCTGCAGAATTTTGCTGAATGGAATTGTTTCCTGATATATAGGGGGTCCAAACTCGAGACAGTCTTTGTCCAACCATGATGGCATCCTTTTAAGGAGAATAGTGTCATAAGGAGCACTTTTTAAATCAACCCTGCCACACTGAACTGCTTTGATAGTAAATAGGGCAAGATGGGGAGCTAAATACAATACGAAAGTGTGCAAACCAGACCCTGCAAAATAATTACATGTAAGCTGAAATCCTTGTTTTATTTAAGTTTACTAATTAACTCCCCACACAATTTCACCAATCTGAAACTATTTTCAGTTACCAAATCCAATGGATGAAGCGACCCCTAGTATGATCCACCACAGTCCAAACCTGACATACCAAAGCAGCTCCTGTACATGCTGCATCAATGACAAGATACCATGTTAATCCAAGCTGCAAAAGAGACCATATATACTACTGCAATGGGAGATATTGGAAGCAAACTACCATTAATGTGAACAAGCTAAATCGATGGAGATGAAATTCTCTTGAATAGTATGCAAGCACGTTTGCTAAATGACAGTTAAGTCTCAGGAGAGCCCTAAATATATATATAAACCTAAAGAATAGACAATAGAATTTGGTTTATCATTCAGTTTCAAATATTTATCACAATCATATGGCATAACTTTCTGTTAGTTACGCTCACACCATACCGCAATCCATTGGCTAATATTTTAGCACCACTGTTCTAAATAATTTGAAAAACAGATGTTCTAATAACTTTGGAAGAAGACGATACCTTTGCATGCGGGCCATCAGTGAACAATAACAGACCCCAGGTAGCAACAATCGAAAGAATTACAATTTTCAACCAAGAACCTATCTTCAGAACAGATGACCATGCTCTTCCCGAACTCTGAGCAATGGCTAACAAAAAGAATGCTGATGTCTTAAATGGTTGGGACGTCATTGTTAGTCTCTCGAGGTCTGCACGATGTTTTCTCCGGAGCTCTGGAATATAAAGTGCATTGGTTAGATCATGGTCTAAACTGCAGTTTTATATCATCATTATTTGTTTGACAGAGTGTTTGGGAAATCTTTGGTTTCATCTCGTCCTATAGTGAGGTAGTATGGATATTCAAAAATACACTCCTAATTTGTTACCTTATTATACCACAGTTTCACTCATCAGAATTATCCATAACATAATTATTATACCACAGCCACACACGGAAACTAAATAAAAAAAATTGGCAGCTACTTTCCACAAGAGAATTTCATAATCCACGATTTTGGGAAAGTAGCTGCCAATGGATTATGCATTGAAATCATAATCCAAAAGGACTAGGCAGTCGGAAGATAAAATGAAGAAAAACTAATAATCCTCTCGGAAGTCACCTGCCCCCAAAACGAACCAAAATCGAACAAAAACCTCAATTTAACATTCAAAAGCGCTATAAACGATGCAATGCTTGAACAAGAACAGTTCGCTAGACATAAGAACAGTTCTAATGCTTGTTTCAATCGCGAGCAGAAAAAAAAATCCAACAAAAGTTTTTTTTTCTAAAATAGAAGGGGGTTAGCGACTACGTATGGCTAATTCGCCACTTCTTAGTAAGTAAAAAAAAAACGCGAAAGGTTCCAACCTCCTTGGAAAACCTCAACGACACGCATTCGTAGCTCCACGGTAGCTAGAGCGCAAAAGCTATTTTCATTAAATTCCACACTACAGATGTCGAAATATGAACAAACCGGGAGGCGGGATGATATATAGAAGGGGAAAAAAAAGAACTAAACCAACCCTCTGCGAGAACAATGGGCCGACCAAACAACCCTTCCAAGGCGCGATCGACTCACTCACCGGATAAGCCATTGTCCTCGCCGGCTTCGATGGCGGGCCCCATCCCGCGGCGCGCGGCTCCGGGTTCCTCTATCTCCCTGTCCCCCATAGATCTGAGCAGCGCACTGTGGTTGTGTGAGCCCACCGCGCGGCCCGCAGCTGGTATATGAACCGCGGAAAAAGGGGGCGCGAGCTAGTTTGCTTCTTCCTGTTTGATGCAGGAACGCCTCTTCTCCCGGCGATGACGGAGAGCACGAGCTCGGCGAGTCGCGGGGCGCAAAGGAATCGCTCCTTTCGCCTGAAAAAGATGAGTTTTTTTTTCGCGAGCTGCGAAGGGGAGAACCGGAAAAGCTTGCGATAACAGCTTTCGGTTATTTATGTGGTTACGTGCCCGGGGTTTCTTGAGGGGGACGATCGCAAGTCGTAACCGATGAGGGGGGAAAACTGGCGTGGTTGTTGCTTGAGACTTGAGAGTTCTATAAACCGAATAGTATTCTGGCCCTTAACTTCTGGGGTAAAGTTATGAGCTATTACTACTTCTAACTTGTTACTTAAAAAAGTGCAAACTGGAAATGCACAACTGTTTGCCGATACCTGATTCAATATGTTTCCACTTCCAAAAGAAAATAAGGTGTCATTGCTAATTACCTGTTGATGCAGATGACTGGATCAGCATGACTTTGGAACAGCGATCAAATGATTTGGATTCTCTAAGATCTTGTTTGGATCCTATGATTAAAGTGTAATACTAGCTCATCCAAATTGAGGGCTGATGGATCGCTAAACTTTAGTGAAGCTCAAAAAGATATCTTAACTTTAGTTGGCAGAGAGAAGCTAATGAATTAGTATGGGAACCAGCTCTTTGAGAATCAAAATGTCCCCAGCTTATCCCCGCATTCAGACACAAGCATATCCCCTCGCGTGCAAAATAGTCTTATGCAGCCACTCAGTGGCCTTGGTTGGTTTCGGTTCTATGATTCTAGGACTAGGTTTGACTGCCCATTAACTCATGCGCTAGAAAATTCCGACGAATCTAATGAGATTTTTGACTGTGATATTAAAGGATGGTTACTGTAGCATCATTGTACCCAATCATTAATTGATTACTATCATTAGATTTGTCGCGAAAAGTTACACACATCCCTAAAAAGATTTTACAAACAGACTTCATTTAGTACTCCATACATGTAAGATTCTCATCTCGGACGTGTTCTAGGAACTATAACAAACCAAACAAGGCCAATAAACTATAACGATGGTGATACTAAATTTAAGTTGCAAAAAACTTTAGAAAGAGTTAAAATTAAAATGCTCTAAATGATCGAAACATGATCTAATTTATAACTGAGCAATTAAGTGAGTGATTTTGAGCTCTTTGATCGATCTCTTGATTGTATAAGAGTTGTATGAGGTTGGTATACTAGTACCACTTCGGTTTTTTCACATCGTAGGTTAACATGTACATGTGGCCTTAGGTTCAAACTTTGGTGTATCAGATTACAAACTTTCAACCTCTAATATCTCTATTTGTTGAAGTCGACCTGTTCAAGACACGAGGTCGACCGCCGCTACCACTCATGGCCTGCTCTGCCGCCTTCCGATCGAGACGTGGCGGACGTTTGCCGTCTGCCATCATCGCCGCCGCCGCCGCCGCCCGGCGACCTCGGCGAGGAGCGGTAGCCAGCCACGCCGGGATCGCGCGTCCCGGTCCTCCTCCGGTTGGGGAAAGCAACGGCGCGGAGATTTCGTGCACGCCAGCAACGACCGAAAACCTCGCTG
Source organism: Panicum virgatum (assembly GCF_016808335.1). Taxonomy (NCBI): domain Eukaryota; kingdom Viridiplantae; phylum Streptophyta; class Magnoliopsida; order Poales; family Poaceae; genus Panicum; species Panicum virgatum. The sequence goes on from NC_053146.1 coordinate 62,803,167, forward strand.
AGAAGTAGAACCGACGACGACGACGACGGCGCGAGCCGCGTGACGATGGCGTCCGACCCCGGCCGCCTCCTGGGTGGTGCAAAGGAATCGATATCGATCCGGTTGGGGGGCGACTCGAGGGAGGCTTGCGAATCCGTGTCGCCGGATGCGTACCCGCCTACCCGCATCGTGCGCGTCAGCCGCAAGGAACCGGGGATTGTCTGCTAGAGGAAGTCACCTTCAGGCGAAGCATCGTTGGTCATGGTCAGCTTCGGAGTTCAGACTTCAGAGGGGGATAAAAAACTGGATGTTCAGTGCTCATCAGATGACAGCTCTTGGCTGATGAAGGTTTTCCACGGATTTTAAAGTTTGTTGCTATGCAAGCCAGCACAGTATGGGCGTGTTTAGTTCGTGAATTTTTTTGGGTTTGGTTATTGTAGCACTTTCGTTTTTATTTGATAATTAGTGTCCAATCATGAATTAATTAGACTCAAAAAATTTATCTATCATTTACAGCTAAACTGTGCAATTGATTATTTTTTAAACTATATTTAATACTTCATGCATGTGTCCAAAAATTCGATGTGACAGGAAATCTTGAAAAATTTTAGGAACTAAACAGGGCATATGCTAGAGAGCAAGCACAGCATGACTGCATGGGCGTCTCATGTTTAGAGAGAGATAATCAGACTTCACATTGGAGTCAGAGCAAAGCATTCTTGCGCGAGCTCAGCAGAGAGATAGCGAAGAAGACTAAACAACTACCAGTAATCTGAACAACAGGATTCAACCCGCTGTTTTAGACTTGGTGTTGCTAGAAGAATACACTACAGCTACCAGTAATCTAAACAACAGAAACTGAACCGGCTTGGATGCCCAGACTTGTCTGATGTATTTGGGTCGTGCAGCAATATCTCATTCTGCCTCCTTTGTGCAAGGAACTTTAGAGGCTGTTCGGCTGGTAGAATGAATAGTGCTCGGCTGGTAGAATGAATAGTGCTCGGCTGGTAGAATAAATAGTATTATGTGAGAGGAAATAAGCCGAGACAGAAGCAAATAGAAAAGAAAACCGGGCACAGATGTACATGGTCGTAGAATGAGTTCTGCTGGAACTAAAATATGAGTTCCCCGAAAAATTGCCAGGACGGTTTAACCTCAAACATGCCTTTTAACTTTTAAAGAATGCTAGCTATATTTTCTTGGACGTTATCTTTTGCATTTTTGTCAAAGGGGTCATCTCCAATGTAAAGATCTAAGATAGACCTGCATAAGAGCTTGCTCTGGATGCTCCCCAGTTCCTCGCCTTCAACTGTACACATAGAAAAAACAAGCTTAATACTACAAATTCATAAATAGTTGAAATAGATAGTCCTAGTCGAATATATCACTGCAGAAATGCCATTACACAAGGGATATATATCTTCTAACAACAATGAACAAAAGTGACCATTGGAGATGTAAGAGACAAGGTTTGATGTTAGTATTTGCCATTGTCTGAAGCAATATGCAAAGCTACGGGTGCAGTAGGTAACTGGTGATGCCATGCTAGGCACCAGTTGATGGCAGAGGTGCTGAGGGAGGAGGACGGCCAGGGCAGAAGGGTGGTGCAGGAAGCTGCCGTGGAGGCTGTACGGTAAGCTGTGACTGGGGCAGAGGCACAGTGGGGCATCGGTGGAAGCAGGAGCTCTCATTTGTGTGAGAAAGAGTGGATGATGAAGGAGGTGGAGCGATGGTTCAACATGATCTGATTAGATCGGGCAATTAAAAATTTAGATGCTTTGAAACATAATATCAATCAGAAGTTCCCTCTACAGAAGCCTTCAAAAATTTAGAAAAAAGGGCTGATCTCCTAAATTGTGGAAAGGGGTATGAACTATCTACAATATCTCCCTGCAGTGAGTGCTTGCGAACAAAGTATAAGAATATTGCCAGATACTCATTAAAGGGAAACATGTATATGCATATTCATTGCAACATAAAGGCATCTTCCTTGACAACCAAAAATAAATACTCCACCTGAGTACTGAAATCAACAAAAGAGAAGGGGAAATTGAGTATAAATGAACTTACTGCTAATTTTAAGCACATGGTTTGATTCCCTGGAAAGCTCAATCACAGACCCCTTCGGTAGTTTGTATTCATCCTTGAAAAGTGCAACGAAACTGCGGAAGATCAAGGTATAAATTCTATGGACATAGGTTATGAAATTTGAATATAAGATAATATCAAAGTAACATCATAGCATTATTTTGGTATAACGAGCCTCTTAAGTCTGAACACCAGAGCCTATTTATGAAGATCAAGGTATAACGAGCTTCTTAAGTCTGAACACCAGAGCTTATGGTAAAGTACCTACATCCTCGCAATCCTATCAATTAATCATATTGTTCTAAAATATATTGCAAGAATCATTAAAAGTAACATTGGCATGGACCTTTTTTCTTTAATATTTCCCCTTGCTTTTTATATTCAGCATTCAGTGCTCCATCATTGATAGCAGAAATGTCTCATACAGCAGAAGGATCACAGTTAACCAACGAACTAATTTTTCCGAACTCATTAACAAGCTTACATGACATAAATAAAAGGTTCCTGCCTGGTACAGGATGAATGCAATGTGAACTTTTTTAAAAAATGCAATGAGGATTTTGGAGGAATGGACGTCCTACAAGATTTCCTGTTCTCCAAAACAATTGTGAAGATGGATATGGTGGAGTCTTATGATCAAGAATTCAAGATGAACCTGAATGCATTATCTGTGGCCCATTTCTTCAGTTATGCCAAACACAAACTTGACAATTGTGGCACTAAGAAATGCTATGTATAGTAAAATAAAAGTGTGTGGGTAAAAGAAAGCATCGTAGCAAGTTCATCAACACAAAGGTCTTGAAGAAATTTCTGCATTTGTCCCCCCAAAGACGCAACCAAAAGGAACCAGTTACCTCTGAAGCAACTCTTTGGTGTCCTGTCCACCAAACTTCTGAAGCCTGCTTCCGACGCTCTTCTCGAACGCGCTGCGAACGGAGCGAATGCTCAACCTCCCGTATACAATCTGCAGCTTGACCGTCATCCGTATGTCCTGCTCTAGCACGTCGTTGATCAGCTCAGCATTTCCCTTCAGTTCAGAGGCCGAGAACTTCCGGTACTTCTCCTCCAGCTGCTGCTTCAAATCGTTGCCATCCGCGTACACGCCTATGCAAAGCGACATTTCAAAACCCCCTCTTTACAGCGCCTTTTCTCCCGATGGAGAGATCAATGGCGTCAGTTTCAGCGGATTACCGAAGGCGTAGACGTCGATGGACTTGAGCCCGAGGACGCTGGTCTTCCGGAGGCCGACGCCGAGGAGGCGGCGCCCGGCGGCGGCCTCGGTGGGGAATGCCGCGCCGGTGCGGGGCTCCACGGAGCCGGGGGCCGCCGCCCCGTCGGCGAGGGAGAGGGAGGCCCAGAGAGGGGCGGAAGGGGAGGGGAGCGGGACCGGACGCCCTGCGGATTTGGCCGTGAGGGTCAGGCTGGCCGCCGCCGCCGCCGCGGCAGCGAGCGTGGCGGCGATGGCGGCGCCGTTGGGGCCTGGCTTTGGCGGGAGACGGGGGACGGCCGCGGTGGTGAAGCGGAGGGAGACCATGGCCGCGCCGGCGAGAGGCGAGGCGGAGCCTCGGAGGGTGGTGACCTGGGGGAGTGAGCTGCGGCCGCGCGGGGGGCGGAGGAGTCGATGTGGGCGGGTGGCGCGTGGCAGCGGCGAGGTGACCCCGTTTCTGTTTTTCCTGTCACGTTTCTCTTGGCATCCCCGGTGTAATTATGTAGTAAAAAATGAATTAAATAAAACGGGCCTAAACATTGCATGGCCTGCTGGGCTTCCCCATCCCTTCGTGGTGGGCCCACTGGGCCGAGCTGGGCTGGGCTGATCACCGGAGCAGGCTGCCGAAGATATAGGAGGCGGCCGGTACCGTCTGTTGGGATCGTGCTGGTGTCGCGTAGCAACAACCCAGCACGGCGCCGTTTAGTTTTTTTTTTGAAACTTTTGTTTAGATTCTCCCAATCCAATATCTATCCATTTCGTTTCTTTCTATAAATAGGTTGTGTGCTGGGTGCCACCTCCATTCACCCACGCCTTGTGCTCGCAATTGAGGTCGCCGATTCGGTGCCAGCGAGCAGCAAGTCAGCAACCATGGAGTCCCTCTTCGCCGCCGCCGGCATCGCCTTCCTCCTCCTCCTGAACGGTGCTCCCTTCCTCCTCTTCGCTCGATCATATCGTTTCGCTTGTCCTCGTCATTGATCTCTCGTCGTTGTTTCGCATTTCGCGCGCAGCCGCTGGCGCGGAGTCCCGGCGGTGCCACTGCGACGACGACGACGACAACGGCGGGGGCGGCCGCGGCGGGGTCGACAGCTCCGACCAGTCGCCGAAGCTGTTCGTGTTCGGCGACTCGTTCGCCGACGCCGGGAACACCCTGAAAGGCCCCCTGGGCCTCAACACGCGGGGCTGGTACGAGCCCTGCGGCGTCTCTGACGCGCGCCACGGCAACAAGCCGACCGGCCGCTGCTCCGACGGCATGGTCCAGTCCGATTTCCTCGGTACGTAAGCTCTCGATCAGATCAGTGGTAGCTCGATCGCTGTTCATCATTGCACTCGATCTCATCTCGTCGTTTTGCCGTGCGTTTTGCAGCCAGCATCCTGGGGCACAAGGAGGCCCCTCCGGCGGAAAGGATGAGGCGGCACGACGACGTGGACCTGTCCGCGGGCGTGAACTTCGCCGACTCCGGCGCCGGCGTGCTCCTGGGGTGGAACCTGGACACGCAGATCGACGTGTTCCGGAGGCTTCTCCGGCACAAGATCATCGACAAAAAGGACCTCAGCCAGTCCGTCGCGCTCGTCGCCATCTCCGCCGGCGTCGACTACTCGGACGTCCCCAGCGATCCGGCCGACCTGGACCAGGTGATCGACCTGAGTTCACGCACAGCTAGCTAGCCCTGATCTATCCATCAACCTCGGGTGAGTTTACGCTTGTGATTTTGATTTGTCGCGTGCCTGGATGCAGTACATCTTGAACGTGACGGACGGGATCGTCGACGGCGTGCGGCAGCTCCAGGATCTGGGCGTCAACGACGTGCTGGTGAACCTGCTGCCCTCCATCGGCTGCACGCCCTGGAACACCAGGGCGTACAACTACACCCAGTGCGCGAGGGACACCATTACGGGCGCCCACAACAAGAATCTCAAGCACAAGCTTGGCGACGACGAGTCGGTCCTCCTGCTCGATCTCGACACCGTCTTCAAGGGCATCGTCACTCCCAAAACCGGTAAGAAAAAAAAAACCTGTGCTGCGACAAATGATCGAACCAATGTTATTCTAAAATCACACACTAATGATGTGATCTGTTTTCAACTTGATCATCATCGCAGAGAAGCTGTTCTACCATAGGCACACGCCGTGCTGCGAGAGCGTCGACAAGGAAGGATTTTGTGGGCAGCTTGACGGCGACGGCAACCAGCAGTACACAGTGTGCGACGGGCCAGACGACTACTTCTACTGGGACAACACCAACCCGACGCAGGCCGGATGGAAGGCCGTCATGGAGCAGCTCGAAGGCTCCATCAAAGATTTTCTAGGCATCTAGCTCTTGGTAGTTTGGTGGCCGGAGAGTTTTGCCAGGCATGGAAGGGTTTTGTTAGGTTAGGTTTGGATCTTCAGATCAAGCTATACAATAATTGGCTGGGTAGCTAGGAATATTTAGTTTAAAATAGTCGTTGGTGTCGTGCTGCTAGGTTTGGTATTTTGTGTTTTTTTTTCATGAATAATGAGCATCTCGCTCGTTCATCGGTTCTGATAAATGAAAAAATGTGCTGATTTTTTTCTGCAATGATCTCCGAATGATTTTCTTTTTGTCTAAACAGAAATAATTCCAAACAGATTGAAACCTCACTCTGAGAATTCACGAAAACAACGTGATTCATCTGAAAAAAGTACCCCTATAGAATTGAAATGCTGTTAAGCTCAAAATTGCTGAAGCCCGGGGGCCTTGATGGCTTGATCTCAAAAGGGAAGAATGCACTTGCAGAGCATGCCAGATCGATCCACAGAAAGCATCAATTCTGACGATAACAAAACTGCTTAGTTCAGAGACACGTACTAGTCCATAATAGTCAAAATAACTAGTAAAATGGACAAGCCAAAGAAGAAGAGTTTCTGCGATTGGATTCGATGCACAATTCCGACATTGTCTTCTGTCAGAAGTGATGCATGTAATTCCGAGCCAAAGAAGAAGTGATGCTTGTGCCTCATTAATTCCGAGAACGGACGATTCGTAGTTGCTGTCAACCCTTTTTCTGTCAGAGGGTTGCAGTGCCAGGAGGGAGAGCCCTGCTATTCATTCTTGCTATTCTCTCCAAGACAACCATATGTAGCTTAACTTAATTCACCTTTTGAGAAAATGTACCCTTGGTGATTCAGGTATTATACTAGATAGAGAAAATAAGCAGAATGAAATATTGCGCGAAGGATTAATCAGGCTGGAGGCCTGGAGCCCTTGAATTTTGGCGCCCGGTGCGGCGGCCTCCCCGCCGGCTCCGTTTGTTTGTTTGTTTGGATGCTGCTGTTGCGTCCGCACTGTTTAGATTCTCTCGATCCAATATCTATCCATTTCGTTTCTCTCAATAGGCCAGGTTGTGCTGGGTGCCACCTCCATTCACATCACACCCACGCCTTGCTTGCAATTGTGATCGTCGATTAGTTGCCAGAGAGCAGCAGCAAACCATGAAGGCCCTCTTCGCCGCCGCCTGCTTCGCGTTCCTCCTCCTGAATGGTCCGTGCGCGCATCCATGTTTTCCTTCCTGTTCGCTCGACCATATCCATATCATTTCACTTGTGCTTCGATCGAACATACCATTTTTGTTTGAAGCAACAGGAGGGCCATTCGCTACTTGTGCTTCGGTCGACCGCATCATTTCTCTCGTGCTCATCATTACGCCGATCCGATTTCTTGCTGGAATTTTACGTGTGTTTTTTCTTGGCATTTCGCGCGCGCAGCCACTGGTGTGGAGTCCCTGCGGTGCCGCTGCGACGGCGACGGCGACGGCGACAGCGACGACACCGACAAGCCGTCGTATGACAAGCTGTTCGTGTTCGGCGACTCCTTCGCCGACGCCGGAAACCTCCCCAAGGGCGATCTGAAATGGGAGACGCGAGGCTGGTACGAGCCCTCCGGCATGTCGGACGCCGACCACGACAACAAACCGACCGGCCGCTCCTCCGACGGCTTGGTTCAGTCTGATTTCCTCGGTACGTACGTGAGCTCTCAGATAGATCATCAATGTAGCTGTTACATCTTTCTCATTAGTACCCACTCCGTACCAAAATAATTGCAACTCTAGAGTTCAAAATTTGTCTAAAAAAACTTACTAACTTTGACCTACCTACCACAAAAGATAAGACAATTCCGGAAGATTCCCACAAAACACAACAAATAACTCATCCACTCATCACAAAAGACAATAGATATTTTTGTAATTTTACACCTAGCATTGATTTACGTGTTTGGTCATCGAATTGTATTTATTTTGGAACGGAGGAAGTATTTATTAGTAGTAGGTCAACTATATGTAAATGTATTGGGCGTCGTCCTTACGTTTGCAGCCAAGATTATCCTGGGGCAGAAGGAGGCCCCTCCGCCGGAGAGGCTGAGGCGGCACGACGGCGTGGACCTGTGTCCTCCGGCGTGAACTTCGCCAGCTCCGGCTCCGGCGTGTTCCCGGGGTGGAACTTGGATAAGCAGGTCAACAAGTTCAAGAGGCTGCTCCGGAAGAGGATCATCGGCAAGGACCTCAGCCAGTCGGTCGCGCTCGTCTCCATCGCGTCCGGCGCCGACTACGCTGACGTCCCCAGCGACTTGCTCGACATGGACCCCCTGGTGAGCGCGCAAACGGCATGGTCTGATATACTTGCGTGTGCTGATAACTGATGAAGCTTCTGTGCTTTTTGCTGCTGCTCGATCATGGCGTTCTCCCAGTACATCTCGAACGTGACGGACGGGATCGTCGGCGGCGTGAGGAAGCTTGAGGACCTGGGCGTCGGAGCGGTGCTGGTGAACCTGCTGCCCCCGCTGGGCTGCGCGCCGCTGAACACCAGGGCGGACAACTACACCAGGTGCGAGAAGGACAAGATCACGGGCGTCCACAACAAGAATCTCATGCACAAGCTGCGCGACGATGACTCGGTAAAAAAAAAACTTACATCTAGTGAGATGAACTAACGATCGTCTAATGTGATATTGGATTGCAAACCGATGTGACCTTTTTCTTTTTCATCTTGACCATCGCAGAGAAGCTGTTCTACCATAGGCACACGCCGTGCTGCGAGAGCATCGACGAGAACGGATTCTGTGGGCAGGTCGACGGCGAAGGCAACCTGCAGTACACGCTGTGCGACAGACCATACAAGTACTTCTACTGGGATAGCACCAACCCAACGCAGGCCGGATGGAAGGCCATCATGCAGCAACTCGAAGGCCCCATCAGAGTGTATCTAGGCATCTAACTCTTAGGCAGTTTGGTTGAGATCGAGTCTTGCCTTGCATCATTGCATGGAAGAGTTTGTTAGGTTAGGTTTATTTGGAGATTATTGGGCGTGTTGGGGTGTCAATTAGTGAGCCTTAGTTGCCCCTCCAACCCTTTCAAAATTTTATACTAATTTTCCAAAATAAGATCTCAATTTGGAAAATTAGTATAAAATTTTGAACTAAATAGGGTTGGAGGTGCACCTAGCGGTCACCAATTTGCACCCCTAGGCGTGTTCTTGGTGTAGGCATTGGTGCCCGGCCATTCCATGCATATCTAGCTATACAAATTGGGTAGGGATATTCAGTTTAGATTGTGAAGGACTAAATAGGCGACCAGAGGGGGTGAATGAGAGCCTAAAATCCGATTCGAAAAACCGGAGAGAAAAAAGTCCCTAAACACCCGATGCACCTCAAATGGAGAGTATCAGTACCGCATAGCTCAGAACGGCTATCGGCACTAAGAATACCCCACAGCGAATTCGAATAACTCATGCGGAAGCACGACAGATAGAAACTCGAGCAAAAATCAGTTGCACAAACTCGCGAACGACACTGAGACAAACATCGTCGGGAAGCAAAGCCACTCAAGAACTTAAGAAAATGATTAGTGCACAGGTGAAAAACAAGTTAGAGAGAGTGGAAATAAATCTAGCTAACACAAGCACAACTAAACTAATTTTTGTTTTGTTTTTCCTTTTAACTTAGCCCTAACAAAAGCTAATTAAAACTTCTCAAAAAGAAAACACCCTAACTAAGCATGCAAGGGTCTAGCAGAAGTTAGCTGAAATTACCATGAAGAAAAACTAATTAAATCTAGCTAATTAGCAAGAAAAGATTAGTATTAAAGAAATTAGAGAAGGGAGAAAACATGCTCATTGTGCTTGTGCTGCTGTTGGCTTGCCTTGGACCCTGCACTCGTGGGCTGAACAGAGCTGCATCGTACCTCCTAGGCCACTCCTTGGCCCTCCTGCACCGAACGCACAACTGCTAGCGCTGCTGCCCTTGCACTGCATAGCTGGCCGTCGCTCGCCGCCGCTCGCCGAGAGCAGAGCCGCCGCCAGCTGCTGCGCTCCTCAGCGCGCGCGTGCTGCACTTGGGCCCTCTGCACTCGCCGCTGCAGCCCCTGCGCAGCTCGCCCTTGCCTGCTAGCACTGCTGGACGCGCCAGCCAGGACCGCTGCTCCTGCTTGCCTGCGCACAACAACCAGGCCAAGCGAGATCCAAACGAGAACCAAAAGGAAACAACGAATTGAATCAAAATCAACCGCCCCGAGGGCAAGAGGAGGGAAGGGCCTTCATTCCCAGCGAATCCATGGTACAAGGTCTCAAATTTCCATCACAAAATCCTGGGGAGAAGAGGGAGGAAGGAAGAACAGAACAGGGAGGGGCGCCCCAACACCAGAAAACCGGAAAGAGGGGTGCTGGTCGTCAAGTCCAACCATGGAAGATGACCCCTACCTTATCTCTTTAGCTCTCCACACAAAAAGACTAAATTACCCTTATTCTAATTAGCTAAGATAACCACCCACGCAGGGACAATACAGTCCATATTTTTGTAGACGCATCGGACGGACACGACTCCTCTTCAACTTCTCTTCGCCTTGAAGCAAGCTCGCAGATGATACCGCGTGCCCTCCGTCCGGATCTTGACCGCGCCAAGTCCGCCCCCGGTTTTGCGGCCAAAACCGAGAAACTAGACACCGCTGATGGTTTTGAGGCCCAAACCATCGAAACCGTCCGCCTCCGCTTGACCGCCACGCGACCTCGCTGATGTCGGCACATGTCGGACCTCCCGCCGCGCCTTGACGCCTTCGAGTTGTTCATGCGCGCCTGCCGCACAGGTCGTCTACTTGACTCGCCATCATCCTCACCGACTCAGCCCACGTCGCCGCATCCTTCCATCATACTTCATTGTCGATCCATGCACCATGTGGGCCGCCCGTGACTCCGCCCGGCATCTTCGGGTCCCTCAGCCCAAGTCTACTCGCGTTCATCCCCGAACCTTTCACTTGGCCTTCACCTCGCGCCGTCGATCGCCGCATCGCACCCTGCACTTCACAACCAAGGCAAGCATCAACACGCAACAGTTGTCAATCACTCATCACACAAGGATGACCACCACTGGTCCTTAGATTGGGTCATTGGTGTCGTGCTGCTAGATTATTGGCATGTTACGTTGGTTTTGTGATCTTCCATGAATGAGCATCTCGTTCATCGGTCATAATAAAACAAAGAAAACGTGGTGGTTCACTTCTGCAATGATTTCCTTATGAAAATAACATTTTTCTAAACTGAGATAATTCCAACCAGATTCAATTCTCACTCCGAGAACAAAACAGGCTATCCTCTCTGTCGAGAAAATTGCAAAGCGCATTGTTTCGAGTCCTAAAATTGCAATTTTCTCCTCTCAGTCTCATGTGTATCTAGTGGTTGCGCAGGATCACAGCCAACAACACCAGTCACCTGGCTTGATCTCAAAAGGAAAAGTGCACTGGCAGCACGTTCCAGATCCATAGAAAACATCAATTTCGACGATCACAAAATAGCTTAATGTAAGCTGTACACAAATTTTATACAGCTAAAACAATCTGTTCAGATATAACTAGCCTACATATGGAAGTACAGCTTGAGACGTGTATTCCCATATTCCAATACGAATTTGGGACTTGAGGCAGGTGATATAAAGGAGAAAATAAAAGGAAGAATTTTGATTTGCCTATTTCTATCCACAGTTATCTATACAGGCAGTAGCTCCATCGTCAAAGCTGGGGCTATACAAGCCTGACAAAGTTGATGGTATAAGAAATGTTACAATGATGACAATGACATGATATACATCTGATTCTGAAGTATCAATGAATTTCACGGCCCTTGGTCTCGAGGAAACAAGGTACACGCCACTCCTTCAAGAAAAAGTGCCAGATCCATCACAAGCACGGCTTCTTTCTGGTGGTGGTTCTCTAGCAATGCAGTTATCGTGAGAGGAGCAACGATGCTTCCAACTCGACCAATGAAATTAGCAAACCCAACTCCGGTGTTGCGACAAGATGTAGGGTAGATCTGCACAAAGTTTGACACTAAATGAGATCTTTATCGAAAAATGGAATGAGATGTAACCTATTGTATTCTATGGTTACATTGTCTGTTTCACACTATATGCATCTTCTGAAAATACTGATTTAAATCGTTTGATGCTCATCTGATTCATGTAACTACTCTTAGGTATCAATACAGATCACCATGAGCCTAACTAGATATATTAAAATCAGTATTATAATTTTGTAGTTATGAACATATAAGGTAAAATATACATCATGTAATCTGGGGAACCTATCAAAGGGAGACCAATACGAAAATATGAATGTGCAGAAGTAAGTGGTGTTTGGCAATGACCTCAGGGGAATAAACATGAAGAACAGCAAAGCCCCCCATAACACAAGTGCGTGCACAGAAGAGAAGGATGATTGATAAACCTTCTCTCAACTGTATAGAAAGCGGTGCACTAAAGGCACAGCACAACAAAATCATGCATCCCAGTGTTACTCTCCGACCGATCCTGTCAATCAGTAGCGCTGCCAAAAGAAGACCAGGAAACTCTGCCACAAATAAAGCAAAGGCTTTAGCTATTAAAATACTTAATTAATTCTTCTTAGAAAGTAGCATTTGAATAATATTTGACAGAACAACAATTGCAATCAATAATTGTATAACCTTTTCATTTTTCTTTGGCAAACAGGAAATAGTGTCTTTAGAACCATGTTCTGCAGTTACTAAATATGCTGCAGTTTAATTGTTTTGTTTTACCTACTATTTGATTAAAGGATATGATTTTTTATATTGATAATAACCACACTCCCAGAACAATAAATCTAAATTCCAAACGAGAACAACAATCGTTTGCCAAGAAAATAATCTAGGAATAATATGTACAACATGAGCAGAAGTTTCTTCCAGGATAGTTAGAGATCATATCTTAACTCAAACTAGCAGCAGCTACTGAAAATCGGAAGGAAACATTCATCATTCTGATTAAATTTTGTTAAGCCCACAATATGTAAATGGTTACCTGCAATATTATGTAAATGGTTACCTGCAGAAAACCACAATATTACCTGCAAAACTGGTCACCAACACATTTATGTAAATGGTGGAATCCTTAGGTTGACTCCTACCACTGCTTAGTTCAGAGATTAGATATACTAGTCCATAATAGGCAAAATAACTTGCAAAATGGACAAGCCAAAGAAGAAGAGTTGATCGAATCAGATCACGTGACCAAAAAGCTCGAAATATATTTTTGTAACTGGATTTGGTGCTTGTGCCCTCATCATGTCCGAGGTTGTCTTCTGTCATAAGTAGAAGTGTTGTAACAGACGAATCATAGTTGTCCTCTTTCCTTTTTGGTTCAGAGGTTACAGTGCCAGGAGGGAGCGTACTGTTATTCATTCTTGCCATTCTCTCCAGGACAAGCATAGCTTCACTTATTTTACCTCTTGAGCAAAGGTATCTTGGTGATTCAGGTATCACACTAGAGAAAAAAAGCAGTATGAAACATGGCGTGGAGGAAAATGCAAGTAACCATCTTCATCCAAGTATTGGCATGATAGCCTGCATTCAGAATATATTATGCACATGTGACATAAGAGTAACGCTGACACAATTAAGAACAGAAGCTGTTGCTGTGATATAACTGACCGAGGGGATTGTTCCTCGAATGTCATTAACACTTTATTTCTGTTTTCTGAAAAGATGCAGTCATATGTTGGAGTTGCGGATGCTCTCCAATTGTTTAGGCTGGCTAGAAATTCCAGCTCCTAGTAGTAAAAACATTAGTGTGTTAGAAATTTTCCTACATACTTTGGCAGGTTTTGTCCAGGTATCTGCCGAATATTTACCTGGTCAGTGAGACAAGGATCTGGAACATTAAATGGCGATCAAAGGGCTGTTTAGTGATGCTTCAAATGTTGTTAACTCAGATTTTATGGAGATTTTGATTAATCCTGCTTTTGGTACAGTATATGAAGAACTGCTTCAAAACATTAACTGATAAAGTTGAACCATTGTCTCTATCTGAACAGTATATGAAGAATTGCTCCCTTTCCAAAATATGCAGATTCTGTATGTAGCTAAGGCATGCCATACAATACATGGTGATGCACATCACATGAAAATCAAAATTTGACATCTACGTCTGGGAGGTTCCACATGAATGAGAATAGAAATAACAAGTTGACCACAAACTTAAAATTTGACAATAACTGAAGTCGAGTATGGAAAGCAAAATACCCAAGCAAGTAGAGCCTCTAATATTGTTCCAAGGGTCCAGAAACATGTAAAAGCAGCTATCCAGGAACCTCTGTTTTCAGCCGGGACGAACTCCAGGAACCAAGTAGGGAGCACATGGCTGCCACCCAGGCCAAGGCCAACGACGAAGCGCAAAGCCAGCAAGGTCGCATAGTTAGGTGAGAACGCGCAGAGAAAACCAGGCACACCACTGACGATTGCAGTGAATAGAAAACCAGCCCTGCAAAAGAAAGAGAACATAGACAATACACGAGAGCGTGATATAATCTGGAATCTTTTTTGTTTATTATTTTTGTATACAAAGAAACCTACTACTCACTAATAGACAAGTGCATTTTTTGTTCAAGTACTTTGGACCAGTAATTGTTTGGTTATTTCTTCCGCCACATGTCCATGGATCACAAAATGAGACTGACATTAATCGAATGAATTTAAATGCGTTTTCATCCAATTTCTTGAATCAGTATTACTCCAAAAGAATTTTTGCTGAACTACTGAACTGCACATTTGTGTGGAATAAGGTTTGGGGCTTAAAAACAACCCTTCTCCAAGACCCCGCACAGTGCGGTAAGCCTACGGCACTGGGTACGCACTTTTTTACTGAACTGAAAGTCTGAAAACTGAAGCTCTGAACATACCGTCTGCCGTATCTGTCGGAGACGAGGCCACCGACGCACGCCCCGAGGAGCATGCCGGCGAAGGCGACGCTGGTGATGAGGCCCTCTGCCCCGCCGGAGACTCCCCACTCCTCCTTCACGGACGGGCCCACGAAGGACAGCAGCAGGACCTCCATGGCCTCCGCGACCCAGCCGGTGCCCAGGAACCCAAGCAGGAGCGCCTGGAACCGGCCGAAGCCGAGCCGCGACAGCGCCTCGTCTGTTGTGTAGGCCTCGGCGCCGCTCCCGCCTCCCGCCCCGGTCCCCGGGCAAGGGCGGCGCGCCGCCGGGGCAGGAGGAGCCGCGCGAGACGGCGAGAGTGAAGGGCGAGGGGAGGGTGTTATGAGTTGACTCGCACAGATGGCCTCATGATCATAGTTATTAGTTATTAGGATAAAGTCTATTTTTGACCATTCATCTATCGACTGCGTCCGGATTTGGCAATGCAACTCTAAAACCGAACATCCGCAGCCATCCAACTCTCAAAACCGTTCATGTTTGGCCATCGAGCTGTTTTGCTGGGTAGTTTTGCTGAGTTGGACGCCACGTGGCGGTGGGACCCACTTGTCAGCCCTCCTCTCCCTCCTCCCTCCTCTTTCTCTCTCCCTCTACCTCTCCTCTCTCCTGTCCAACTCCGCTGACCCTGCGTCGGCCGCCGCCCTTCCCGCGCACGCCTCTCCAGCTGACCCGGCCGGAAGCGCAGGCCCGCGGCGGAGCTCGAGCTCGCCCGGCGTGTTCGGCTCCACTTCCCGGCGCGGCGACGGAGGCCCCTTCCCCTCCTTCCCTCCCTTCCCCTTCCCCTGCTCCCCTCCACGGCGGAGCTCCCGCGGCGGTGCAGGGCGGAGCGGTGGCCGCCGGCCTCCCCTGCTCCCTCCGCGCTGGGCCGGCGGGCGAGGATCGACCAGGCATCTCGCACCCCTCCGCCACGAGCTCCGGTGGCCTGCACGAGGCGGAGCCGGCGCGCGGCGGGATCGGCCAGGCATCCCGCGCGCGGGCAGGACGGCGCGGCGCGGAACCTCGCGCGGGTGGCGGCGACACCTTCATGCTCCAGCCGCCGCGGGAGGAAGGAGCTGCCGCGGAGCGCGCGCGGCCGGAGCAGGGGGCGGAGCGCCGGCGAGCAGGGCAGGGTGCACGTGGCGGACGCGCCCTTGAGGCCGGCAAGCGTGCGGCGAACGCGCGCGGCATGGCGAGCAGGGCGGGGTGCGCGCGGCAGCCGCGGCCACGACCCCTGCTCCCCATCCTCCTCTGGCGCCGGGCACCGCGGAGGCCAGCCCACGAAGGCGAGCCGGGCCAGGGCACGCGCGGGCCTCCGGCGACGGCGGTAGCCCTGGCCGGCTCCCTCGACACGGTGGCGTCGGCCGGCAACGAGCTCGGCGGCTCATCCATGGCGGCCGCGGTGGGTGGATGGCCTGTGGGTGGCGGCTCAGCGCATGTCCGGCCGGGATGAGTCAGGGACGAGGTCGGGGAGGCCACGAGGAAGCTCCACGCGCGAGTAATTGGAAGAGGGCGAGGTGGTTTAGGCGAATTTGGCCGGAGGGCGGCGGGGTGCGATTGTGGCGGCCGCGGCGCTCGCATGCGTGTGCTCGACGGGGTGAGGCGACGAGGCTTGCTCCCCCACCTCCGAGTGCGGGCCGAAGCAGGGTGCTGCCATGGGCAGCAGGCGGCGGCCGACAGCAGGCGCGTCGCGGTCTCGCTCCGGCTCCGGTGAGGCTCCCTTCAATTCCGTGCGCAAGGAGCTTACCCGTCCTCTCCTCGACCGATTCCGGTCCTCACCCGGTCGATTCCCCTTCCGCAGGTCCTCCTCGGCGAAGCTCCATCGCCACCGCCGCCGGATGTCGTCGCCCCGCCTCCTCGCCGCGGCTCCCCACGCTGCACTTGGCCGGTGAGCTTCGCCGCGTCCTTGGCCAGCTGGTGCGCGCGCGCCCGACCTCCACTTGGCTCCTGGCCGCCTACCCCCGCCGGCCGCCGCGCCGAGCCGCCGCGCGCGCGTCGCGCCGCTGGCATGGGCGCTGCGCCACGGGCCAGCGTCGGTAGGAGGGAGCAGGGGAGGGGGCGGCGCAGCCAGCGTCGGCAGGAGGGAGCAGGGGAGGAGGCGGCGTGGCCCCGCGGCTCGCCGGCGGGAGCGAGCAGGGGAGGGTGCGGAGCGCCGGCGGGAGGGAGCAGAGGAGAGGGAGAGGAGAAAAGAGAGAGGAGAGGGAGATGGTGCTGACAAGTGGGCCCCACTGCCACGTGGCGTCCACGTCAGCAAAACCGGCCCCAAAAACAGCCCAATGGTAAAAAATGAACGGTTTTCATAGTTGAGTGGCCGAAGATACCCGGTTTTAGAGTTCAATGGCTAAAACCAGACTGAGGCAAGAGTTGGATGGTCAAAAATGGACTTTACCCTAGTTATTATTAGGATCGGACAGGAGATTGAACTGCTGAGGATGTCGGTTCGTTGGTACACTGGTTCAACTATAAAGAACCAGTTGAATCACTGGTTCGATAGTTCCGGACCGAAGAATTGAACCACCCACAAATACTTTTAAACCGGTATAATATCATAATATAATGGATAATTAGCAATATATAATTGACCACAAACACAAATAAATTGTCAAATAACATAATTATATAAACAAATTCAACACAAGTCCACAAAATATGTGTCTTAATTTAGTAAATTTCATAAATTTTGGACATATCGAAAATAGATATGCATGAAAAGATAATATATGTAGCATTTATGAATTAGAAAATGTTTAATTTAAATATTTTCTATTATAAAACAATCTCATATGATAAAATGAAGTTCACATATTATTTGTCTAATTTGGAGCTCATATGAAGCAAATATAAAAAACAGCCCGGTTCAATTGAAACCGATCCAACCGGTTTTTACCGGTCCGATTGCATGAACGGTCCGTGAAGCAAACCGAATCGCTAGTCTCTGGTTCGGTCTTTTACCGGTCGAACCGCCGGTCCGGTCCGGTCCTAATAACTATGCTCATGGTAACTTCAGTTCATTTCTAACATGCCGTGTGTGTTCTTTTATGAATTCTTAAAGCTATAATTAAAAAATGCGTAATTATCTTTTGAATAGATGGAGTGCTAAATTTTTTAAATAGTAAAAATCTATTTAGATGACACGAACCAGCATGCCCAGGAACCCAAGCAGTAGTGTCTTCTGTAAGGGTGGGTAGGAACCTATTTTGAATAGAGGTTTCTAAGTAGTGTCTTCTGTAAGGGTGGGTAGGAACCTCTCCAAACAATCCAGATCTAAAACAATAGAAACCACCGCTATATAACTATTTATCTCAATTGTGACTGTTGCTACAGATTTGTTGGTTAGTTGATTCTTGAAATCAGGTAACAGAGGGAGTAGCATGTAAATATGTGATGGTCTTTATTCGTTTTCCAGTGGATGTGGATAACGTTTAAAGTGGGTAATTTTGAGATAATGAAGCACCTGGATATAGGCTAAGTGTCGTTTTGTGTCAAGTTGTTCTTTTTTTAACACCAATTATTTTTCTTGATACAAATCAGGTATGAGGTACTTTTCTGGTGTCTTTCTAAAAAAGTTATAGATAACAAGATTTAATAAGAATGCCTACCAACCTTGTAACATGTGATGGGCTGTAACAACACTTGTCACCCAAGATTTAATAAGAATGCCTACCAACCTTGTAACATGTGATGGGCTGTAACAACACTTGTCACCTGCAAAATGTCATAGGTCGCAGATTTTGTTTGGATGTAACGCCCCGTTCTTCAAAGTTGTACTGATCAACCTTTTCAAAGGGTGGACCTGCATACACCTGATACCATGCTTACACTCTCGTTCTCGCTTCGCATAAAACAGTTAATCACTTTCGCATAAAACGATTAATCCGAAAGTGCTATGACTGGAGGATAAAATCTTATAAGTTAACTCAACCTTACTCAACTAGCAAGGTACCATTAAATATGTGCACACAATACTCATAAGCTGGTATTAGATCACCTCTAAATTTGATCGGTGGGTGTCACACTGGACGAGGATCTATAGACGTGGCCCGAAGGCCATATAGCATCTAAATTGGGTGGGCGGGTGTCACGCTGGACGAGGGTCTATAGACGTGGCCTGAAGGTCATGCGGGTGATGGGCCTCTATTCACTATCGGAAAACCGTAATTTGCCGAGTGTTAGCCTCTTTGCCGAGTGTTCTTTATCAGACACTCGGCAAAAAGACTCTTTGCTGAGTGTCAAAATGAAGACCCTTGGCAAAAAAAAAACTCAGCAAAGACGCTCTTTGCCGAGTGTCAAATAAAGACACTAGGCAAATATAAGTTTCAAATCTAATTTTGAACCACTAAATACATTTAAATGAAAAAATTTCACCTATAAAGTTGTGTAACTTCAATAGATCTACAACTTTTATATTAATCTTTATTTGTTATAAAGTGATAGTAATTTTTTTCACAAAATTGATAGCTCTCTGATATAGTTTCAAAAACTATATATGAGACTTATAAGATTTGTGAACAATATTACTACCACTATGTTGAATGAGAAAAACACCAAAATAAAAGTTGTTGATCTTCACAAGTTGAACAACTTTGTAGTTGAATTGTTTTTAATTTGAAATCATCTGGTCAACGAAAAATACGTTTGAACTTCAAATTTCGTAAATGATATCGGATGGAGAAAGTATCAAAATGAAAGTTGTAGATCTTGAAAAGTTATGAAACTTAGTAGTTGACAATTTTTTAAACTCATAGAAAATAAAAAAAATAAATTTTTTTGCCTAGTGTTTTTAGGGGACACTCGGCAAACATGTGGGCCCATCGATCTGGCACCGCGCGCACAACCTTTTTTTTTTCTTTTTTCTTCATTTTCCCCTCCCCGCTCGGTCCATCTTATCCACTTCCCTCCTCCGCTCGCAGATACCACACACACGACGGAGGAGGCGCTGCCCCTCCCTCCCGGCGGCGCGGCCCCCTCCCTCCCAGCGGTGCTCCTTCACCCTCTCCTTCAGCTCCAGCGATGCTCCTTGTTGGCATTTCTTAGCGTCGCCACTAGGAGGGGTTAGTTCCTAGCAACGCTGCCACGGAAATGCCATGTTGGTATGTCTTAACGTTTACAGAAAGATCCGCAAGCGCACAGATATACCGTTGTAGCATTTCACCCGGAAGTATTCAGGGTATTGTTATTTATATTTTCCCAAGGGATGGTTAGGTTGTGTAAAGATATTTACTAGTTCCATAACTATGACATTATGAAGTAAGGTGCAGACTACTGACTATGCAGGGGTAAGTGATAAATAAAGGATAATCAGGAGTAATGTGACACACAGAACAACCAACTCTCATGAATAAAGAATAAACAAGCACACCTAAGGTTAGTGGGAGCATAGGCACAGATCCTAGTATACTATTCATGTTAGCAGATAAGTTATGTTAGCCACATGCTTAGAGCTGCAGGTGCCGGGAAATTAGGGACATCGGGGAGAATGACCCGCACTGGAGAATATTCAGTCCCGTTTCATCTTTGCATGAACTCCTACACGATACCCGAACGTCGGGGAGTACTGCTAACCGAGAAGCAGCTTTCCCGGCAGGACCGACAGGGCTGTCACCACTTGCGGTCTACCCCAGTCACACCGTGGAGCACCGTCATATCCGAAGGATCCTGCATACCCGGGCACCATGCCTGCATATGAGGTCACTACCCTAGCACCCCCGGGTTCCCCCACCCTTCGGATGGACAGGTAAGATGCTAAGGCAAGCCCGAAAGCACAACGAACCGATATCCTTACCCAGATCATCTGGTCTAAGCAAGCAACTAGTATAACTTGATAAAGCACAGATCAAGGTTAAGCAAGCTACGAACATAGCAAGATAACCAAGAATGAACTCAATATGAATAGCATAACGAAAGTCGGAATACAAAGCCATACCAGAGGCCGAGGATTGTTCGCCGACCCCGAGGACGACTAGATTCGCAAAAGAGATGAAGTACTAGCTTAGCTCCACTACCCCTAAGGAGTACAAGTCACAAGAGAGTGTGAGAGAGAGGCCTTTAAGTGGTGTGTGTGGTGAGAGTGGTGGGAGGCCCCTTTATAGCTCCTTGAGGTCGGTTCCTGCCAAGATAAACATGGAAACATTCATAACCGCCCTCAGGAGGATCAGAGTGATCTTCCCGCCAAAGTGCACCTGGACCGGCGTCTGTCCAGGTTCGGCCGGACCATGGGTTCGGCCGGCCCCACTTTGGCGGCTCTGGCCACCGCCTTTCTCTAGCACACTGCCTGGTGGGTCCTGATGTCAGATGGTCGGTGCCGGGGCTTTGTTGGTCGGTTTGGTCTGGTTTGTGGGCCTCTTTTGCATGTGTTACGCAGGACGCGATCTTCTGCGACTTTGTCTGCGTATTCTTCTTATTCCGGACTTGTGCTCCTGAAAATATAAATCTTTGAAAACAACTGTGGAGCTAGATTAGTGATACAAATATTCAAGTAAGAGGTACAATTTTCCTTCTTTTATGAGTAGAGTTGACGGTCATATTTCGCACTTAACGACCGTAAACACTCCTCTCCTCCACCCCATGCAGCCCTCCAGTGCTCCTCTCCTCCACCCCAGCGGTGGCACGGCCCCTCTTCCAGCACCGGCAGTCCTCCAGTGGTGGCGGCCCGCGGGGCCCGGCCCCCTCCTCCGGTGGTGTAACATCCCGAAAATTTACCGAGATAAATCACGCGCTAAAAATAATTTTCAAAATTTCCTTTCATCGTTGAGCTCAAATTACTCCGAAACCCCTTTTCCGTCCGAGCCCCTAAATCCTTTCCAGCAACCAGCCGTCCCGACACCCGCACCAATCACTGCCTCATTTCTCTGTTCTCCTCATTCCGCGTGCGTCGAATCCCGCTGACCGCCGCTCTCTCTCTTTTCCTCCCTCTCTTCTTTTCCTTTTCTTTTCTTCTCTTTTCCCTTTTTCTTTTCTTCTCCTTTTTCCCTTTTTTCTTTTCATCTTTTCTTTTCTCCCTCATTCTCCCTTCTTTTCCTTCCTTCTCTCTGCTCCCGTCCGCGCGCGCACACCCTGGCTCCCGGCTGCCCCCACGCGCACCCCTGCTCCCGGCCACCCCCACGCACACCACGCGGCCGCGACGCCAGCGCGCGCCGCCCGCCGCTGCCGTCCCGTCGCCTGTGCCGTCTCGGCGCCCGAGCTCGCGTGGGCAGAGCCGCGCACAGTGCCCCGCCATTGCCGCTGGCCGCACAACGCCCTCGCTTCCCTGTGCTGCCTTGCCGCCCGCGCCGCCGCTCCGCGACGCTCCGAGCGCCATTAATGATCGCGGGATGCCCGCCGGCCGGCCACCACCGCGCCCCCTCCTCCACCGCCTCTCCTCGCCCATAAGTAGGCACTCCGTGTCGCTCCCGAGCTCCATAGCCTCCACCGCCGCTGCTAGCTCCCTCCCTGAGCTCCCAGCGCCGCCACCACCACCATAGCTGTCACCTCTCGCCGGCCACCGCGGAGCCACCTCCTCGCGCCGTCCCTGCTCGAGGTAAGGAGGGGGATAGAATCTCCTCGCCTCCCTCTCCCTTTTCCCCCAGCTCCGGGCTGCCGCTGAGCCCCGCCGTGCCGCCACCACGAACACCGGAGCCGGCCGCCGCCATGGCACCGCCTCCACAGACCGCCACCGCCCAAATTAAGGGGGGGGAGGAATCGACTCCCCGTGGACCCCTCACCGTTTTCCCCCTAGTCTCGGCCGCCGCCGTGCCTCGGACGGCCGGCAAGGGCCGCCCCCCTCACGCGCCCCTCCCCTGTTTTCCCGGTCGGGAGGAAGAAGAGGGCATTTTGCCCAAAACCCTCTCTCCTATTCTTTAAAGAGCCCTCCCACTCTCTCTAGCTCTCTTTGCAAAAGAAACCCTCTCCTTTATTATATTCCAAAACAAACCCTTCCACCATGTAACATATTTATAAATAGACCCCTGCCCTTTCTAGTATGCCCCTAGATAATTCTAGAAATTACAACCAAGTCCTTTCTCTCCTAAGGATAATTACAAAGAGGCCCCTAAACCCCGGTTTAGCCCTAACGACTCCTTTAATCTATCATTTCATGCGCCAAACATTCCCCGATTGACCTGAAACTTTACCACGCCATTGCTAACATAGTTTCGGCCGTGCCATTAGAAAACCGCCAAAAATATTACTCCTATCTCTATATCTTATGTTTTCCCGATTCGAGCTCAACGATAAAATCTTTTCCTTTTTCTTGATTGGGTGCTTGCTTGTGTGTGTTGTAGATCACGGTGTGAACGGGGGAGAACCCGTCGACGAGCAGTACTGTGAGCAAGTGTGTGAGGACCAGTTCCGCGACCCCAAACCCAAAGGACAGTACCTCGATCAGGACTTCCCGGAAGGCTTTGAGAACGGCAAGTTCAATCTCATCCTTTCATGCATATTTTGTCCCAGTTTTATAAACACAACCTATTGGCCTATTTTCAAAATTGCATGTTGTTTTGCTGCTAAAACCCGGTTGGATAGCCACCCCTTGATTTGTTATGACCATTGCTTGACCACCTAGATTAATGTCTAAATGTGATCTGTTCTATTTGGACGTTAATCGCTGCTAGAACGCTTAGGACCTTAAACACGGTACAACTTATTTTATAAAAGAAAAATGTGTGAGTGTGTGGGAAGGGAAAATGTGGAATTTTTGGAAACCAAAAGATGGATGAGTTCAGACGGGATGGATGACACTTCTGTGTGAATTGCCAAAAGGTGTGCTCGTACCTGTGTGGTTGAGCAGGGTTGGAAGATATCTATCTTGTCACAATTAAGGACCGAGTTGATGTGTCATCTTGCCTAACTCTACCATCGTGCAAACCACTCGACCGTTGTATGTGATGACGGCTTAGCATAAATCCCACTAGTTAGTCTGATAGCCATCAGGAGAGCTGAGAGCAACGGGTGACTAAGGAGAATGGATAAGCTCTGTGTGACTTATGCCCCGGTTAACCCTCGGAGATAGGTCGATGGCCTTTTGGTGGATCCCGTGGTGGCTAGTCAGGTCTAGCTAAGGTGGGTAATGGCTTTGTTAGGATCTGCACCGACACTACGGTGATCGTGCTATGGTACCCCGTTTGTGGGTAAAGTTGCACACCTCCGCAGAGTATAGAATCTATTCGAATATCCGTGCCCACGGTACTGGGCGAGTTATGGTTTGGTTACACAACTAGTGTTTCCTCTGGGAATGGTTGGGATGGCGTGGGTTGTTTTAGAACGTGTCCGGCAACTGTGTCGTGTGCTACGGCGGATGAGGAGTCCGGTAGCAATTTAAAACTTGGAACCTATGAGGATCAACCCCACTCGGTTACAAAAGAATTGCTTTAAGAAATTTTTTTAATAAACCCATGCATAAAAATTAGCTTTCCGCAAATTAAACCCTAGCCTTATCCTTGATTTATCCTGTGCATTATATTCTGTTTATACCCCCTCCGCGGGTGTGGTTGAACTTGCTGAGTACGTTTGTACTCACCCTTTACTTAATTTTTATAGAGGAAGATCCAGACTTTGTTCCCGAGGACGTTGAGTAGGGGTTCCGTTCTGCACCCAATCTTGCCTGTGGATAGGGTCACCCGCAGGAAGCTCCGTATGGCGCAAGACTCTGATGACCTCTTCATAGTTAATATAGTTGTTTAGGTTTTAGTTGTTATCCTCGCGATAGTGGCGCTTCACTGCCCACTTCCGTGTAGAGTTGTACGGTGATGTACCATCTAATGTAATAAATGTGTTATCAGCCTCCTGGGACTGATATTGGATCACATTTAAATATTCTTTTATGAGGGGATGCTTCAGGTGGTATCAGTGTCGTAGGTTGGCCATAGGATGTGACCCTAGGATCGAGACCCCTTTGTCAAGACTTTTCGCATTAGGACTTTTCTTGCTTAACTCTTTTTCCACACAAACACTCACCGCTGATTCTTGCCCTGTTCCAGATGGCTGACAATGGATGGAGTGGCAGAATCTGCCACACAGAGCCCGGCCTTCCTAAGTTATTGCTACTCAGCCTGGAACGCGTTGGAGTTGTGGACCCACCGGAGTACGTTTATCGGGAGTACGACTCCAGGGGCACCCTTCGGTGTGATATGATGATCTTCGTGGGAAAGAGCACCCACTACCCTGACGTTGAACCCTGGTTCATCTCCACCACTGGCTTCCGCTTCCCAGACACCTACCGAAAGGCCGCCCGAAAAGCCCGGTGACGTCTGCGTGTGGTTTACAAACATCATCTTCAGCGGACTCCTATGTGATTTTTCCCACCTACTGGAGGAAGAAGACGCTCATGGATTGCCCGGATGAGAGGACATGGGAGGGAAGAAGAAGAACTAGAAGATACGGTCTCCCACCTACCCATCTACCTCACCGGCTTGGTTCAACTCTACCGCGAACAGGCAGCACAACTGAAGCACCAAATCCGCAGGGCAGAGAAGGCAATCCAAGAAATGGAGGAACAACATAATAGGGCCATATGAGCCAAGAATTTCCCTAGCCACTCTCCAAACCCATTGGCAAAACCACGAGGCTCGCAGAGGAGCAGGTGGATGGTTAGAAGAAGAACCCGAAGAAACCCATTGAGATAAGGGTACTCAGACTGAAGATGAGATGTTGGAACAATGTCTTCCACCAAAGAAGTGCCCTATCCAGATCGAGGAAGAGTCCCCCTAATAGGAGAGTAGCACACCTAAGCGAGAGTCCCTATCCTAATAATCGTGTATCTATGAAAAATGTACCCCACCCTGTTGTAATAATAAGGACTATCTATCTCTTTTGTACCCGAACATTTGTGCAAAGCTTGTTCACCCTATCTTTGTTTTCAGATGGCTGAGGAAGGATGGACTCAGGGCCTTTGTCAAGCTGCACCTGGCTTCCCCAGCCTTTTGATCAACGCCCTGGAGAGCCTTGGCGTTTCAGAATGCCCAAGGTACTACAGCAGGGAGTACGAGCACCATGGTACCCTTCGCTGCAGGGTGATCCTGGTCATTGCCAGAAGTGACCGCTACCCCGACATCCAGCCATAGCGAGTGACCGCCACGGGGTTTAGGCACCAAGACACCTATCCCTTGGCCGTCAGGAAGGCGCTTCATTATCTGTGCCAAATATTTGAAGGACACCTAGCCCCACTCCGATGAGGTTCTTTCCTCCGGCCATCAGAACCCCAGTTTAGAAGGCTTGCATGAGAAGCCTAGAACGACGCCGCCAGGAAGAGGACCCTATGTACCAAGTGGCTACTTACCTAGCCTTCTTGGATCAGCTCTTTGACGAGCAAGCCAGCATCCTGAGGGAGCAAGTCCACCGGGCCGAGCAAGCAGAGCTCGCGGTAAGACTGCAATAGATCCGGGCGGCCCAAGCTGAGGCGAGAGCCGCAGCCGCGGTCAGTAGTGAAGTGGTTGCCCAGGAGAGCCTCAGGCAGGCTCGGGACCGGCGTATGCAAGAATGGACCAGAAGTGGAACGCCTGTCCCGGCAATTGGAGAAAACCATGTCCTACTTGGAACGCCCGTCATAGGATGGGGACCACTTTTGGGAACCCCACAAGCCCCACCCGAGAACCCTGAAGGGTCTATCGCCGCCAATGAAGGGGAAGCTACTGGACAACCCCTGGAAAACGGGAACCTAGAGAACGGCGAGCAAGGACTACTCGTTCCCTTGGAAGCACACTCCGCCCCAGAAGAAGGCTCACCCCGCGAGTAGCTTGTCCCGAAGCCACCCTAGAAGAAGCCCCTAGTCCCTCTGGCTTAAGTTATACCCTTAATTGTGACCTTTGTACCCGGATGTGTAGTATGCGTTTGACCTTATCCCAGTGTGTACCCCCTCTTGCAGTAATAAAGTTGTTTGCTAGTCTGTGTGCTTGTTGTTAGTCTGTGTGCTTATCGGCAGAAGGTGGATTCTGCCTTTTCAAAAATACGAACTAAACAACTTAAACATCACTCAATCCTAATCCCAATCTCACAAAGACTCTACCAAATCTACAGATGGCTTCCCGAAGCGGTTCGAGGGCCTCCCACAACCGGACCCCTGCAGCCGCTGGCGCTGGAGGACAGCCTATCGGACAGGACCCTCTTCAGAACGAACAGGAAGTGAGCCAGAATGGAGGAGGAAACCAAGGAGAAGCGCCACTTTCACCACCTCCACCTTTCGGGGACCTGGCACAGGCGATAAGCAATCAAACCCTCATACTAGAAGCCCTGGCCAATGCCCTCATCAATAAGCGGTCACGAGAGCAGACCATGAATGACAAGCTGACAGCTTTTCTGAGAACCAAGCCACCCACCTTTGCTGGATCCAGCAACCCCTTGGAGGCAGATGACTGACTGCGTGTGATCGAAAGGAAGCTCGAGCCGTTCGAATGCCAAGACCGAGACAAAGTTCTTCTGGCAGCTCACCAACTCACCGGAACTGCCTTAGCTTGGTGGGAGAATTACTGTGCCGCTGCCGAGGATGCCACCACCATCACTTGGAATGAATTTGTGAAAGAGTTCCGCTGCTACCATATCCCCGCAGCCACCATGAAGCGCAAGGCAGATGAGTTCCGCGCACTGCAACAAGGGAGCATGTATGTGGAAGAATACACCTACCAGTTCATGGAGCTCGCCCACTATGCACCAGAAGAAGTAGATAAGGATGAAAAGAAACAGGACATATTCAAGATGGGATTGAGCCCAGAACTCTAGACCTTGCTTACCCCTCAGATATACCCAGACTTCAATACTCTAATGAACATGGTCATCCTCACAGAAAGGGCCAAAGATGAAGAAAGGAGGGAAAATAAGCGCAAGTTTCTGAAAAGTAAGGCCCGCCAGCAGGACCGCTTCCAGAGACCAAGGAGCTCCAGCTATACTGCACATAGATCTCAGGCCCCAATGCAGTATAGGACCCAGTCACAAGTGACAGGCTCACAGGCCCCTAACACACAGTTCAGAAGCCAGAACACCATGAAGGCCACGCAGAGCAATGCCAGCCAAGTCACCACCAACAACAACAATGCTAGGGCCTGTTTCAACTACCGCGAAACAGGGCATTACATTGCCAACTGCCCATATGCCAAAAACAAGCCTGCTGCATCAGCCTTCTCCAACTCGGTGAATGGACCTAGGCCACCGGTGTCCGGAGCCAACCGTGTCCCCGTCGACAGCAACAACAAGGGCAGCAACAACAATCAGCAGCCTTATGGACGAGCCCGCATCAACCACATCAACGCGCAGGAGGCTCAGGGTGCGCAAGGAGTGGTACTTGGTGAGTTCCTAGTCAGCTCAACTCTGGCAACAGTATTATTTGATTCTGGAGCATCACACTCATTCATATCGTCAAGCTTTGTGGATAAGCATAAAATACCTACGGTACTACTAAAAACACCCCTATTAACCCGAACGCCTGGAGGTGACATCAAGTGTCAACTAGGTTGTTTACGGGTAAGGATCAACTTAAGTGGGGTAGAATTCCTAGCAGACCTAGTAGTACTTAAGTCTAAGGGAATAGATGTAATCCTTGGAATGGACTGGTTAAGCCTACACAATGGTCTCATAGGTTGTACTGACAAGGTGGTACACCTAACGAACCCAGAAGGAGTACGAGTGACCTGCCATATGCGGGGAAGTGGACCAGACCCAATGATTTTTAGCAGGGAAGCCAAGTCCTTGGAAGAAGTTCCAGAAGTAAATGAGTACCCAGATGTTTTTCCTGAAGAACTTCCCGGAATGCCACTAGATAGGGATATAGAGTTTGTCATCGACCTTGTCCCTGTAACCTCTCCTATAGTCAAGAGACCCTATAGGATGGCGGCCTCTGAATTGGCAGAATTAAAGAAGCAACTGGAAGAACTACAATGAAGTGGCTTCATTAGACCAAGCTCATTGCCTTGGGGAGCCCCAGTCCTATTTGTCAAGAAGAAAGATGGGAGTATGAGGTTGGGTGTAGATTACCGTGCACTGAACAAAGTTACCATCAAGAATAAGTACCCCCTCCCCAGGATTGATGATCTTTTTGATCAACTAAAAGGAGCCAAGTACTTCTCCAAGATTGATATGAGGTTAGGATATTTTCAGCTCAAGATTAGAGAAAGTGACATCCCAAAGACAGCTTTTGTCACCCGTTACTGGCAGTTTGAGTTTACGGTGATATCTTTTGGACTCACCAATGCACCTGCTTATTTCATGAATCTCATGAACAAGGTGTTTATGGACGAGTTAGATAAGTTTGTCGTAGTCTTTATCGACGACATACTTATTTACTCCAAGAGTGTCCAGGAACACGAGCAACATCTGCGGGTAGTATTAGAAAAGCTGAGAGTACATAAGCTATATGCCAAATTCAGCAATTGTGAATTCTGGCTTGAGAAAGTAGCTTTCCTTGGTCATAATCTGACCGCAGAAGGAGTAGCAGTGGACCCTAAGAAGGTCGAAGCAGCCTCCAACTGGCAACAACCGACCAATGTTAGTGAAATCATAAGCTTTCTTGGATTAGCTGGGTATTATCGAAGATTTATTAAGGGATTCTCCAAGATAGCCCGACCCATGGCGGAGCTGCTTAAGAAGGAAAAGAAGTTTGTTTGGACAGAATCCTGCGAAAGGAGTTTCCAGGAATTAAAGAGAAGATTGACAACCGCCCCGGTACTCACCCTACCGAACATTCATCGGGATTTTGTCATTTATTGTGATGCATCCCGACAAGGATTAGTGAAGCGTCCCCTCATAAGAGAAGACTTAAATGTGATAAAAACATCAGTCCCAGGAGGCTGATGACACATTTATTACATCAGATGGTTCATTACCGTACAACTCTACGCGGTAGTGAGCAGAGAAGCGCCACTATCGCGAGGATTACAATCCACACACACGCAACGATATTAAATATAAAAAGTAGGTCATCAGAGTTTTGCGCCATGTGGAATCTCCTGCGGGTGACCCTAATCCACAGGCAAGGCTGGGTGCAGGACGGTACCCTACTCAACGTCCTCTGGAACGAAGTCCGGGTCTTCCTCTGTAAAAATTAAGAATGGGGTGAGTACAAATGTACTCAGCAAGTCCAACCACACCCACGTAGGGGGTATAAACAGAATAATATGCACAGGGTAATTCAAGGATAAGGTTAAGGTTTGATTTGCGAAAAGCAATATTTTATGCAGGGGTTCATTTGAAAGAAAGCATTTTCCAAAGCCAGTTTTCTTGTACCAAGTAACACGAGCACACCAATCGGCAAATCACACAGAAATGACATCCATCCCGTCTAGACTCATCTTTCAAAAAATTCCACTTTTATCCCTTCCCACACACACACACCTTTTCTTTATAAAACAAGTTGTATTGTGTATAAGATCCTAAGCGTTCTAGCAACGATTAACGTCCAAACAAATCAGACATTAATCTAGGTGGTCAAGGAATGGTTATAACAAATCAAGTGGTGGCTATCCAACTGTGTTTTCAGCAGGCAAAACATATGCAAGTTTTGTAAAACAGGCCAATAGGTTGCGTTTATAAAAACTAGGACAAAAGCATGCATCAAAGGATGGGATTGAACTTGCCGTCTTCAAAGCCTTCGGGGAGGTCCTGGTCAAGGTACTGTCCTTTGGGTTCGGGGTCGCGGAACTGGTCCTCGTTCACCTGCTCATAGTACTGCTCGTCGACGGGTTCTCCCTCGTTCACACCGTGATCTACGTCGCATACAAACATGCACACAATCAAGAAACAGAAATAAAAGTTTTATCGTTGAGCTCGAATCGGAAATAATTAGGATATGGAGTTCGGAGTAATATTGTTGAGCGATTTCCTAATGGCATGGCCAAAACTATGACACGAGAGGCGTGGTAAAGTTTTAGGTTGATCCGAGATTATTTGGCGCATGAAATGATAGGTTATATAAAGGTTTAGGGGTTAAATCAGAGTCCAGGGGTCTATTTGTAATTAGTTTTGGAAAAGGAAGGACTAGATTGTAATTTCTAGAAATATCTGGGACATACTAGAAAGGGCAGGGGCTTATTTATAAATGTTTTCAGAAGGTGGGAGGGTCTGTTTTGAAATATAATGAGAGAGGGGGTTTCTTTTGCAAAAATGGCATAAAAGGGGGGAACTCTTAACTAAATAGAAGAGAGGAGAGGGGGGTCCGGGCAAAAGTGCCCTTCTCTCCATCCTCCCGACCGGGAAATAGGGGAGGGAAGGTGCAGGGCACCGGCGACCTTGGGGCGGCGGCCCTGGGGGCTTGTGGCGGCCGGGAAGGAGGGGGAAAGGAGGAGGGTGGCGTGGGGATCCCGTCCCCCACCTTGATTTGAATCGGAGCACGGTGAGGTGGCGGTGCCATGGAGGCCAGCGGGCGGCGGCGCTGTGGCGGTGGCGCTGTGGAGCGTGGTGGCGGCCGGGAAGTGAGGGGAAATGGAGAGAGGGATGAGGGGGTCTGGGTGCCCAACCTAGCCCGGGCTGAAGTGGAGCGGGGCGGTCTGGCCACGCAGGCCGTCGGCGACGGGCGGAGGTGGCCCTAGCG
Organism: Panicum virgatum; assembly: GCF_016808335.1. Taxonomy (NCBI): domain Eukaryota; kingdom Viridiplantae; phylum Streptophyta; class Magnoliopsida; order Poales; family Poaceae; genus Panicum; species Panicum virgatum. The sequence goes on from NC_053146.1 coordinate 62,834,135, forward strand.
GCGGTGCTGCAAGGCGAAGGGAGGGGCTTGCGGTGGAAGGGTTTGCGGGGCAGAGGAGCGGCGGGGGTCATTTTATAGGTAGAGCAGGTCGGTGAAGCGGTGCGGGGCCGGCTAGCGAGCTCTGCGGGCGGCCATTAATGGCGCTCGGCTGGTCTCGCGTGTCGCAGAGCGGCATGCGGCGGCGTGGGCGACACAGTTGACACGACGTCTCGGGCAGGCACGCAAGCACGTGGAGCGGGCCGGCGTCAAGCTGAGCGGCGCGAGCGGCGAGGGCGGGGCGCTGTGCTGCGGCGTCGGCGTCGGCGAGCAGCGCGGGCACGCGGTGAGCGGCGCAGGCGGCGCTGTGCGAGCACAGAGAGGTGGCAGCGGGGTGGCGGGGTGAGCAGTGCACGCGCGTGGGCGTGCACAGGGGCGGCGCATGTGGGCGGGGCCGGGAGCAGAGGCCGGCGTCGAGCCGCAGCGGCGAGCGGCACGGCGGGCGGCGCGCGTCGTGTGGCGTGCGCGTACGTGCGTGCGTGGAGCGCGTGGGCGGGCGGCAGTGTGCGCGGCGTGGCTTCGCGGCTAGGCGCACCGACCACCATGTGCGTGCTCACGCGTGCGTGCACAGGCGGTCGGGGCAGCGCGGTCGTGCCGGTGCCGCGGCGTGGCGAGCTCGACGCGGCGAGTGCACGCGTGGAGGAGGGAGGTGGCCGGTGGCGGGGTGCGGGTCAGAGGGTGAGCGGGCGTTCGGGGGCGCACGGGCAGGCGGCGCCGAGCTGGTGCGCGCAGGAGGCGAGGAGGAGCCGGGCCGGGCGTGCGCGGCAGAGATGAGGAGAAAGAGGAGGAAGGAGAGAGAGAGGGAGAGAAAAAGAAAAGAAAAGAAAAGGAAAAAAATGGAAAAAGGGAGGAGAAAAATGGAAAAAGGGAAAAGGGAAAAGAAAATGGAGAAAAGAAAAGAAAAATGGGGGAGAAGAAAAGTGAAGAAGGAGAGGGAGAGTGAGCGCGCGCTGGCGGCGATTGCGGAGTGCGCGGGCCAGGGGAGGCGTGCGCGGCATGGCGCGCGGGCCAGGGAGGCAGCGGCGCATGCGGCCGGCGATAATCGCGGTCGGCGGTCGCGCGTGTGCCGAGCGGCACGGGATGAGCGAGGTACGGTCGGCGAAAAGAAAGGATGGAAACGACGAATGGGATTGGGTGTTGGAAATCAGGTGTTTGGGACAGAGAAAAGATTCCGGGAATTAGGGTTCAGGGTTTTAGGAGGATTTTGAGCTCAACGATGAAAAGAAATTTTGAAAATTTATTTAGCGTGTGATTTATTTGGTAAATTTTCCGGGATGTGACAATTAGGGTGTGTACTGATGCAAGACGGGAAAGTTGTTGCATATGCTTCCCGCCAATTCAGGCCTCATGAGCAGAATTACCCAACACATGATTTGGAGTTTGCAGCCGTAGTGCATGCTCTCAAGATTTGGAGGCACTACCTGATTGGAAACAAGTGTGAGATATACACGGATCATAAGAGCCTGAAGTATATCTTTACCCAACCAGACCTAAACCTCAGGCAAAGAAGATGGTTAGAACTGGTCAAGGATTATAATGTGGAAATTCAGTACCACCCTGGCAAAACTAACGTGGTAGCCGACACCTTAAGCCGGAAATCTTATGGACCCAAGGATGCCCATCTGCGAGAGGAAATGGCACGATTGAATGTGCACATCGTCCCTCGAGGCTCCAGTCACACGCTGGACGTCCAACCCGCACTAGAGGACAGAATTAGAGAGGCCCAAGGTTCGGACGAGAATTTAATGAAAATCCGCAAACATACCAGAGAGAACAAAACACCGGATTTTCGAGTGGACGATAAGGGAACCTTGTGGTATAAAGATAGGATTTGTGTGCCCAAAGAAGGGGATTTCCGGCAAATGATCATGGACGAGGCACATAACTCGGCATATTCCATTCACCCAGGATCCACCAAAATGTATTTGGATTTAAAACAAAAGTATTGGTGGAATGGAATGAAGTCGGACATTGCCCAGTCCGTTGCCCAGTGCGATACATGCCAAAGGATCAAGGCTGAGCACCAGAAGCGAGCAGGATTGCTACAACCCCTACCTATCCCAGTCTGGAAATGGGACGAGATAGGAATGGATTTTGTGGTAGGATTCCCCAAGACCCAGAAAGGGTATGACTCCATTTGGGTAACAGTGGACCGGCTCACCAAGGTCGCTCACTTTCTACCAGTACGGACCAACTATGGAGGAGAAAACTTAGCCCAACTTTATGTGGATAATATAGTAAAGCTGTATGGTGTGCCAAGTAGAATCGTTTCAGATCGAGGGACCCAGTTCACCTGCAAGTTTTGGAAAAGTCTACATAAGACCATGGGGACCAAATTGGATTTTAGTTCGGCCTATCACCCACAGACCGATGGTCAGACTGAAAGGGTAAATCAAATTACAGAGGATATGTTAAGGGCATGTGTCCTTACCTATGGTAAAGATTGGGAACAGAGTTTGCCCTATGCGGAGTTTTCATAAAACAATAGTTATCAGGCAAGTCTAGGTATGTCACCATTTGAGGCTCTCTATGGGAGAAAATTCAGAATCCCTCTGATGTGGTCAGAAGAAGGAGAGCGTTCAGTAGTTGGACCAGCCCTCATAAAGGAAGCAGAAGAAAGAGTGGCAGAAATCCACGAAAAGTTTAAAGCAGCCCAATCCAAACAGAAAAGCTACGCGGACAAGAAAAGACGAAAAATAAGTTTCAATCCAGGAGACTTCATCTATCTCAAGGTTTCGCCTATTTGAGAGACCCGAAGGTTTTAAGTACACGGAAAGTTAGCCCCTCGGTATATTGGACCGTACCAAGTGCTAAAGAAGGTCGGAAAAGTAGCCTACTGACTCCAACTACCAGAGGGGATGTCAGACATACACCCGATATTCCATGTCTCACAATTAAGAAGGTGTTTGAAGGTACCCGAGATAGAACACATTCCAGTGGAGGCAATAGATTTGCAGCCAGACCTGCGATACCAGGAAGTACTGGGCAAAATTCTGGACACTATCACAAAAAGGACGAGGAACTCAGAAGTACGGATCTGCAGAGTGCAATGGAGCAGACACGGAGTAGAAGAAGCTATGTGGGAACGCGAAGATGCTCTGAAGAAGGAGTTTCCCCACCTCTTTAGGGACCAGCCAAATCTCGAGGACGAGATTCATTTTAAGTGGGGTAGGTTTGTAACATCCCGAAAATTTACCGAGATAAATCACGCGCTAAAAATAATTTTTAAAATTTCCTTTCATCGTTGAGCTCAAATTACTCCTAAACCCCTTTTCCGTCCGAGCCCCTAAATCCTTTCCAGCAACCCGCCGTCCCGACACCCGCACCAATCACCGCCTCATTTCTCTGTTCTCCTTGTTCCGTGTGCGTCGAATCCCACCGACCGCCGCTCTCTCTCTTTTCCTCCCTCTCTTCTTTTCCTTTTCTTTTCTTCTCCTTTTTCCCTTTTCCCTTTTCTTCTTTTCTTTTCTCCCTCCTTCTCCCTTCTTCTCCTTCCTTCTATCTGCTCCCGTCCGCGCGCGCACACCCCTGCTCCCGGCCACCCCCCATGCGCACCACGTGGCCGCGACGCCCGCCGAGCCGCTCGCCGCTGCCGTCCCGTCACCTGTGCCATCTCAGCACCCGACCTCGCGTGGGCAGAGCCGCGCACAGCGCCACGCCATCGCCGCCGGCCGCACAGCGCCCTCCCTCCCCTGTCCACGCACACGCACAACTCCCATGTGAACCACGCGCCCGAATGCTCGCCGCCTGCCCCGCTCGCGCCTGCCCGAGCCGTCCCGTCACCCTGTGCCGCCTCGCCGCCCGCGCCGCCGCTCCGCGTCGCTCCGAGCGCCATTAATGGCCACGGGATGCCCGCCGGCCGGCCACCACCGCGCCGCTCCTCCACCACCTCTCCTCGCCTATAAGTAGGCCCTCCACGTCGCTCCCGAGCTCCACAGCCTCCACCGCCGCTGCTAGCTCCCTCCCTGAGCTCCCAGCGCCGCCACCACCACCATAGCCGTCACCTCTCGCCGGCCACCGCAGAGCCACCTCCTCGCGCCGTCCCTGCTCGAGGTAAGAAGGGGGATAGAATCTCCTCGCCTCCCTCTCCCTTTTCCCCCGGCTCCGGGCCGCCGTCGAGCCCTGCCGTGCCGCCGCCACGAACACCGGAGCCGGCCGCCGGCCGCCGCCATGGCACCGCCTCCACAGACCGCCACCACCCAAATTAAGGGGGGGATCGACTCCTCGTGGACCCCTCTCCGTTTTCCCCCTGGTCTCGGCCGCCGCCGTGCCCCGGACGGCCGGCAAGGGCCGCTGCCACCCCCCACGCGCCCCTCACCTGTTTTCGCGGTCGGGAGGAAGAAGAGGGCATTTTGCGCAAAACCCTCTCTCCTATTCTTTAAAGAGGCCTCCGACTCTCTCTAGCTCTCTTTGCAAAAGAAACCCTCTTCTTTATTATATTCCAAAGCAAACCCTTCCACCATGTAACATATTTATAAATAGACCCCTGCCCTTTCTAGTATGCCCCCGTATAATTCTAGAAATTACAACCAAGTCCTTTCTCTCCTGAGGATAATTACAAAGAGGCCCCTAAACCCCGGTTTAGCCCTAACCACTCCTTTAATCTATCATTTCATGCGCCAAATATTCTCCGATTGACCTGAAACTTTACCACGCCATTGCTAACATAGTTTCAGCCTTGCCATTAGAAAACTGCTCAAAAATATTACTCCTATCTCTATATCTTAAGTTTTCCCGATTCGAGCTCAACGATAAAACCTTTATTTCTTTTTCTTGATTGGGTGCTTGCTTGTGTGCGTCGTAGATCACGGTGTGAACGAGGGAGAACCCGTCGATGAGCAGTACTGTGAGCAAGTGTGCGAGGACCAGTTCCGCGACCCCGAACCCGAAGGACAGTACCTCGATCAGGACTTCCCGGAAGGCTTTGAGAATGGCAAGTTCAGTCTCATCCTTTGATGCATATTTTGTCCCAGTTTTATAAACAGAACCTATTGGCCTGTTTTCAAAACTGCATGTTGTTTTTCTACTAAAACCCAGTTGGATAGCCACCCCTTGATTTGTTATGACCATTCCTTGACCACCTAGATTAATGTCTAAATGTGATCTGTTCTATTTGGACGTTAATCGCTGCTAGAACGCTTAGGACCTTAAACACGGTACAACTTGTTTTATAAAAGGAAAATGTGTGAGTGTGTGGGAAGGGAAAATGTGGAATTTTTGGAAACCAAAAGAAAGATGAGTTCAGACGGGATGGATGGCACTTCTATGTGAATTGCCAAAAGGTGTGCTCGTATCTGTGTGGTTGAGCAGGATTGGGAGATATCCATGTTGTCACAATTAAGGACCGAGTTGATGTGTCATCTTGCCTAACTCTACCATCGTGCAAATCACTCGACCGTTGTATGTGGCAATGGCTTAGCATAAACCCCACTAGTTAGTCTGATAGCCATCAGGAGAGCTGAGAACAACGGGTGACTAAGGAAAAGGGATAAGCTCTGTGTGACTTATGCCCCGGTTAACCCTCGGAGATAGGTCGATGGCCCCTTGGTGGATCCCGTGGTGGCTAGTCTGGTCTAGCTAAGGTGGGTAATGGCTTTGTTGGGATCTGTACCGACACTACGGTGATCGTGCTGTGGTACACCGCTTGTGGGTAAAGTTGCACACCTCTGCAGAGTATAGAATCTATTCGAATAGTCGTGCCCACAGTACTGGGCGAGTTATGATTTGGTCACACAACTAGTATTTCCTCTGGGAATGGTTGGGATGGCGTGAGTTGTTTAGGAAAGTGTCCGGCAGCTGTGTCGTGGGCTACGGCGGATGAGGAGTCCGATAGCAATTTAAAACTTGGAACCTGTGAGGATCAACCCACTCGGTTACAAAAGAATTGCTTTAAGAATTTTTTTTAATAAACCCATGCATAAAAATCAGCTTTCCGCAAATTAAACCCTAACCTTATCCTTGATTTATCCTGTGTATTATATTTTGTTTATACCCCTTCGTGGGTGTGGTTGAATTTGCTGAGTATGTTTGTACTCACCCCTTACTTAATTTTTACCGAGGAAGATCCAGACTTTGTTCCCGAGGACGTTGAGTAGGGGTTCCGTTCTGCACCCAACCTTGCCTGTGGATTGGGTCACCCGCAGGAAGCTCCGTATGGCGCAAGACTCTGATGACCTCTTCGTAGTTAATATAGTTGTTTGGGTTTTAGTTGTTATCCTCGCGATAGTGGCGCTTCACTGCCCACTTTTCGCGTAGAGTTGTACGGTGATGTACCATCTGATGTAATAAATGTGTTATCAGCCTCCTGGGACTGATATTGTATTACATTTAAGTCTTCTCTTATGAGGGGACGCTTCAGGTGGCGGCAGGCCGTCTCAGGTGCGGCAGCGCGCAGGCCCGTGCCTGTCCTCCGGTGGCGGCAGCACGCGATGCCAGCCCCCTTCTCTGGTGGTAGCAGCGCGCGGGCCTGGCCCCCTCCTTCGGTGGCGGCCGTGGCTGCATGCAAGGCAGGGACGAGCTGCGGCGGCGGCGCGAGGAGTAGCAACGGCAGCGACGCTTTCTCTCTCCCCTCAGATCTGGCGAAGCAGGTGCGAGGGAGTGGTGGAGCGGCGGTGGGGTTTCTGCTGGCGGCTGGCGGCGGCGGGGAGCAGCTGCGGCAGCCGGCGTGGGTAGGGCAGAGGTGGCGGCTGGGAGTGCGGTGCGGCGGCTGGCGTGGGCAGAGCGGCGTGGGCCGGGATTTTTTTATTTATTCAAAACGTTCTTTGCCGAGTGCGGATAGACACACAGAAACCTCTTTGCCGAGTGTTCGACAAAAGACACTCGGCAAAGAGCTCTTTGCCGACTAATATATTGCCGGGTGTTACACTCGGCAAACACTTTGGCCTTCGCCGAGTGTCTATGGCACTCGGCAAAGCGCCGGAATCCGGTAGTGATTGCGCCCGTCACGTGTATTGTTACAGGTGATGTGCGTTGTGAGCTAGTCACCTATTTCACATAGTGGCAGTGAGCTAGCCAGTTCCTCATAAACAAGCAGTGCTTAAACCGCCCAAACCAATTTAGCATATTATTACTAGGCTATCCACTACTGCCAAAATCATCAATAGTGGTTCTAGAGCCGAGATGCTATTTTTAGACAGAAATGAATGCAAATGAACTTTGAGATAGTCTGCACTTTATTACCCATTTACAGCTGCATAGCACCAGGTTTCCGAACAAGCTTCATAAACACTTGCTAAGTATATCTGGCGCCGACTGATTTATCTATTCAGCTATATATAGTCAACAACTCCCCACCCGAACTCCACACACTTAAACACATCAAACCTAGAAGCACGAAGCGCGCATAGCCCACCATGCCTTGCACTTTCTCCTCCATCAAAAGGGGGGCTCGCCCTGCTAAGGGGACGACTCCAATCAAGGGCTGGTCCTCCCTGCCTGACGACCTCGTCGTCCAAGTAGGCGATTGCCTCTTGGCAGACAACGACATATACAGCTACATGGACTTCCGCGCCGTCTGCACGAGTTGGCGCCGTCCCACCAAGAACATCACCAAACCCGACCGCTTCGAGCCCAGCAAGTGGGCGTTGCTCGACCGACATGATCATGTCCTCAGGTTCGTGAACGTCGAGACTGGTCGGTTCCTCGTCAAGAGCATTCCCCTCCTCCGCAAGTACTTGTTCATCGGCGCAACAGGAGGCGGCATGATCATCCTTAAGAAGTCAAGATCTCCCCACCAGGTTCGCGTGCTCAACCCCTTCACGGGATTAATTGTGCGTTTCAAGGCCGCCTTGCCCACCATTGCATGGGTTAGGGAGGCTACCATGGTGACATCGCCGATGATGCTCTTCATCATCTCCAATGAAGCTGGTAAGATCATGTGGGCCGATCAGGAGAGCGAGAAATTCCAAGAGTTTAGGGTCGATTACCGCAACAGATCTCTATCCATAACGCCCTTTGAGAGCAAAGTGTATCTCAGTGACCATGAAGGAACCATCTTTTCATCCACTGTCGCCGCTGCAGTCACCGCCGAGGAACATAGCAGCCACCGCTCTGCACAAACAATCTCGATGGCCAGCACCATTCGGCGTCCTGATGCCGCAGGCGACCCTGCATGGGATTGTTATCTTGTCAAGTCTGGGGGAGAGTTGCTCCTTGTGACAAGGCCATGGTACGGAGTACATGGAAAACCGGTAGTCCGTAGGGTGGACACAGAGAGCAATAAGCTTGAGCTGGTAACCAGCATTGGCAACCGAGCTCTCTTCCTTAGTGATGTCAGGTGCCTCTCTGTTGAAGCCAGCAAGTTCCAGGGCGTGGAAGGTGGCTGCATCTACTTTGTATATCCAGTCACAGCAGCAGGCAATCGCCAGGCTTCACTCATGACCATTTTTCGCGTCGCTGACCAAGAGCAGGACGACATCATATTTGATGTGGCTACCATGGCAGGTGGCTCCAACCAGCCATTCACTCTTGCCCAAGTCTTCGCAATTTACTCCAGCTCCATGTACTATTCTGAACGAGCCTTTAACTTCTTGATCAAAAAAATAAGAACGAGGCTTTAACTGATCGACAGTGATGAAGAAGTCTCATATGATGACTCCGAATCTGAAGAGTGAAATGCAAGATGCACATGTAATATCTACTCTCTAGGAGCAGGGTCCATATACTATACTATTTTTTACATTTCATGCTGTTAAGGTACTAGGTTTCTCTAGCTACTAGCTAGCTCTATTTTAATTCTTATAGTCGGGCATTTTTTTTTCAATGTTGCAGCAATTGTAATCTTCTTATGGAGATCTATAGTCATGGTTTTCCCTGTCGGCCGGTCGAGTTTTTTTTTGTCATGGGTTCAATATGTACTTAAATTAGTTTTAGTAGTCACATCTTTCAAATGCCATTATGAGTTTAAATTATGATGCATTATTGGGGTATCTTAACTCACTTGGAAATTGAAATGATGTCATCAAGTTTTAATTGGTAGAACAGCAAACACATACAATGGTAGCGGTATCTTGCAAAATTAAGTTGTGATATTTCATGACTTTAAACCCTGGAATGGTTATCAGCTATGGTCATACACAACTATCATGTTATTATTGATTTAAAAATGAATAGAGCTTGTCATGTAGAAAGAATTGATGAGTGCTTAATTTTGGAAGAAACCGCTATAGCTTGGCTGGCAAGTGGTATGGATGTAGAACTATAGAACATAGAAAGAATTGATGAGTTCTTAACTTAGAAGAAACCATTGTAGCTTGGTTGGCAAGCGGTCTTGCTACAGAGCTTTTGGATGAAAGAATCGATTAGTGACTAATTTAGAAGAAACCGTCGTAGCTCGGTTGGCAAGCGGGACATAGAAAAGAAAAGAATTACAAGTGCTTAGTTTAGAAGAAAAAAGTCGTAGCTCGGTTGGCAAGCAATGCGACGGTGCACTCTGCAGACCCGAGCTCGATACCTAGGATCAACACTATTAGTGCTCTCCACTCGGTTCCTCCTTGCGATCCTCTATCTTCATCAATTTGTACCCTTGGTATTCCCAAAAGGAAAAAAATCATTTTTTGCGTGTTATATGTGCTTTGTTCAAAATTTTGGTATGTGAATGAAAGCCAACAAAAATGCTAGCTCGTCTTGTTAAATTCTAACTTCTAAAAAATTGATTGGTCTATTAATCAAATGGACTGGAGCAACAAGATTAACATTGTATCACAAGCTAGCAATCTTGTAACTAGTTCTATTGAAAATCATAATTTACAACACACAAGTTTGGGTGTTTCTATTTTAAAAAGTTCAAAAAAAATCTTGTTTGACCTAAAAAATTGAAAACTAATTCATTTTAGATCAGAAAAAATATAAGTTGGTACCAAGATTTTTCTAAAAAAATAAATATATGTTGATGCTCTATTTGGATTATTTTTATCTTATTTATTAAAAAATAATGCACACAACTACAAAGCCAAAAAACAGTAGGAACAAAGAACAAATTAGGTCTATATAAATGACAAGTAGAGTATCAACACATAGGATATATTTTTTATAAAAGTGATTATGCTAGTTTCATATTTTTTATTTTAAGTGAATTATTTATAAGTTTTTAGATTAGAGTGGACCTTTTTTATTGTCAAACAATGGGAAACCACCCAAATGATCAAATTTATTTGATTTCAATAGTTGGATGACCTCCATTATCTGATTTTGTTGTGGAGGGTTGAAAATTGTACTTCTATGATAGTAGGAGGGTGTATGTGGATCCCTCCCTCCTCTATTTAGGATAATGTATTTGCATAGCTATTGCTAATTAAGGTTTTGTATTACAAACCATGTCCTAATCAATACCTATATACTGAAGTTTAAAGTTTTTGAGCAATTCTAGATATCATGTACTGTTTACGGGTCCAATAATGTTCAACTATTCACGGGATCCACTCACTTACTGGTGGGTTCCGTGGACAGTTATTTATAATACTGTAGCTAATATTTCTAGAAGGTGGTCCCATAGGTCCACCTGTGCAATTTATGTTAATTTTCTTTATCAAAAATCGGTTTAACATATTTTGATAAACCATTATCAAATGATCCCTATACTGTTTATGATTTTTTCTAGTCTGTTGTTGGTTTCTGTAAAAAAATCATTTAACAATTACCACAAGGACGCATATCGTCCTAATCTGACTAGCACACTTATATTTATATATATATAGCATAATTGTGTAAAGTGGCCAACCGAACGAGATGCTCCCCTCATTCATGACAAACACATAATTTGGGCGCATTATGTTGACAAGCCAATCTAAGAGTTCTAAAACACACTCTCATAATCTAAAATATTCTGGTAGCCAGGTCAACGCTAAAACCTAGGACGTAACATGATCTCGATCGATCCAACAAATACAAAATGAACCTAATTAATCAGCACATTCACTAGCAGACATGCAGGCATGATAACTAACTAAAGTAGCTACCAAAAAATACTAACTAAACTAGCTGCCCACCTGTTTTAAAGTACTGAACACACGCTGTACTACGTACCAGGCCCGTAGAACAGGCAGCGCAACCGGCGCTGTCGCGCCGGGCCGCCCATTTCCAGGGGCCACCAAGTTTAAACCAACTGATCACAAACAAACATGGTAATTACATTAAAAAGTAAGAACCCAAAGCCCAATCGGCCAAGGCCCATGGCCAGTAACGCAAGCACCAAGCATTGCACGAAACCAGATAACCAAGCGACACGCACGAATCAAGACGAGTCGTGACGATTTGGCTTTTTGCCCTCCGGCCTCCTCGGCGGTTCGACGCCGTAATCGCCGCTGCCTGCTGCAGTGCTGCCGTAAGTTGCCTTCGAGTTGCCATCGACGCTTTTGAAACAAGTTTTAACTTTCATCGACGCCGTCGGCCGCCGTCGCGGTATGTTGCTGCACCCGCATGCCTGCGCTGCAAGCCAGTCCTGACGATCAGGCATCCAGGTCGGTCAATTCAGGACGACTTCCTTTACCGATCACCATGAACTCCATATTTATTAATTTAGCTGTGTTCCATTTCAGAATTATGAACATGTCAGTCAATTATCCAGTCATGTTTTTTAGAGTTAGAAATAGAAATCATGAGTCTGGTGCTCAAAAGCACAAGAGGCAAAGAAGACTAGAACAGTTCACCCTTTAATCCTTTAGCATGCATGAATTCTTTTTTTTTAAGATGCTGGAGCAGTGGAGCTACTACTGTCTGTTCTCAGCATGCATGAATTCTTATAGTTATATTATGAAATATGGAGTATGAATATATTTTCATTATTTACATTTTATAATATAATTATAGGGCAACCATTTGTGTTCTGCACTAGAGCCTCCAAAACTTTGGTACGGCCCTGCTACGTACGCCTCGCCGTTCTCTCTCTGCCTGCAGTACCCACTCTGGTCGAAGCTCTCGCATGCACGCAGCACGGCTCCAGCTTGTACTTGACGATTGATCTTGGGTGAAGAGACAGTTGACGGAAGCCCAAAATTGAGCTTTCAGATCGAGGTCGTCTTAACCACCTCGTCGTCTTTCACAATTCCGGTACCGCAGCGCAGCCTCAGCGCATACAACGCTTAGCTTTCAGAGATGACGGTACCTCTATCTCAAAGCTGTGTCGTACCTCGATCAACTTTTTATCTGGGTGCCGAGCATGGGCGGTCGACTCCGTTCTGCTCCCTCTGGCTTTCAGGCAAAGGGGAGGAGTCCTTCCGACACAGAATTGAGGAATGTTGAGTACTCTATCCTGCTTGTGATGAGTGAATTGTCAACCGTGCGGTGTGATCGTGCGCTTGGTCTTTGGATTGCAGGTACACGGGCGTCGAGTGTCGACGGGGAGCTGCCGTGGAGGTGCTGTGGCCGGGACCGGAGCTCGGACCGGGCGGCAGCTGCGGCGTCCACTCCTGGATCGAGGGCGCAAGCGGCGACGGAAGGTGGGTTTCTTGGTTTGCGTCACAAAACCAAGGAGGCGGACGGCGGTTGAAGACGCCAAGTCGTGGAGGCACGGGAGTCGGTCTCGAGACTGACGGAGGCGACGGGCGTCGGGCGGCGTCTAGGGCCGTCAGAAGGCCGAGGCGGGAACGGCGTCTAGGGCCACGGCGTGGAGGCGGGAATCTTCCCGCGCGTGAGGTTTTGACGGTTTTCTCAAAACCGGCCATCTACCCGAGTTTCGCGGACCCTCCAAAACCGCGGACTGGATCTTCATCAAGACGGCGGCATCGCGGAGAAGACTTCGTTTCGAAGAAAGAACCTCGGCCGTCGGATGAGATCGTTGTACAGGGGGTGCTGCAGGCCAACCGGTCTGACCGGTCCCTGGCACCGGTCTGACCGGTCTAACCAACCGGTCTGACTGGTCCAGCGTACCGGTCTGACCGGTCCCGCGGGTATAAATACCCCTTCACTTGTGTTAGGTTAATTGCGGCTTTTGTAATTTGTTCGTGGACTCTTTGTTTCTCCAGGCCGCCGCCCCTGCGTCTCCCTCCCTCTGTTCCTCTCGTTTGAGTTGATTTTGTCCATGGATTGTTGAAACCTTGTAAGGGATTTGATTGGGGAAAGGAGGCCCTATCCTCCTCGTGCCCTCTGGGCTTTTGATTTGATCCAATCCCCTGGTTTTGTGCCTTGTGCAATGGATTTTCGATTTCGTTTTTGGCACACTTGATTGAGAGGAGACCTCGAGTTCTTTGCTGTGATTTCCGTGCTCCCAACTCTGACCTAAACCCTCTGGAATCACTGGCGTGTTCGAATTCGAGTTCTTGAGTGTTTGAGAAAACCCCAATCCCTTTTGATCTCCCCCATAATCCTCACGATTTGTTGATCTTTAGGACGAGATCTTTTGGGGATATGTTCACGGGGTAGGGGCGAAGCAATCCCCCAAGTTTCACTGATTTTCGTGGTCATTTGCTCGAGATTCAACGTTTGAATCAAATTTCTCGGGGGGTTTCTGGGTGCTACCGGTCAGACCGGTAGGCACGACCGGTTAGACCGGTCCAGCGCACCGGTCAGACCGGTCCAGGCAGATCAGTTCTGCAGTTTTCCCGATTCGCTTCCGTTTTGCTTCGTGGTTTCGCTCGCTCGTTCGAGGCCTTTTGTGTTGGTTTAGCTTTTCCATAGCTATTCCAAACTTTGGCCAAAACGCTTGAGGGCTTGGGTGATTTTCGGGATATAGGCCGACGGTTTGAATTTCGGAAGAAATTTTGATCGGCTCCCATTCACCCCCCCCCTCTGGTCGCCGGCTTCGGTCCCACAATTGGTATCAGAGCTTGGTTGAGGTTTCCAATACCTTAACCGGTTCGAAAACTACTCGGCGACCATGGCGAGTCTTGGTAAGATCCCGGTGTTTTCCGGCGAGGATTATGCCTACTGAAAGGTTCGCATGAGAGCCTTCCTACAGAGCATGGGAGCCGATGTCTGGAAGATTACCACGAACCAGCTCTACGAGGTGCTGGCTGTTCGGACCACGCCTCTTCAGGTGACCCAGCACGAGGCTAACGCCAAGGCCGTCAATGCCTTGTTCGCTGGCGTTTCTCGTGCGGAGTTCTCACGCGTCCAGGGTTTTCAGGAAGCCCACAAAATTTGGACGTGCCATGAGAACTACCACGAGGGTACACCTCAGGTGAAGGCCAGACTGTTCGAGACTCACCGGCGTGAGTACGAGAACTTCACACAGGAGCCGGGTGAGAGCATTGACCTGATGTTCAGTCGTTTTCAGTCGATTGTGAACAAGGTCAATGCGAACAGATCTGCTGGTGCCCTTGAGTACACAGAGCACGAGAAGGCTCTCAAGTTGCTTTACGCACTTGACCGCTCTGTGTGGGATCTCAAGGTGAACACGATCATTGAGTCTGCAGGCTATGAGACTCTGACCGTGAACGAGCTTTTCAGCAAGCTCAAGGCCACGGAGGTGGATAACCAGACACGAGCCAAGCTCAATGGTGCCCCTCCTTCCAAGAGCGTCGCTCTTGTGACTGGCCCAGGTGGATCGAGCTCTAACGCTAACTCTGCTCTTGGCTTTTCTCTTGCCTCTTTGCCTTCTGTCTCAGATGAGCAGCTGGAGACGCTGGGCGACGACGACTTGTGCCTCCTCATCAGCAAGTTCCAGCGCGTCTACCACAACAGGCAGAGGAAGAAGAACCCCGGGTGCTACAACTGCGGCGATCTGAACCACTTCGTCGCCGATTGCCCCAAGAAGTCCGGCGGTGGCCAGAACAACTCCTTCGACTACTACCGCCACCGCGACTGCGACGAGGGAGGCTCCAACAAGGAGCGTCGGCGCCACAAGCACCGCAGTCGTGACCGGGGAGGACGCTTCGACAAGGAGTCGCTCAAGAAGCGTTTCCAGTACAAGGCCAAGAAGCGGGAGAAGGCCTTCCTGGCGCAGCTCAGCGACCTCGACAAGAGCTCCGACACCGACCGCTCTTCTTCACCGACCTCCGACGACGACGACAAGAAGAAGAAGAAGCGGGACAAGGAAGCCACCGGCTTCATCGGCCTTTGCTTGGCGGCCGGTTGGCGCAAGAGCTTCTGCACCATGGCAGGCGAAGCCAATGGTGCTCGTGCGTCTTCGGGTGGACACGCTACACCGACGCACTCCGGCTCTTCTCCTGGATCCGAGAGCGATTCAGAGGTAAACTCCACGATCGACCTGCTTGATACAGAGGTTAGGGAGTTGTACGCCGCTCTCGACAACCAGAAGAGGCTGCTTAAGGAAGCAGCTAGAGAGCGTAGAAAGCTTAGAGCTGAGCTGGCTTGTGCTAGGGAGAAGTCTAGTGAGGATGAGTGCGCTAGCTGCATATCTCACATGAACGATCTTGTTGCTCTCCGTGCCAAGCATGATGAGAACGTCGCGAACTTAGATGTTGCTAAGATTTCGCTTGCTGACATGTCTCATGAGCTCGCTAAGGCCAGGCATGAACTAGAACTGGTTAAGGATGCTCCTATTGTTAGCGATGTGCTTGAATGTGAGGAGTGTCCTATTTTCAAGTCTGATCTAGCTTCTTTGCAGTCCAAGTTTGCTACTGTTGTTTGTGAACTAGAGGAGCTTAGATCTAGGCCTGTTTTGCTTGGCGCTTGTAAGCTGTGTCCCACGCTTAGGTTGGAGCTAGAGGAGAAGAACGCTTTGATCAAGTCTTTTGGAAAGACTATGGTCATAGAGTCTAGCCCACCTATTGACTGCTCTGTTTGCCCTGGTTTGATCTCTGATTTGGATAATCTTGCGATAGAGAAAGTCAACCTGGAGAATGAGAATACCTATCTTAGGACGATTCTTAGTTGGGTTTCTGCTAGTGAGCCGCAGTTGGGCATGATGATCAAGCAGTTCAACCGTGGTGATGGGTTTGGGGTCGGTTACACATACACGAAGTCAGACTTTGACAGGTTGTATGGTAAGATCGGCAAGGCTGCTGGAAACACTGCTAGCACGAGCACGCAGCCCTCGCTTGTTGACCCCGCGGATGGTGTGCTTAAAGAACCACCGAAAGCACCTCCGCAGAAGCAGGTTTGGGTTCCAAAGCCCAATGAGCTGAGGAACTCCCTCGACACGCTCCCTGCTGCCACAGCCCAGGTTGCCCAGAAGAAGAGGGCTGCTCCTCCCCATCCGCAGGCTAGGCCTCTACCTCCCAAGCGTGAGGTGAGGTACCACTGCGAGTTCTGTGACAGGGAAGGTCACCTGGAGGAGTTTTGCTTCAGAAGGAAGCGTGCTGTGAGGCGTGAGCAGGAGAGACGGAACGCGGACATGTACTCTGCTCGGGTGCATGGTCCTCCTCGGCGTGGTGATAGGCGAGATGCTAGGGCGCGCCGTGTAGGTGGAGGTCAGGGAGACGGTGGTGGCTACCGTGCTCCAGCAGGTGGTCGCTTTGCCGGCCGTGCTCCTGGTCGTTTTCAGTATGGCTATGGACCACGAGACCGAGGCTTTGGAGGAGGTTTTGAGGCTCCACGCTTTCCTCGCGGTAGTGTTCGTCAGTCACGCGGTAGACGGGACGGGGGATACGCTTTGTCTGGTTTTGCTAACCCTTCTGTAGAGCAAATGGCTCGACACTGGTTTGCTTCTCACTTTGCTAACCCCAGTGTTGAGACATTTGCTCACCCTTTGTCTCACTACTGATGTGCAGGTCGGAGGCTTGGAGAACAGGTGGATCATGGACTCCGGTTGTTCGCGCCACATGACCGGAAATGACAAATGGTTCTCCAGCCTCACCCCGATGCGCTCAAAGGAGTACATTGTGTTCGGGGACAATGGAAGAGGAAAGGTACGTGGACTTGGCGCTGTTCGTGTTTCTGATCGCTTTACCCTGAGAGAGGTTGCTTTGGTTTCGAATCTTGGTTTTAATTTGCTCTCTGTCTCGCAACTTCTTGATGAGGGATTTGAGATTCGCTTTAAGGAGGGTTGTTCGCGTGTTTTGGATTCCAGGGGAGATTTGGTTTGCCGGATTACACCTCGTGATCGAGTTTTCTTGGTTGACTTCTCTGGAACTCCTTTTGGCCCTTCTCATTGCTTGATGGCTGGTCCTTCTTCTGATTTATGGAAGTGGCATAGGAGACTAGGACATTTGAGCTTCGATTTGTTGTCGAGACTGAGCTCACTTGGCCTAATCCGAGGATTGCCCAAATTAAAGTTTGAGAAGAACCTTGTTTGCCATCCTTGTCGTCACGGTAAGATGATTGCCGCTTCACATCCGCCTGTTAATCAGGTGATGACTTCACACCCTGGAGAGTTGCTACACATGGACACTGTCGGTCCTTCCAGGGTGATGTCTGTTGGTGGGAAGTGGTATGTGCTTGTGATTGTGGACGACTTTTCTCGCTATTCTTGGGTCTTTTTCATGAGAACCAAGGATGAGGCTTTCGAGTTTGTTCGAGACTTGATCTTGAGGTTGAAAAACGAGCTACCCCAGGCCATGCGAGCGATCCGCTCTGACAATGGCACAGAATTCAAAAACGCTCGTTTTGATGTCTTTTGCAGTGATCAAGGTCTTGAACACCAGTATTCTTCTCCCTACACTCCACAGCAGAATGGAGTTGTAGAGCGGAAGAATCGGACGCTGGTTGAGATGGCGAGGACAATGCTCGATGAGCATAGGACTCCTCACAAATACTGGGCTGAGGCGGTTAACACCGCTTGTTACGTGTCCAACCGCATTTTCTTGTGTGCTTTCATGCACAGGACTTCTTATGAGTTGCGGTTTGGACGCCAGCCCCGTGTTGACCATCTCAGAGTTTTCGGTTGCCGGTGCTTTGTGCTGAAAGATGGAAATCTTGATAAGTTTGAGTCTCGCTCGTCTGACGGTATTTTTCTCGGTTATGCTTCTCACTCTAGAGCGTACCGTGTGCTGATTATTGATACTAACATCGTCAGAGAGACTTGTGAAGTCACTTTCGACGAGACTGCACCGTGCAATACTTCTGTCTTTGAAGTTGCAGGAGATGATGAGCTCGGCACCTCCATCTTTGAAGATGAGGAGGAAGAAGCTGCAGATGGCGATGCTGAGGCTACCACGCGTGCTGTGGACCCGGCTATCTCTGCTACAAGCTCGGACGATGACGACGGCCTCGATCCGACTACGTCTACTTCACGGGGGCTGTTCGAGGAGGTGACTCAGGCTTCACCAGCTGCACCTGAGGAGGCACCAGCTTTGGTTGAGGAGGAGGCGACTTCGACATGGGAAGCACCGCGACACATTCAGCGCCGCCATCCACCTCAACAGATGCTAGGTGATCTCAACGAGCGAGTCACCAGGTCCAAGGTAACAAGTATCGCTGGCTTTGCTCATTCAGCGTTTGTTGCCTCTTTTGAGCCCAAAGATATTGGACATGCTCTTTCTGATTCTAATTGGGTCAATGCCATGCATGAGGAACTTGAAAATTTTGAAAGAAACCAAGTTTGGGTTTTAGTCGAGCCTCCACCTGCTTGTAATCCCATCGGAACGAAGTGGGTTTTCAAAAACAAGCAGGGTGAGGATGGTTTGGTTGTTCGAAACAAGGCTCGTCTTGTTGCCCAGGGGTTTTGCCAAAAAGAGGGTATTGATTTTGAGGAAACCTTTGCTCCTGTTGCTCGTTTGGAAGCTATTCGAATCTTTCTTGCATTTGCTACTTCCAAGGGGTTTAAGGTTTTCCAAATGGATGTTAAATCTGCCTTCTTGAATGGTTTTATCGAAGAAGAGGTTTATGTAAAGCAACCCCCTGGTTTCGAAAATCCCAAGTTTCCAAACCGTGTTTATAAACTTCAGAAATCTCTTTACGGTTTGAAACAGGCACCTAGAGCTTGGTATGATAGATTGAAAACCTTTTTGCTGGCTCAGGGTTTTAAAATGGGATGTGTGGATAAGACTTTGTTCCTCATGCGATCTAGCACTGATTTTCTTTTAGTTCAGATATACGTGGATGATATTATCTTTGGTGGCTCTTCTCATGCTCTTGTCTCCAAGTTTTCTGAGCAGATGTCCAGAGAGTTCGAGATGAGCATGATGGGTGAGTTCCAGTTCTTCCTCGGGCTGCAGATCAAGCAAACTCCTCAGGGCACTTTTGTCCATCAAGCCAAGTACACTAGAGACTTGCTTCGGAAGTTCGACATGAGTGACTTGTCTCCTCAGCCGACTCCGATCAGCACATCTACGGCGCTTGATGAGGACTTGGACGGCGAGGCGGTGGACCAGAAGGAGTACAGGAGCATGATCGGCTCTCTCCTGTACCTGACGGCGACGCGACCGGACATCCAGTTCGGCGTCTGCCTCTGCGCGCGGTATCAGGCTTCGCCGCGCACCTCCCACAGGCAGGTGGCGAAACACATCTTCAGGTATTTGAAATTCACACCTGAATTTGGTCTTTGGTATTCTGCGGATTCTTCTCTGGTTTTGGTGGGCTTTTCTGATGCCGATTTCGGTGGGTGTCGGTTGGATCGCAAGTCGATATCCGGCACTTGTCAATTTCTCGGTACATCTTTGGTGTCATGGTCCTCTCGCAAGCAGGCTAGCGTAGCGCTTTCTTCCACAGAAGCTGAGTATGTTGCCGCTGCTAGCTGCTGCTCCCAGATACTTTGGATGAAACAAACCTTGCAGGATTATGGCTTGAGTTTCGGTAGGGTTCCCATCTTTGTAGACAACATGTCAGCCATTAGCATTGCAAAGAACCCTGTCCTACACTCCAGAACCAAGCACATAGACATCCGATTCCATTTCCTGCGAGACAACCATGAGAGAGGACACATAGACCTGATCCATGTCCCTTCAGAGAGGCAAACCGCAGATATCCTCACCAAACCACTAGAGCAGGACACCTTTGCTCGCTTGCGAGGGGAGCTTGGGGTTTGCTACCCCTTTTGATTGCTGACTTTTCTTTGGTTAGCTTTGTAGATTTTATTTGCTTCTCCTTGTTTTCTAGGTTTGGTAGTTGCATTATGCATATGCATTGTACATGTTTGCATTTTGCATTGTCTCACTTGCACTAGCATTCTTGTATACATTGCTATGATCTTCTAGTGCCTGCTAGTGTGAGTTGATAAACTTGATCATGTATAGCTTGATCCACTGTGTATATGACATCATCTGAGTTAAGCTATTTTGATTTGAAAATCTGAAAACATGATCACCCTGTCTTGGCTACTAGCATGTTAGGGCGTGTTGATATGCTTTGCTATCTTATTCATGTTAGTGTGGCTTTTCGTTCAGCAATTCATTCTTGAAATGATCTAAATCTGTTAAAATTGCTTGAACTGTTCTTGAAATGGATTGAAAAGATCCAGGTGGGATTGCTTGTCGCACTGATCGAGCTTTCGGGACGGCTCACTTTGCACTTGTGAGAACCCGGGCAAGGCTGTGCATGACTGAAACGAGTGCTTTAAGCTTCTAATTGTCTTTTGGCATAGGCTTAGCCTCGTTGCTAAGTAAAGCATGACAAGCTTTCAACCCCTGGCATTAAGAATTGATTGAGATAAATTTGATTGAAAAAGGAAGGTTGGCAACTTGTTTTGGCTGGTTTGGCTCACCTGTATGAGTTTGAGTAGCACTGCTTTTCATTCCCTACTTGTTAGTGCTGGATCATGGGTGATGCTTTTATTTCTCATAAACTGAACTTGCCTAGCTCTAGACTGATATGATATACCCTGTTGAGCTAGATGCAGGTCTTGTTTTTGGATGCACACGTGCTTGTGACTAGATGTTGCTCATATCCTTGTATCCCTGAATGCTTTCACTTACACCTCCTGCATTGCATTCATTGCATAGCATCTTTTCAGGGGGAGTTTTTGCTTCAGGGGGAGCTTTAGGTCTTTTTAGGCTTGATGTGTGCATGTGCCAACAAGGGGGAGAATTTTGAGAGAAGTGATCGAACAAGGGGGAGACTTGTTTGATTTTTGAAAAACTTGTTGTGCACAGGGCTTTGAGAGTGCATCATTTTGGGAGAGTTGCACTTGTGAGAGGGAAAAACTTTGCTTGGGGAGTTTCTGCTTTGGTTTTGGCTCCTGGTCTTCTCGTTTTCCCTCTGCTGCTTGCATGACTGCGTCGAGCGTTACCTCTGTCTTTGAGGAGTCATGTTTTTGGGAGAGTTGCACTTGTGAGAGGGAAAAACTTTGCTTGGGGAGTTTCTGCTTTGGTTTTGGCTCCTGGTCTTCTCGTTTTCCCTCTGCTGCTTGCATGACTGCGTCGAGCGTTACCTCTGTCTTTGAGGAGTCATGTTTTGGCTTTTGATCGATTGCGTCGAGCCGTTGCCCTTGTCTTAGGGGATCGATCTTTGCTTGAGTAAGTGACTGTTCTTGCCTTTCTGAGCTTTTTGTCACTTGCTTGAGTTCTTCTCTTTCGTGCTTCTTTGTTCTTCTTTGGTTTCACTTCTCTTGGTTCGTTTGTGGTGTGTTGACAATGCACTCATCAAGGGGGAGATTGAGGAATGTAGAGTACTCTATCCTGCTTGTGATGAGTGAATTGTCAACCGTGCGGTGTGATCGTGCGCTTGGTCTTTGGATTGCAGGTACACGGGCGTCGAGTGTCGACGGGGAGCTGTCGTGGAGGTGCTGTGGCCGATGGACCGTGTGGTGGACGGCGGTGAAGGGCAGCCGGGACCGGAGCTCGGACCGGGCGGCAGCTGTGGCGTCCACTCCTGGATCGAGGGCGCAAGCGGCGACGGAAGGCGGGTTTCTTGGTTTGCGCCACAAAACCAAGGAGGCGGACGGCGGTTGAAGACGCCAAGTCGTGGAGGCACGGGCGTTGGTCTCGGGACTGACGGAGGCGACAGGCGTCGGGCGGCGTCTAGGGCCGTCAGAAGGCCGAGGCGGGAACGGCGTCTAGGGCCACGGCGTGGAGGCGGGAATCTTCCCGCGCGTGAGGTTTTGGCGGTTTTCTCAAAACCGGCCATCTACCCGGGTTTCGCGGACCCTCCAAAACCGCGGACTGGATCTTCATCAAGACGGCGGCATCGCGGAGAAGACTTCGTTTCGAAGAAAGAACCTCGGCCGTCGGATGAGATCGTTGTACAGGGGGTGCTGCAGGCTAACCGGTCTGACCGGTCCCTGGCACCGGTCTGACCGGTCTAACCAACCGGTCTGACCGGTCCAGCGTACCAGTCTGACCGGTCCCGCGGGTATAAATACCCCTTCACTTGTGTTAGGTTAATTGCGGCTTTTGTAATTTGTTCGTGGACTCTCTGTTTCTCCAGGCCGCCGTCCCTGCGTCTCCCTCCCTCTGTTCCTCTCGTTTGAGTTGATTTTGTCCATGGATTGTTGAAACCTTGTAAGGGATTTGATTGGGAAAGGAGGCCCTATCCTCCTCGTGCCCTCTGGGCTTTTGATTTGATTCAATCCCCTGGTTTTGTGCCTTGTGCAATGGATTTTCGATTTCGTTTTTGGCACACTTGATTGAGAGGAGACCTCGAGTTCTTTGCTGTGATTTCTGTGCTCCCAACTTTGACCTAAACCCTCTGGAATCACTGACGTGTTCGAATTCGAGTTCTTGAGTGTTTGAGAAAACCCCAATCCCTTTTGATCTCCCCCATAATCCTCATGATTTGTTGATCTTTAGGACGAGATCTTTTGGGGATATGTTCACGGGGTAGGGGCGAAGCAATCCGCCAAGTTTCACCGATTTTCGTGGTCATTTGCTCGAGATTCAACGTTTGAATCAAATTTCTCGGGGGGTTTCTGGGTGCTACCGGTCAGACCGGTAGGCACGACCGGTTAGACCGGTCCAGCGCACCGGTCAGACCGGTCCAGCGCACCGGTCAGACCGGTCCAGCGCACCGGTCAGACCGGTCCAGGCAGATCAGTTCTGCAGTTTTCCCGATTCGCTTCCGTTTTGCTTCGTGATTTCGCTCGCTCGTTTGAGGCCTTTTGTGTTGGTTTAGCTTTTCCAAACTTTGGCCAGAACGCTTGAGGGCTTGGGTGATTTTCGGGATATAGGCCGACGGTTTGAATTTCGAAAGAAATTTTGATCGGCTCCCATTCACCCCCTCTGGTCGGCGGCTTCGGTCCCACAAGAATCCTCACCGCTCCAAGAGCGACATGAGACTGACAAGTCGATCGACCAATCTGCTCCATCAAGATCACATTTTAATTGTTGGTTGATATCACTTAACGACGAAATCAGACCGGACCAAGCCGTTGGACCCATGGAAGTAGTGGATGAGGTCAACTTGCGTTCTGTTATGCTCTTGGAACCCATCGACGTCTTCTAACGTCCTGATTTACGGAGTCTCCACATTCATCGTTTCTCCTTAGATGCCGTCGATCAACTAGGTAGAACGAGACATTCCTCACCGCTCATCATGTAACCTATGTACATGCAACAGCCTATTTATGGACCATTGAGATAAGAATACAATATGACATTCTGTTCAGGGTACACTTGCATAGTAATCAAAGCAAAATAGGTTCTGAACCTTACTTGTGAACCCTATCTTTTTTTCTGCTTCGTGTCCCCATGAGCTACACCACTGCCGCTGTTGTCAGCTCAACCACAACTGCCCTCAAATATTTAACCACCGTCACTACAGCCTCCGACGCCACGACCTCTTTCTCCCACTCCAACGTCACTCATGGTGTAAACATCAAGAAACTTATTCCATCCCCTCATTTCAAGAAGAACATATTCGTCATCGTCCTCGGACACTGCAACCCCTTTATTCCGGGTAGGATAAAGATCCTACCCCTCGGACATTTTAAAAAAAATATATTCTGAAAATTCGGGATTTCATGAGAAAGATCCGTGTCGTTTAAGCCAAAAGCGTGCAATGCATGATCAGGGAATTCAAATTTCAAGCACAGCCACAGATATTACTAGCGTGGCCATTCTAGTGTGCCCCCCTTTTACTCCGGTAGCGAACCTAAGTTCAACACAAGCTACTGTTGTGATGCATAAGGATCGTGTAGAGGCTCCTCAGTCTTCATCTCTCTCAGGAGGGAGGCCGCATGGAAGCAGCATTTTCTGTGACATAGAAACAATGGATCATTACACTTAATTTCAAGTTCTCATCGAACAATTGTAAGGTAATCGGCAATTGCTAAACATCAAAACAAACTGGTAGGAGAAAAAAAATCTTTTAGATTATGGTATACATTGTAAGTCATGGTGCCAAATGAAATGCTTTTAGGCTGCTAACAGATTCAAAAGAGATACGATAGAATTAATGGCAGGCATGACGTCAATTTAGTACAGAAGCACATCATTAATTAGCAAATTGTGTACAGCAGTTCTGTTCTTCATATTCTGTTTTGTGTACAAAAGACTTGATTTAACCATGAAGCTGAAGTGCCGAACCATGTCATCTACTATCTCCATTTTTCAAATACCCATATTCACTTTCACTAGCGATTGAACTAAATATTTTGAACTTTAACATCAAATTTGAACCTTCAACTTAAAAATTACGAATCAGGCTCAATCTTAGAGGACAAGGTGGTGAAGACCTAGCCTATCTACCACCACAGTTGATGTGACTGAGTTCAGAAAATGTCAATATGGAAAAAATCAATAAAGAAAAACATAAGGCCCCAATTTCCAATCAATAAGATACTGACACGTCAGGAAAACAGTCCCTTATGGATATGGCTTTAACAATTGATTCTATTTGCAAGACCAATATGTGGACAATCAGTAGAATAGTTCAAACTTCTTCTAGCAGTGCATCTGTGGTTGCCTGACTACCTAAACAAAAACCAACACTTTGATTTGAGTGCATCATTAACTACGTCAACAAATATCTAATTTTATGTTAAATTTAGGACGGATTCTTTGACCAGTATTGATTCTACTCTACTCAAGTCATCTTGTTTCTTGCAGGGAGAAGAGGACCCTGCTTTTAGCATCATGATTTGGTCTAATCTTCGACATAATTAAATAATTTTCAACTATAACTTAGTAGAATAGTAAAAACTTGCCAAACATACTTTTGACGTACTGTAGTAGAAGAGTTAAAACTCATGAAACATACTTCATCACATTATAATTTAGTAGAAGAGTTAAATCTCGCCAAACATACTTCACCATACTATAACTTATTAGTAGAGGAATCAAAACTTGTCAAACATACTTCGCAGTAGTATAACTTAGTAGAACAGTTAAAACTTGCCAAACATACTTCAACAAACTTTAGTAGAACAGTTACAACTTCCATACCTGCATAAAATTGTAACGCTCTCTTCCAATTGATTCATTTTCAGCAATAGCAAAATATGCCAACATTGGATAGTGCCCAATATAAGAGGCATAGCTGTCCCTCTGAATGTTTACAGCCCATTCACTGTTCATATTAAAAAAATATTAAGCATTACTCACAATTCAGTTAGCCTTTTCTTAATGAAAAAAAAAGATACTTACAATCTGGTCAAGTCCGCATGTCCTGTGCCAACATATTTGGCTTGAAGATGCTCAAGCTGAGAATTTATGTTGAACCGATCGCTAGCCTTTAAAAATAGTGAGCTGTGTTAGAAACCTTGCAGTCAAAATGCCAAAGAACAATATAGGCAATGAAACAGCATAAGGAGCCACATTGGAAGAACCTATCTGAATTTGATACTTCAAAGGGTACTCACATAATACTATCTCAACATACCAAAAAAAAATATTACAAATATCGCTAGTACTTCAATTATGGCTAAGGAGCCAGCATTCTAGCTGATAAACCCCTAACTGAGTTCCAGCAGGAAGCTTCAGGAGCAAAGATCTCCTCAAGCAGTCAAGTAAAGCATGACCATAGGGATTTCTTAACTACATTCCAGGCCTCTACTGTACTTCCTACTATGGCTAATTGGCCCCACTTATCAATCTACAACAACGTGCCGAGAATTCCATAGTTTCTAAAAAAGGATTGAATAACAGGTTCCCTTGTTTAACCAAAATTTGTTCAAGACCACAGTATACAGAATGCGCCAATCTGTTTTCTCAAGGGTAGTTTTGACAACAGAACATGTAAAACACCTCCAAGTAGCAGCATCTATCACAGACAGGGCAACAAGATTACAAGGAAAGCAATCCAGGGAGATAGTTCAGACTACCAAACCTGCATGGTTGTTGACTGTTTTAGTTTGCCACCTCAATACAAGAGCCACAAATCCCAAAATCAGAACCCAACTGATAATCAACCTGTAAACAGAAGGAGAACCAGACTTAATGATTTGTGCCCGATTCCATGAAAGGGATGGGTTTCCCCATAATTTTATTTTTGGAAAAAAAATTGTGTTATTAGCACCGGACCAAACAGCAAACAAATTGGATGGATCAGAGCATCTGTACCAGCAAGATGTTCAGATACGACTGCTCCCAGATATGGGTGTGAAGAGTCATATTTATCTCATTTGATTGGATTTTTTTCTGAGTTGGAATTGTAGTGGGATACTGCCAGATATGAATATGGATATAGATAATTGGTTGAATATCAGCCAAACATCTACTTGTGCCCGACGAAATTACTAACCTCGTAAGCACAAGCTAGATCCATCAGCTCATACTCTTGAAGTACTACTTTAGTAATAACATAACATTACAGTGGTTACCATGCCAAATTGCTACGTGACACTATTACTTGAAAACTTTACAGCAAACTGAGACCCCATTGCAACGATATGCCATCGGGTTTATCCGCTTGATGAAGCAATCGATGCTTCAGAAGGAATCGAACTACCCGAGCAACCCTAACTAATTTGCTCCCCCAAAAAAAAACTAAGTAACTTTCTGTTTCAAACAGGATACATATTATGCAGACTGCAAAGTTCAAGCAGACGATTTGGTTTCAAAAACGCATCCAGCCAGCTCGTCCTATTTTCCCAGTGGATCTGAGCCCGCCCCATACGTACCTCTTGCGCTGCTGGTGTGTGGTTGCGGTCGAAGTCGCAGCTCGCCTGGCGGCCGTGCGGGACGAAGACGAGCGGCGGACGGCGACGAGCACGGCGCTTGCGGCTGCCAGCGACTGGGGGGGATTGCCGGATTGGGGCCTCGGGGGACAACCGAACGAGATGCATGGGGCCCCATTGGTGAACGGTTTCGAGAGTATTGGGCTGGTATGGTAGCGATGGGCCTGGCGGCTGCACTAGCCCGGATATTTGAGGCCTGGTAATACTATCTCAGAGAGAAAAAGGCCCGCCAACCCGCCGTCAGCCGCCGCCTCTATTACACTGAAAACAGTAAACTGAAGCAAAACGCATGCTACAAGCTGAAACAGGCAACAAGCCACAAATGTTACAAACTAAGCAACCAGAAACTAAGATGAGGATGTACATTTACAATGCAAAAAGTATGTACAATTTCAAGGGGTCAAAATTCGTTGATCACTCAGCCAAAAACTGGTTGGAAAATTTCTTTTACGCCGGTTTTGTAACATAGCTAGTCTGACCAACGCATCATCGTCCATTTCCAAGTCAACCATCTCTTTGGCTCAGCAATGACTTTGCCTCATAGTTAGGAATTGCTGGCTCAGCAACGGCTTTGCCTAATTGCCTTGGTCACTAGTACTACATCCAAGACTTTCGTTTCGAGATTTGTCTTTAGGCTTTACCATAAACTCGTTCTGAAACGTGCATACTTTTAAGGAGAATACATCCCATGACATGTTTTCCCCTGTTCGGAAATAAAGGATTCAGCCTTTTGGCGTGGCGTCTGCATTCAGCGGCGGCCATGGAGGCGTCTACCGGGGGCGCGTCTATTCCTCGCATGTGCGAGGAATCGACGGCACATCGCTGAGACCAGCGCCCCCGCCTCCCTCACCTCTCCCAGCTCCGGCGGCGCCGCCGCCGCCTCCGCCGCAGCCCTCCACCGCCGTCGACCCTAATCAAACACGCCGCCAGTCTACTGCCTCGCCCCCGCCGCCGGCCTCCGCACATCGGAGGTCCTGCCCTGCCCGACCGGCGGCGCTCCCGCGCCGCCTCGCCCTCCACCGGCCCACCGCCGCTGCCGTCGGGCCGCCGCCTTCCCCCGGCCTCACCTTCTATAGCCGGAGGCCATGGATCCATCCCACCCCCAGCAAACCAAACCCTAAAAGCCGCCGCCGCCCTCCACCACCCCGGCCGCCGGCGACCTCGCCGACGGCCGCTCCCCCACCAACCACCCCTCTCCTCCTCCCCTAGCTCTCTCAGCTCGCAACCCCTCACATGCCGCCCTTGCTTGAGGTTGAAGACGATGTACAATGCCTTCACGAACTTCTGCGATGGGTCACCGGGAAATCGCATATGCGATGAATAGATTTCCCGTCTACCGGTGACCACACGTCCACACATAGGCGGCGTTCACCAGCGTCGAGCACCCGGGGCCGTGTCAAGCGTGCTCGCCGCCTGCTCCATCCAGCGGTCATGCTGAGCATAACAGTGGGCGGAGACCTTGACGTTGGATGGCGAGGCCGCCGGAACAGAGTGGTGTGGCTCTGTGCCTCTGTCGTCGGAGAAGGCTCTTTCCCGCTGCCGGACTGCCCGTAGATTAGAAGCGGCCGGCGTTCGCAGCGGGGATGAGCGAGACATAGGCCCGTCCTGGAGGATCTCGCGCGCGGCGACGGCAAGACTGGCCGAGAGGTGAAAAGCACCGCGAGCCCGGCATGCGCCACCGCCGCCGTCGAGCCGAGCACCGCGCCATGGCCAACACCGATATCGATAGGAGGGTGCGCTGCGCCGTACAGAGGCAGGTGGCCGTTGAGGTGCGGCGCGCGCTGACCAACCCCGTCGTGGTCTGCGTTAGACTCGAGGCGAGAGGAAGACGGAAGGGCCTCGCTGCCTCGAGATCGATCCAGGCCGTACAACTTCGATCCAATGGGCAGGAGAGGTCCTGGATGGACGGTATTTCATTTACCGTCCACCCGCGGACGCGAAATGAAACGACGTCCACCCCCCGAGGTCGGGCTGCCCGGCGCCATCGATGGCGACCACGCCGCGCTGAGCCGCTGACATCCACAGTGGGCGTTCGTGGCTTCCGCGCAGGACATGGAGGTCCCATTGGCCGCTGAGCTGATGCCGATCCACAGCAGCTGGCCGGTCGTTGCACACGGCAACGCGCGCGCGCACCGGCGTGCGCGAGCGTGACACGAGGCACGCCTGGCTGGCCGGCGGCGTTCGCGCCGTCGATCCTACTGCTCGGATGTACACACCTACACACCAATTGGGCATGGAGCTAGCGGTGCCTCTCGCCGTCCGCGCCGTGGTCATGCACAGTACGGTTCGGCGCCATGGCAGCGTTCTTCGGTCGCGGGAACGTCCACGTCTGGAGAACCGCACGCGCGCTTGGTGCGCGATGCCGGCGAGTTGGATACATACCGCAGTCTGCAGTCGCTGCAGCACGCGCGTTTGATCGCCTGCGCGGCCCGGCCACCGGCCGCGAGGCGTGGCAGGCTTGAAGGTGCATCGCTTGCTAGTGGTGCTGCTTGCCCAGATGGAAAGGTTCGACATCAAATCGTCAATGCGGCGGCACTGGACGGCATGGTCGAGCTCCCGCTGCCGGGCGGTAAGCAGATGTAGCTGGCGTCCTAGGCCGGCGTTCGCCAGTCGCGACGAGGATGAGCATAGAGGGAGACGTAGGCCTGGAGGAGCTGCCAGAGCAACACTGTGTCTTGCCGCCGTCGAGCCGGGCGGAGCGGCACGTGGACGAGCACGTGAGCAACTACTCGTCAGGGCCTCGATAGGATCCAGGCCGTACGAGTCCGATCCAACGGATAAGCGGGGCCCAAGGGAAGGACGGTGTTTCATTTACCGTCCACCTGGACGGTAAACGGAGTACCGTCCACCCCTGCTGCAGTCGGGCTCGGACGCTCCTCGTCACCGCCGACATCGCCCGCTCGCCGGGATCATCGACGAGAACCAAGTAGCCCCGGCCCCCGGCTCGACGGCGGCATGCTGCCATTGAAGCCGTCGACAAGCCGGAGGTGGACGTCCACTGGGACACGCCGAGCTCCGTATGCTTCGTTGGCTATGCAATTAGCGTTTAAGCTTGCAATTGTGGCCACCTGGTTCACTTGGTTATCTGTTTTTAGGCTGCCCTGAGGAGAAATTCCATTGATGCTGATTCGGGTGGGATCCTGAAATTCAGAGATGCCATCATTACAATATAACAAGCTCTGACATTGTTAACTTATGAACTCCACGGTTGTATCTAACAGTCTCAATTCTGCTGCGTGGAACTGGCTATCTGACCGGAGTACTCGCCGGGTAGCACGGCGTCCAGATTGACCTCCACTCCACTACGAGTCTACGACCTCCTCAATCCCCATCAGGTCCAAGTGCCATAGCTGCCCAATGCACTAGTCCCTGATCAGCGCGTTCACAGAGAGGGCACTGAATCTGAATCTGAAGTTCTGAACTCGCTTGCTTCTCCTTTTAAATGACAATGCAGTGCTGAAAGGTTTGCACAAGGAAATAAACAAAAGCAAAACGTACGCATGCTACAAGCTAAAACAGGCAACAAGCTACAAATGTTACAAACTGAGGAATCAGATACTGCGCTATTGAGATGGAAGGCAATTGGTCTGTTTTGAGACGTAAAGTTGAGTGCTAAATTTTAGCATATATTAGCATTTATACACATGCTAAAGTTTTTGAGTCTTGACTAAAATTTATCCCATCCCATTAGCACTCTCATTTGGAGGAATTAATGCTAAAGTTTAGTACTTTCACCTATTATCACTTGGATCCAAACGAAGCCTAAACCTGGTTGGAGGGATATACATCTACGTTGCAAAAAAAGTACAATTTCAAGCTGTCAAAATCACTCAGCCTAAAATTGGTTGGGAAATTTCTTTGACGCCGGTTTTGTAACTTAGCTAGTCTGAAATAATATGTTCCAGCTCAGGATCCTCTGGTTCGACCAACGCATCAGGGCCTGTTTAGTTAGTGGTAAATTTTTTTGGCAACACTAATTACAAGTATTAAATATAGATTAATTATAAAACTAATTACACGGATGGATGAGAAATCACCAAATGAATTTATTAAGCCAAATTAATTCATCATTAGAGGTTGTTTACTGTAGCACAATATTGTCTAATCATTGCATAATTAGGTTCATGAGATTCGTCTCGCGATTTCACCTAGGATTATGGAATGTGTTTTATTTAATCTTACTATTACTAATTGGAGGCTCTTTTGAAGTCTCCACGTGAAGCCACTTAAGATCCTATGTGGACACTCTAAAAAAAATAGACAAATTTTATAAATTTTCACAAAAAATCAGAAATATCTAGCCATCAATTTAACAACTCCAATTATAATAACCATCGGATATGTTATCTTTTCTTATAAATTACCCACCTCTGCCATTATGAAGATAGATTAAAGTAACCCCCTAAACATATATCTAAATTATCCACCTACGCCATTATAAAAAATCTAAAGTAACCCCCTAATCTTCGTGTAAATTACCCACCTATGCCATTATAATACAAATAGCCCCCTAAATTTGCATATAAATTATCCATTATATAATTATTAGAAGTTAAATTACTCTTAAATTTGAATTCAAATTATATAATTATAATAAATATTAAAGTATCAATATAAAAATCTAAATTACAGTTTCTATCATTACTAATATTATTGTTTATATAAAAATATTACCCATGATGTATCACCATATCACCATCTATTTATATATGATGGAAGAGATAAGACTACCAATTCATAGACAAATAGTTCAACTAAATATATATATCGAATACATGTGGAGGTGGGATGCAAAATGAAATCTATTGTGACTAAATAATGATAGATATATATTTTAGAGTATGTGTTAGAATATTTAATTGATAAAAAAGAGCGTGAGATAAATATAATTATAATTATTGACCTTATTTTTATATTAATTTTAATTAGTCCGTGCGGGAGCACGGGTTGATAGGCTAGTAATAACAAATCTAAAATCGTACGGACATAGCCAAAGCCAGCACAATTCGAAGTGCATCATGGCCCCTATGTTGCTACACTAAATCTCGAACGATGCATGACAATTCACTGTTATCTTCTCAAAATCATTCAGTAACGCAAGCGTGCTGGAGGATGCTTCAATTCTTCAGCATCCTTGCAACGCATCGCCCTTGACACCTAGCTCATCAAATAAAATTTAGACTAGCAAAGATCAGACTGACAGAAACACCCCTCGGTCTAATAACAGTCCAGCACCTAATTCTGTCATCTTATTTAATCTGAGAAATGAAACCAAAGATCATTATTACAAATAATTCTTCCAACACAAAACCGATCAACCACAGATCAGCCTTGTAGTGGAGAATGTGAAGAACTTCTAGTTGCTATTTGGTGATGCCAATCCCCCCGAGTACCATGGAACATATGGGAAAAATGCGCGATGGGCATGCTCGAAGTCTGTGAGGGTGCAGACAACATGCCAATCTCCGCGACTCCAATCATAGGAGATGAGCCTCGCCCGTGTCCGGTCGTAGAAGAAAATCAAATCGCCGTTCGGATGAAATCCAGCTTTGTAGTAGGTTGGTTTCAGCACGTGCTTCCACGGCTCAAAAAGGAGATCCTTCTTGCTAACACGGCGCATAAGGGTCCACTCCCCGCTGTCCTCATCCTCAAGAACGTAGATCGACATGACATCATCCTTGCGGACGTCGTCGAGGTAAAGCAAGCGCCCTCGAGAATGGCCAATGTAACCACGGCGTCCACAGCGGCGATGATCGTCCGCACCCTCACGGCCCAGCACGTGGGTGATCCTCCATGGCCGACCCTTGGCGTCCACCGACGCGACTGCGTCGGAGTCGGTGGTAAGGTGTAGGGAGCCATTGAAGTAGGTCATGTGGTACATGAAGTTGAAGCCTCCATCATCCCGTCCCTTTTTGCTGAGAACCCATGTGCCAGTTTCCGATGAGTAGATCTCCACCGCCTCAAGGCAATGATGCGTGTTGTATTCCGCCTCCACCACCTGGAACACGTAGAAATGCGAGGAGATGGCCGGATCGAAGCCTACCGCAGCGTACCAGGTGATCACGCGATCCCCCTCGAAATCCCAGCACCAGGTTTGGTCCCCGGGGGTGTACTTGGGTTGCGGCAAGGCCACCCACTCGCCGGTGGCGGGGTTGCAGACGACGTAGAATGCCGGCGGGGGACGGCACGGGCACTCGTCCGAGCAGAGCAGGAGGAGGAGCCCGTTGCACGAGTCCAGCATCTCGATCTCCCGCTCCACGCAGCTTGGGGGGAGGAAGGAGAGAGCCGCGTCCACCACCGGAGGCAGGCCACCGGCTCCACCTGGAGGAGGAGTAACGGACGACGACGGCAGGCCGGTGAAGCGCCAGGCGGGGGCGCGGGAGGTGAAGAAGAAGCCCGACAGGGTCTGCGCGGAAGAACACCTCTCGGAGATGAGGGCGCGCCAGCGCCGGGAGACGCACTTGAAGCGGCAGAGTGACTTGGCCGGCAGCCGCGCGAGGATGTCGACGACGACGTCGTCGGGAAGGTAGGCCGCCGCCGTTGCGCCCTCCTCCATCCGGGAACGAGTCTGGAATCAATCTTATTATTACTAGAACAAAATAGAATCGGGAACAATTCTGGATTTGTTTTTATATATCTATTCATCAGTCATTTGATCGAAAACTACGAAGTCTGGAACTCGGAATTGCAGACAACTTACTCGTAAGCCTACCGGAATCGGGTCGTCCTTTTGGAGCGTAGAGCGGTAGAGCTCAACTGCATCCCGTTGCCGCCGTTCCTTTATTCACCGTGCAAAGACAGACACCGCAGGTTGCTGTAACAACCAGTCGTAGATAAACGTGGGCGATGGACCGGGACTACAGCGGATAGGCAAAGAGATCGATCCGGTATACAAGCTAACGAATCTAGCACGACCGTTCATGATCAGCTAATAAACCGGGCTTATAATTTCCTATATCTTTTTCCCCCCCGCGTTCTAGATTCCTGAACTGGCCTGATTCATTCGTGATCAACGAACTGCGATTGAATTGTGCAATGACGTGCAGACGCGCGGTTGGTTGGCGGCGGCTAGGCAGCGGCCGGTTGGTTGGGGGAAAACGGAGGAGCTGATCGATCCACTACAAGATCAGGTCAGGGATCTAGCGGAGCGGGGCTGAGTTGGCAGCAGCACAGGGCCCCTCGTCGTCAAATAAATAATCACGCACCGCCGGGAGGGTTGTCCACTACACCCGATCAATCTATCTATTATCTTTTTTTTTCTTTAGTATTCACATACTTTCCTTTGCACATACATTGACCCATAATTCACGTCATTTTTTTCTTTTGGAAGTATAATAGTTGACATCATTATTTATGAAAGGAAAAGAAAGACGTGTATTAAAGTATTACTTTCCTTTAGTATACACATATTTTACTTTGCACATACGTTAACTCATAATTAACAGCATTATTTATGAAAGGAATAGAAAGACATGTATTATTTTTAGAAGAATAATAAATAGCATTGTTGCTTGATGGTTTTGGAATGATATTAATTGACATCATTATTTTATAGAAGGAAAAGAAAGATGTGTATTATTTTTGAAAAGAAAATAAATAGCATCATTGCTTGATGGAAGAAAAATTAAATACGTGCCAGGCACGTAAAGCACGTACATCTCCCCTAGTTAGTGATTAAACATTTGAAGTAGCACATGAAAAATTTTGGGAAGTCTGAGTCGTCGAGCTGAAAAAGGCCTGGTTCGGGCTTGTTGATTGGATCTGACACCTGTACTAGAAAAAGTCCTAGCTCTTTGTCCGGCAGGGTACCGTACCGGATTGTAAACTAGTTACAGTCGGCGCCGGACTGGGCAAGTGCTGTTGCCATCGGACAATGCCAATAGCGTGCGCCTCCGATCCCAGCACGACTCGGAATACTTCCCGTCGATCTCTCCAACGTTTCCCGAGTATAAATTGCGACGCACGTCGTCGTCTGGCATCGTGAACGCAGCAATCGAAACTCGCAACTCGCCTTCAACCGAAATCGAAGCAACCAGCCAAGGCCGCTCCTCGGGCGCCCAACATGAAGAAGCTTCTTTTCGCCGCCGTCTGCGCCCTCCTACTCCTGCTCAACGGTATGTTCTACTTGTTCTTGTTGATTTCACAACATTTTCCTCACTTTTTTTCTCGGAGATTATGTTTAACGCCGATCTGCTTGTCGTTAATTAGCAGCTGGTCATGTGGAGTCCCGGCGCCATGGCGACAGCGGCTCCGAGCGGCAGTTCAAGCTGTTCGTGTTCGGCGACGAGTACGCCGACACCGGCAACTACCCGGTTGCAGACTTGACCAAGACGACGCGCGCGTGGTACTACCCCTACGGCAGCAACGACAAGGATCACGGCGCCACTCCGACCGGCCGCTTCTCCAACGGCTTGGTCCTCCCTGATTTCGTCGGTACGTACGCTACAGTAATTACATCAGTTCGATACTCTACAAATTAAATAAATCTCTCTGGGGCTTTGAGCATCGATTATGGATTCATATTATGGGTCTTTGTGCACGCACGCAGCAAGGATTTTGGGGATGGAAGAGTCACCTCCGGCGGAAAGGAAGAGGGAGCAGGACGGGGTCGACCCCTCTGGCATGAACTTCGCCGTCGGCGGTGCCGGCGTGGTCGAGGGAACGAGGGAAGCTCCGAAGCTCGGCAGGCAGGTCGATAAGTTCAAGAGGATGGTCAGGCATGGCATCATCGATGACGATCTCACAGACTCCGTCGCGCTCATCGCCTTCTCCGGTAGACGTGACTACGAACGCTTCAACGACATGACCAACACCGACGTGAAGGCCGTGGTACAGGAGGTGACGGACAAGATCGCCGATGCCGTGGAGCAGCTGATGGACCTGGGCGTGGAGAAAGTGGTGGTGACCACGCTGCCCCCGATTGGCTGCACGCCGGGGTTGTCGAAGACCAAGGACGGCGTCTACGATGCCAAGTGTGACGGCCAGAAGGTTACAAGCATCCACAACACGTACCTCGAAGAGAAGGTGTTCCAGCACAAGGACGTTTTCAACCTGGACCTGAAAGCCGCCTTCAACCGTCTCGCAGCCCCGTCGTCGCGGTCGAAGCGGTTCAAGTACAAGCTGGAGCCGTGCTGCGATAGCTTCGACCAGAGCGGCTACTGCGGGCAGATCACGGAGGACGGCGAGCCGCAGTACAACCTGGGCTCCAAGCCCGACAAGTTCTTCTACTGGGACGACATCAACCCGACCCATGCCGGCTGGAAGGCCGTCGTCAACGAGTTCGAAGAGTCCATCAGGAACTTCGTGCACATCTAGCTCTAGCCAGTTTGCATGCATGCTTGCCAGTGACTATGCTCACTGTTAGGTTCTCAATTACTGGTTTCAGTCGCGTCTGTTCTAGGTCCTTTTTTTTCGACGAACCAAGTCTGATCTAGGTTTAGCGTCAGAGTTTTATGTCCAACTGCTACAATACAAATATGTCGTTGATTTTTTGTTTCTATGGTCCCGGATTTTGGATGTTTTTTAGGCCACGGTTTCTATACAAGTGGTCTCTTGCGAATTTTGTTGTTTGAATAATGGTCCGTCACCAGCTCGTGGTTTCATTTCTTTCATGGAGACAATAACAATAGTTGAAGATATGCTTCCCCCGATCGATCACAAATATAAGTCGATCTTCAATCTAAATCAAACTTCTTTAACTTTAATTATCAATATCTGAAATTTCAGATAGATTGAACGCAAGATTGACTTTTTAATGGATATTGCTTGCTGCTGAAGGTTCAAAAAGTTTGACTTGGATTAACAAACTTTGTGACCACGACTATGAGATTTTTTTTCTATCTACTAGACTACAGATAGAGTGAGATTTTGTATCTCCAACTCCAACGTTTTATAGTATACTCCCTCTGGACTCATATGTTATTAGGAGTATAGTGATATCTCGTTTTGGCCAGTTTATTGGGCGTGGGTGTGTTCCAACAACAGTAATTAACTAGAAACACCAGCGCGGCAAAGTCGCACCCTCGTGAAGTGCCAGCCCATTGGATTTCAGTAACCACATGTGTTTTATGAATTAAAATGACATACCAATCATTCAGAAGAAATATTTTCCTGCAATGTTCATGACCCCTATATAATCTAAAGAGATGTTGTAGGCCTCTAATCGTTGGTGTAATTCAATGCATTGAGAGTAAGCTAGTGTATTTGATTTAAAGAGTAATTATAGCAGAAAAATGATAAAAAAATAGGAGTAATAGAACAAACTATAATAACAGGGGCAGAAATAACTCGCAACGAACATAAAAGAAGGTAGGAACAGAAGCATAGTGTTGCTAGTGATATTGATTTTGCCCACGAAATTATGACCTCTTCTGAGAATCCAAAAGGAAAAGAGGAATTCCACTTGCGAAGTTTAAAATGTCATAAAAATCACGGTCCTGAGAACCCAGACACAGCAACAGCTAGCCTAGAATCCCTTGGGCTCATGCTTCTCCATATTTCTGCTAACCTGGCGGCCACCATTTTCTTGTGAGCTGACAATTAAATCCTAATAATATGGGACTTTGTTAGCAAAAACATTTCATTTTTTTTCTCTTACTCTGTTTGCTTTCTATTGCTCCTGTCGTATGCCAGGGAGCAAAAAATAATAAGGGCGAAATGCAAGTATGAGTAATAGTTATCATGCTTCATGATGACTCTCTGGATGAAAGATATTTGTATGATAGGATGACTCTCTAGATGAAAGATATTTATATGATAGAATGAAGATGGAGAGAATTCTAAAAATGTAGAAGAGTGTAGAAGGTGGACACAATGCAACACCATATGAACTATGGAATCCTATAAATAGAGGTGTCTCCTTCCTCCCTTGCCATATTATGTCATAAGAGGTCTCAAGTAGGAGATGACAATATTGTCATATAGGGTAACAGTAGGATAGCCATATAAAGAGTGTAAGTGTCATCTCGTGTTGTATCAAGTTGAGTTGTGAATAAAGATTTGAGTTCCCTTGTAAGTGTTAGTTTTCCAGTTTCTAGATACTTAGTTTATAAGTTATGATTTATCGTAGGCTGACTCTGCCATCCGGGATCACAAAAGGTCTGGACTTCATCGTAGCAAGGCTCTTCCTCCAGGAAGTCAACTTCATTTGTTGGTAGGCTCTGCCACTCGGAAGCGAGAAAGTGGCTCTGCAGTTGAAATGACCTTATACATTAAGTAACTAGAAATTGAAAAGGCTAATGACTCTAGAGTGAGCTGGTGTGTAAAGTGTAGGTCTTCAGCTTAGTGGGTATTAGGGCCACCTCGGTTCCCAACAAATAGTGTAAGCATAGAGGACTGTATTATGGTCCACCATCCAATCTCCATTTTCTTGTAGAATATTTCTTCTCGGGCACATACAACACTGTCGAGGTATAACGCTGATAAGAGGAACAATGAGACGCAAACAAAATAGGGCACAATTTAGTGTATACTTCACATAATACTGAATTACGAGACAAGTCACAGAAAAAGGCTGCATACTATATTATCAACAAAAAAATTAAAATAGCTGAAAGAACTTCTTGATCTGATACTACTCTATCATTATGAACTCGACGGAGGACACGCACAAAGTACTGTAGAGACGATCCCGATAAAGGCTCAGGGCCGATTCCGATTTCGCCCCGCTCCAACCAAAGGCCTGACCTATATTAACCTGTTCTCGTCCTCGGCTTCCCGCACCTGTCGGCCTACCCTCGACGTGGAGTCCCACCCTCTCAACGTCTCGCCGCCGCCGCCGCCACCGCCGCCACCCTTCCATCCCACTGTGTCCAGGATTATCTTCTCCGTTAGGAAATAATGATGATGATGCCCTTCGAGGACAGTAACACCGCCACTCCATTATTATGTTCAATTATCAGTTGGAGCCGACCTTTCGTCCTTGGCCTTCTTCTACCGCTGCTCGTCCTTGTTCTTAGTCACCATCATTGTCGAGCCAAGCAAAAACAAGCAAACGAGGATCACGATAGGAAAGCCAAGGAAACTATCCGCACGTCCGACTACCTTGACGACATCCAAGAGAAGTTGCTATCAACTGTGGATGCTGTCGAGAGAAAAGATCTGTTAGAAGAGATGGAGTTTATCGAGCAGGGTTTCGTGCGGGAGTGGCTCCATCACCCAGACCTACGCGGCATGGAAGTTTACGAGAGGTGCTCCGATTTCTGGAGCACGATGGCGCGCCCTCGGTGCTGGAGATAGCAGGCATGCACTGTGTTGGGAAGTCCACACTTCTCTACCTCCTAAACACTACTTACTCGAATAATCACCCCTTCGATCACGTCTTCCACATGCGAGTAGGCAGTGGATGTACAGTGGCCAAGATCCAGGATTTTCTTGCTTGGGTAATAGGGTTAGGCCGGTGCCCTGGCATGTCAGATGTGCAATTCACCGAGATCATCTCCAGACGTCTAAAACACAAGAGGTTTTTACTGTTGTTGGATGATGTGCGTGACGGCGGCAATGATCTCTCAGCGATCGGCCTACCAATGCCACTTGTTGGACACCGGCAGAAAGTCTTCTTCACCACCAGGGATCAGGCTGTTTGCGCCAACATGGGCTGCGCTGCAGCCAACACCATCCAAATGCAGTGCTTGGGAGAAGATGATGCATGTGACCTCTTCAGGTATCATGTGGCTGTGAAACCCTCTATCCCAATGCACTGATGGAGGACATTGCAAAAAAGATTGTTGCAGAGTGTCGAGGCTTCCCCAGTGCCTTATGCACTATTGGTTGATCTATGTCAAGCCGGACAGAGGGCTATCATTGGATAGTCGTGTATGACATGCTAATGATCAAGCGCCCACTGCCCGATGATATCAAAGAGATGAGTGATGTAGGCTATCTGTGTCTGACATTCTTTGAAAATGAATTGGGGACCCACTCTTATGTAGTACGCCTAGCTTATTTGCACCCTCAAAGTGAGCTTATTATTCATTCTATCGTCTCAACGCCCCCAAGTGTACTCAAGATCTGGTAGATCATTCATAATAGTGTATTTGATGAGTTAATTTATTCACGGATCTATACCAATTATCCCTGTCTCATAGGAAGTGGTAGTGCTAGCTATTTCGTTAGAGCATGGTCTCTCCCACAGCTCAATACTTACAAAATTGCGCGTTGGCGGTTGTCGTGCGAAAACTTATATAATAAAAAAAACTGTATATAATGTGTAGAGGTCTGTCTCTCAGGCTGGCCACTGTTTATTGAAATAATTCAAACGCCAAGAATGTTGTGGTAACACCACGTACGTCGACTGAACATGTTTTATGGTCTTGCCTCCAGCATTGATAGCTGCAGAAGTAATGTGTCACTCGAGTGATTTCTATTTCACCTTCAATCGAATTTTGAATCGATCCAGTCATGCCATGTAGCAGTATTGGGAAGAAAAAATGAGTGAAAAGAAAACCCAATGAGTGAAAACCGAACCGGATTTAGTCGATTTTAGTAAAGAGAGACGAGCTGACCATAAAAGACTACAAATCAGTCGGGTGATTTCTATTTCTATTTCTATTTCTATTCTGGGCCATGATGGGCTGTACAAGTAGGAACCAGCGACAAGAGAGAGAGAAGGATGAAAGATGCATGAACGTGATAGCTGGCTGTGATGTAGACGAAACATGAAGCCGAGAGAGAGATCTAGCAGTAACATAGATATATATTTCAAAATACCGTCAGGCTGCATGCGACAAGGAAAAAACAATCACAAATGTTAGGAGAATTCAACGGACAGAACAATAACAAGACACTCGAAAAATTGAGTGATTTTTTTTCGAGCAATATCGGGGGGATCCCCACCTACCATTAATTGAAAACTTTTGTACAATCCAATTGATTCCGGTCATACCAGGAAGGAGATACAGGGGAGAGGGTTAAGAGGGAAGAGTTGAGAAAGGGGGAGGATTACATGTTGCGAGCCAATCTCGCCAAACCTATAGTTCCAGCCTATGTTTCTTGTACCGCCACGTCCAAGCGTCAAGATCCAAGGCGACTCGATTGAGAACCTCGCGAGGAGGCAAGTTGAGCTGATAAAAAATCATGGCATTCTTAGCCTTCCATAAGTGCCAGAGCAGTAGGAGGAAGAAGTCCACGCGGAGCATATCAGGCAAAGTGACACCAACGCTAATGTCCCATGGACGCTGAACCAAGTCGCAGTGCATGGAGATGCCACAACATGAAAAACAACATGTTGATGAAAAACAACATGAAAAACAACATTACCAACGCCAATTGAGTGATGACACAACATGAAAAACAATCCCGGAGGAAATGGTAATGTCGATGAGACACTATTCTGGACGGTTCATTATGACGTTCTCGAGGTACATAGAATTTTCAATGTGTTGAATAAATGATCAATTTTGACTATTATCAGATTATTATCTGCTGCTTGACAATGCTTATTCCTAACATGGTGGCAGACAGTTTGTATAGATTATTGTGGAATTCAAAACTGCAGATTTGATGGAACTATAAGCACGATCACTTCACTTCAAATACAAGTGAAGAAGGCTTCGAAGAGCAGTGGGGTGACTTCTTTTAGCAAAACCAAATCAGAAGCATTTCTTCTCGCAACCAGTTATATTTCTGGCGGTACTAGTTTGCAATGCTTCAAAAAAAAAAGTTTGCGATGCTTCTGCTTTTATTTACTTTGACCTTACTAACACTTCAAAATTATTTGTATCGATATTATTTATTGTTCTCTTCGTGATCCTTCTTCCCTCCCCTTAAGTCCTTAACTGATGTCTCTAAAGTATTCTAAGAAGAAAATTGGAGAATACTGAGGCGTCCAGCACCTTGTCCAACCTTGGTCGACCTATGTCAACCAAAACAGACAACAAGGAATGGAGATACGCTTATGACCCTTGGTCGAACAATGAAGGACGATACTCTTATCACCACCTTTTTACAGATGAACTGCAGTGCTCTTTCTTTTAGCCATATCCTAATGGCCTGAGTATAGGAGTTTAGCATCCCCAGAAACTTAACACATGCATCCCATCCTAATGGCTTGAGTACAGGTCCAGCCCGGGCCACGATTGATCTTCGGATCACATTCATCGGTGTACGCATGCTTGAGGATCAGAACTAGTCATTCTGTCGAGGAATCTCCTATTCAATAGACGTACCAGGAATGGAGGAATCTTGAGAGTCGCGAGACGCTGAAACCACGTAACCAAGGAGCCTCGGCAAGGCAATCAAAATCTGAGGAGCAGTAACTGTTTTGCCAAACCTGCACCAGGAAGCAAACCGTGCCGTTTCCTCCATGACCCAATTACGGCCGGGGGACCTCTTGCAGCGGCATGAATTTCTGAAGCAGAAGCTCGCCTGCACAGCACAACGGTGTCCCGCCTTGTTAAAGCTCTCTCTGCAGATCGACGGCGACTGCGAGATGGGCAGTATGGCACCGATTTTCACATGCCTGCTTCTGGTTCGCCTGATAAGATTTTACCTGAAAGGCTTTTGTGGCTTCTATAGTCTATATGCAAACCTGTGCACTGTCTGGGACTCTTGCGTGAGAACTGAGAGCCACTTCACTTCATTGATTGCCAGCCCTGCCACTCGCATGCTGCGAGCACATGTGTGCCTAACTTGCCCGGTTTTTGCAAAGATAATGTTGGATTACTGGCCGAGTTTATCCTCGTTTCGCGCCTACAAATTGAGAGCCCCCTTGTGCCTTGGTGACACACACACACCAGCAGGACAGAAGTGAGTAGCAGAGAGGTCACACTGCCACAACTGCCGCGCCACGCTCCGACGACGACGATCGACGGCTGGCCAACCATGGCGTCGGCGGCGCGCCACCCTTGCTTCGGCGGCCTCCTCCCAGAGCGGCTCGGCTGCGTGCAGTGTAACTTCTGCGCCACCATCCAGCTGGTAAGTGGTAACAACAACGACTTCGATCGCCTGCGTGCTCTGAAAATTAAAACTTGCCGCGGTGAGCGCGCGATCTCACAGACACGGCGTGGATGCGTGTAAACACCCATGCAGGTGGGCGTGCCTAGCGGCGGCGGCGGCCTGCAGCTGAAGACGGTGGCCGTGCAGTGCGGCAGCTGCGGCGGCATCCTCTCCGTCACGTTGCCACCGTCGCCTCCGGCGGCGTACTCCGTCGAGCTACCACCGCAGGTTTCTTTCGTGACATGCATGCATGAGCTCCCGTCGGGCTCCTGAAGATATAGTATATATCATAAGTTCACAAAGCTGTGCCCGTCTGATGAAAATGAAACACAGGAGCCGGGCGCTGATCCGCCGCCAAGGGACTCGGACGAGAGCAGTGGAGAGGACAGGGAGACGGCGGCTGCGGTTGCAGAGAACCACGCGTTCCCTGCGGTTATGAAACGTAGGTGACATGACATGCAGTTTAATTTTGGAGTCTTTTCCTGCCGTCTTTCGAGTCCCTGCACTTTAACTGATTATAATTTTGAAACATTTGGCAGCTCCAGAGAGGAAGCAGCGGACGCCGTCGGCCTACAACTGCTTCATCAAGTAAGAAATGGCCAGAAATATAGTCACTCGTAATGCTACTGCACTTCCCACCTATTGCACAAGAAACATGTGCTCAATCTGTTCTCAGGGAGGAGATAAGGAGGATCAAGGCGACAGACCCTAACATCACCCACAAGGAGGCCTTCAGCGCTGCTTCTAAAAACGTAAGCAGTCTTCAGCTGACTGCAAAGCTCCAAACTGTTGCTGCCTCACTAATTT
Organism: Panicum virgatum; assembly: GCF_016808335.1. NCBI lineage: Eukaryota > Viridiplantae > Streptophyta > Magnoliopsida > Poales > Poaceae > Panicum > Panicum virgatum. The sequence goes on from NC_053146.1 coordinate 62,877,735, forward strand.
CTGCTTTGTTTGTACATCATTATCCATAAGATTTCTTCTTTCTTTTTTCTTTGCCAAAATTAATTATCATATGGGTTGCTTCAATGCAGTGGGCTCACTTACCAAGAATCCAGCAGAAGGAAAACTGAAAGATCTGCTCCTGCCGCATACATCTAGATCTGCAAGCTGCAAAGAGGGAAATCAATATTAACTGAGACCTGAATAAGGCAATGCTGTAGTCAAGTTCAGAAAAAAAGCAAGCATGATAGCAGATGAGTTGAATCCCTGGGCTTCCATGTTGACAGGGATGAAAGTGGTAATCTGAACTGTTAGAATAAATTTAATATTTTAAAATAGATATGTATAAAATTTGATGGTGATCATTTCTTATATTATCAAGCATATTATTACAAATAAGAATAAAATTTTGCATAAATTATTTTATGCATTATTTGCTCCCTACAACAAAAAAAGTGAAAAAAAATACCGAATTTGTTTCCGAATCCATACCGAATTTTATATCTATCATTTGAGAAAATATAGGATGAATTTAAGATTTATCTTTTATGAATCTTTACAAGCTCAATGCTCAAAACAAGAATACAAATTTGTATATAAGATTATATATCCTATTTATTCGCAAATCAAAGAAAAACGACAAAAAAACTGATTACCGAATAATTACCGTTTCCGACCGTTTTCATCCCTACATGTTGTACATAAACCTATGCATGTGCTGCCAGAACTTACAACCATGTGATAAATGCAGTATTGTTTGCAGCTCTTATATCAGCTGCAGTATTGACAGAACTAGGATATTATACCAAACCTAATGCCAACATCACCGCAGCAGGACGAGCACTAGTTAAACACAGTTTTCTGGAATTAAGCTGGTTTATAAAACTTGCCCAACCAGCTCTAGTGGTAAACATGATATATTTTTAAGTAACTTCATTAACATCCATAATTCAGCTGCTGTTCCCTTCATTGGAACAATACAGAAAAAGAAATGGCAGGGGAAAACTGAGGTTGATATTACACAAACATCTCAAACTATATTTTTGATCCAAGCTAGCGTATCAAAGCATCACTCTTTCGATGCAGGCATCAACCGGAGCCTTTCCTCAGAAGCTTTTCCCGAACCATTCTCCTCCGATAAAAGCGCCTGCAGGTCACTTCCATTTGCCAGGCTGTTGAACTCCACTGATTTCGAGGGTAGCGCAGGATAACGCCGCTGGCAAAGGGTCATTAGCCTCTTGATCGACTGAAGGTACTTGCGAGTGGTCTCGTCATTCATGATATGGGCAACACTGTTTGTGTAGATCTTTTCACGGGCAGAACGCTCATGGATACCAACCATAGTGACTCCAATGGGCCATGGTGCGTTCCCAATGGCCAGCTTGATGTATTGGTCCATTGCTGCTAAATAGTCACGCTTCATACAGCATTCAACAATAACGAGCAATGCTTGACGGATGTCATCAGGAAGAACCTAAACACATTCAACAATAGCTGGTGTCAGAGTTGCCAAGCAACTTAAGGAAAGACCAAGATAACATTAGTAGTAATAACGTAAACAATATTTCAGATGCGCATCAAGATTGTTTAGCTGATTGCAGAATTAAAGCCTAGGTCAGAACCTATTTACCAAAAAATTTGGGACCACAGTATGCCAGAATTAGAATCTGCACTAGTACAGAACATATGCGAATGAATGAAAAATCAGACCTTTGAATGTTTTCAGAAAATGCGTGTATGAAGGTAAGGCTACATATTTCACACAACAATACACTCAATTATCTTGCATTCCACGAATCTTCAAAGAATTCTTTTCACCAATTAGTAAATTTGACAGGCAGAATGTGAGAACTCCAAATATTTGGGACACACTAACTGTCTCTGTTCATTTGTAGGTACTCTTTGCATGCATAAGAGGTATACTGAACTTGCAAATAATACATGCTGTAAAAGGGACTTAAAGTACACTCTTATAAGAAGAGTGTTTATTTTACTTATCCGACAAACAATGAGTAGCAGACAACTTCACATCAAATGTAAATCAAAATTATTTTTCAAGAGACCATGAGATTAGTGTAGAAGTAACACACATAATTTGTGGGAATGGCCAAATATAAATTGCTCAAGACTAAGTATCACACTGACTGAGAAACAACATGCCTTTCTGGTATGTTTTGCATGATGGCATAGATATTCCATTAGTACATATCTCTTGCAGATAATAGTAGCATGCGTAATCACAGGAAGACCATTTTCATCTTTAGGTACAAGCCTACCAATCTTTATCTCAGCTACTTCCACACGGTCAGTTTCATATACTAACAAAATGCCAGTGATACAGACTGAGCCCGAATGGTTGTTGAAACCATGCAAATACAAAATGTTCGTAATTGGTTGGCATCATCTTAACAGAAATTGTGGTTACAGAACACAAATTTTCATGTTACTGAAGAAATATCAGTCGAACATTTATAAATCTTACGGCGGCGGTGGGGGAGCACATTTCATAACATTCAACAAGTGACCGTAGGCCCAACAAAATCAAGGTATGTTTTAGGGTCACTATCTTAGTTCCCTCCAACATCTCAAAACTAGGTTGCTATATATGCTCTGAAGCGCTTTCCTGAAACAAGCAAGACATTTTGAAACACAAGACCCAAAATGATTTAAGCAACAGTTTCCAAATCTGGTGAAAACTATGCTGAAGGTCATCTGTTCTTTCTAATCTAGCTTACAAGACCTAAAATTGAATTCATCAGTCATCATGCCAACTAGTTGCTCAAAATCCTAAATTTTCAGGTACACATCACTGCAATGAGCTTCATTTTAAGTTCTCTTTCTATTCATTCAATTTACTAACTAGATTTTCGCATAACTGTTTCTATTTCAAGTGTGATCAAATTAATAGCAAAATATAAACAAACCACAAATGGGAATTTGCATAAGAATTCATTTATACCTTCTTCCTGCAGAACTCGAACAGGGGGCTGAGATACCGCGCACACTGCTTAAATGTTGCAACCATTGACTTCCCTTTTGCAGTCCGCTTCTCCAGCTCTGACATCTCATCCAGCTCCTGGTTCCACTCGTTAAGCAGCTTCTTGAAGAACACCAAAATCTTGTCTTCATTGCAAAGCTCCTCAAACTTGGTCCTCATCCTCTTGGAGTCCTTGTCTGCTTCGGCATCATCCCCGCGACCCTTGCCGTCCCCATCATCTGCACTGTCCCCAGCAGGTCCTCCGTCACCACCATCACCGCCACCGACCCGCTTCCCCTTGCCCTTGGCGTAGGTATCCCTCCCTGACTTTTGCCGCTTGCGCATCTCGATCATGTCGCGGAGGAAGTCGTTGGTCTGCCCCTCGGTCATGTCGATGTCATCGATGTCATCTATGACGCCGGACTTGAGAATGAGCTTGAAGCGCGCGAGGCGGGCGTCGTCGTCCTCCCCGAAGAGCGTGACGGGCTCGCGCAGCACGCGGAGGCGCCGCACCACCTCGTGCCGCGGGAGGTCGAGCTCGTCGATGCGGCGCTCCTCGGATAGCAGCGCCTCCTCCTGCGTGGTCTTCTTCGGCGCGAGGGCGGGCGGGACGGAGGCCGCCGCCGCGGAGGTGGAGGAGCTAGGGTTAGGGTTCCCCGCCGTCGCCTGGGCCGCGGCGTCGGGGTTGCTGGGGTCGGAGCCCGCTGCGCCTGCGGCGGAATCGGGGGGCGGCGCAGATGCGCCGGCCTTGGCGAGGAGCTGGCGTTGCTCGTCGCGGCGCTTCTGGAGCTGCTTCTGCTCCAGCTCCGACCGCCGCACGAAGCTCTTCCCGCCGAAGTCGGCCGACGCCGCCTTCCGCTTCTTCTCCAGCTCCCGCTTCAGCAGATCCATCGCGCCCCGCCCAGACGGCTTCGATTCTCCGAGAGGCGGTGGCGCGGTGCTGCACCGCCGTGGAGCGCCGGCGCGGATATGTGAGCCGAAGTCGGTGTGTTTCGGCGTCGGTGTGTTTGACCGCACCCCGCCACCAACTTGTCTTCCGTGGCTGCTTTTTTTTTTTTATGGTCACCGGGGGCGGGGAGAGCATCCCCACCTGAATTTTGATTAACAGGCTTTTTGCAAGTCAAAAGTTTTACACTTGGTTTTCCCTAAATTTAGGGAAAAACAGGGGGCCAAAAAATTGGAAAGGGATTACATATTCGAAAAGAGAAAACACCAGGCTTCGTTCACTGCGTAGTCTGCTGACTTCCACCTATAGCTCCATTCTCGAGCATCAGTTTTGCAGGCACACCAGAGTCTCTCATGCGAAGGGGGGAGGCTGTTGAACACCACCTCGTTGCGGTGCTTCCACAAGTTCCAGCATACTAGCAGAAGAAAGCTGTCGTAGTGCTTGGCCGGGATTGTTGCTGGGCGCGGCACCTTCCAGACTTCCTGCACGGCGCACCCTTGAGTATCCACGCCTAGTTTGCTCCAAGCCTGAGCTGCAAAGGAACATGTCAGGAAGAGATGATCGCAGTCCTCATCTCCACTCTTGCATAGCTCGCATGAAGCTTCTTCCAGTATGTGCTTGTGCTTCAGGTTAGCACGACAGTTGAGGCATTGCAGCACGAGTAGCCATCCAAAGAACTGTACCCGTGGTGGTGCCTTGTTCTTCCACACAAAATCTGCAAAAGTGCATTCTGGTGCTCCGGTCGCAAGCATGGTTAGCCGGTAGATAGGCCCTGTTTTCAGTTCGGTCTTCATCTCTGAAAGCGGCGAGAAATGCTGGTCGTCGGCGTCAGTCAGCTCAAGGTGTTCGAGGATCGCCTTGACTGCAGCCAGTTCTTCCCTGGCACCGGCAGAAAAACGTGATGCCAGGAAAGGCTCGATCCCATTGCGGTGCACCTCAGCCACCGAGGCCTCCGTTGTGGTAGCATGGCTGTATAGGAGCGGGAATTTATTCATGAGTCGGCCCTGAGACAGCCATTTATCCTGCCAGAAGCTGGTTGTCTCCCCGTTCTCCACTTTGCTCACGGTTACTGCACGGAACATAGGCAGCAGCTCCTCAAGGTCGCGCCAGTGCGCTCCGGCTATGTCCCCATGCATCGATATCATATCGATTTTGCTGCGCAGTGGCTGCTTTTTTTTTCCTGACAAGTCTACCGTATGACAAGTCTACCGTAGCTATTACTAATAAACACGCCGCAGAAGACCGAGCTTAGCTCGGGTGGCTGCTGCGAGGGTGTTCGCCCAGCCCGCCTGCGTTCCATTGATCGGACCAGGTGCGGATTTGCCAAGTGTACAGTTTCCGTTTGGATGCTTTCGAATATTGTCTCTCACTTGTGAAGCTACAACGGGATCGTGATGTGCCCGTCACCTACGGAGAATTTTAGTGATCTCGAGAAGGACACGATCTAAAAATTTGAGTGTAGTTGTATGTTTGTTTGTATATATATGGTGTGAGTGAAGTGTGCATGTATAGAATGAGTGTGAATATATATAAACAGATACTACAGCTTACAGCTGTACCCAGACGAGAGTCTTAAAAAAACACGCCGCAGAGGATCCGGCCCGTTTCAACTTCCCAAATCCCAATCGCGAGAGGAGGGGGGCGTTTGCCGTTGCCGACCATGTCGCAGCAGCCGCCGCCGCCGCCGCCGTATCGGCCGTACAGGCAGGTGCGGGCGGCGACGCCCCACACACGCGCGGTCTCCTGCGTGCGCTTCTCCCCCTGCGGGCGCCTCCTCGCGACGGCGTCCCTCGACGGGACGGTCGCGCTGCTCTCCCCGTCCTCGCTCGCCGTAATCGCCGTCCTGCGCGGCCAAACCGACGGCGTCTCCGACCTGTGCTGGTCCACGGAGTCGTTCTACCTCTGCACCGCCTCCGACGACCGCACCCTCCGCATCTGGGACATCCGCCCCGTCCTCGCCGGCGGCGCCCAGGCCGACCCCGGCGCCGACCGCTGCGTCCGCGTGCTCAGGGGGCACACCAACTTCGTCTTCAGCGCCAACTTCAACCCGCAGACCAGCTCGCAGGTCGCCTCCGGGGGGTTCGACTGTACAGTGCGCATCTGGGACGTCAAGACCGGCCGATGTACCCGTGCCATCGACGCGCACAACGAGCCCGTCACCTCCGTGCACTTCATTAGGGACGGCTCAATCATTGTCTCGGGAAGCCATGACGGGAGCTGCAAGATTTGGGACGCCAAGACTGGGGCTTGCCTCAAGACGGTCATCGACGACATGAAGCCCGCCGTGTCCTTCTCCATGTTCTCGCCCAATGGCAAGTTCATCCTCGTCGCCACGCTTGATGACTCACTGGTATGACCAATTAATTCACTCCTGATTCATAATACTTATCTAGTGATCAACTCCTTATAACAGTGTAAAGTCTTTGAGATGAGATTGTTTGAGTAAGCTCTAATCGAAGTTCAAAACCTTTAGGCGTTATGAATTGCAGATTGATCATAGATATTTACTCATTTAGGGTGGGAACTCCTGCTATTTTCTTGCAATATGCAAACCATGGTGCCTAGCATAATCTGTTTCAAGTATTTTTGGGTGTCTAGGTAACATTAATCCATTTTGATTTAGGTAACTGCAAATTCTAGATGGTTTTGTCCTAATTTTCAGCTTCAATTGAATTTCTCTTGACTATGAACCAAAAGTTAGAACCCATCTCAACTATGCTGCCTCAAGCTACAGTGTCGATCTTCGCAAGCAGATAACAGATCTGCTCTGTCTTCAAAGAGCAGCAATGCTGTTTTATTCTCCCTAAAAGAAAATCTTCTTCACAAGCAAAATGTCACTTCCAGTCCTATAATTTACTATTACTGAGGGAACTTAGTGTATCTTTTTTTTGTCAATAGATGCCCGACTTTTTAAACCAACAAATACATCTACCAAATGACTCTTCAGGTGCATGACAAATTTGTTTATACTTCCATACTAGTTTCTGTTGAAGTTATCTTTCTCTGTCTGTAATGTTATATGCTTTGAGTCTTTTTGAGTTGTGATAAGTAAACAAGGACACAAAGGATTTGAAACCTTGGTTATCCTGGTTGTTAAGGAGCTGCTCAAATGGGTTGTATGTATAGCACGTAGCAGTGCTTGTATTGTAATTCCTCATACATCAATTATGGCTGCAATCTTGTTGGCATGGAAGCTGCATGTGCCAGCACCAGGGATGGGAAATTTAGATATTAAACTACTGCTGTCTGACATAATAAGTAAAAACTTTTTAGCCATAGCAAGAGAAAATTAATCCTAGGGTCATTGAATTTTAGGTTGATTCTATGAAGCAATAGGAGCAAGTTTTGAAATTTGCTTATTTGCATATTGTCTGGTTGTTTCCTTTTTTTTTTGTTTGCTAAAATTTCATCATTGTAATATATGTGCGCATTTAACATATTGCCATGAATATTTCAAGTGAAGCTTCATGTGGAAAATTAGCACCTGTCCTTGATGTAATTTGATCCATGACAACTACTGCGCATAAATAATGCCCCGTCGAGCTTCATGTAGGCTAGTTAATTGCTAGTTATTTCATATTTTCATGTCATGTATCTGAGAAACTTTGTTATGTTGAATGCTCCGTAGTAGTTACCTGGCAATTTTATTCATGATGCTAGTTATGCTTTCCATTCAATGCAATATGATCAAATTAATTCGTTCAAAGTTTTATGGTTGCTGGAAATTTGCTTCTTAATTTTGTTCTTGACACCCTGCAGAAACTATGCAACTTTGCTACCGGCAAGTTCTTGAAGGTATACAGTGGACATGTGAACAGAGTATACTGTATCCAGTCTGCGTTTTCCATTACAAATGGGAAGTACATTGTAAGTGGATCAGAAGACAACTGTGTGTACATATGGGATCTGCAAGGGAGAAATATCCTTCAGAAACTGGAAGGCCATACTGACACTGTCGTCTCCGTGTCCTGCCATCCAACAGAGAACAAGATTGCTTCCGGTGGCCTTGATAATGATAGGACTGTGAGACTATGGGTTCAAGATAGCTGAACTTTGCAAAACAAAAAAAATTGTAGGGATAATTAGCTCTTGTGAACTTTACTCAAACTGAAAGCAGCACTTACATCTCAGGTGGCAAAAGAGACATTAAAGTTGACCTTGCAGTACACTGTTTTAAGATAATGTGTTAGAATGTCGACAGATGAACAGATCTCCTATTGTTATATGAGATATGTGCACAGTGGCTGTTGTCAAATACTCGAATCAATATTGTCCTCATAATTTGTGAAGGTGCAGCCTCTAGCTGTGTAGATTTATGAACATACATATCTCGATAAGTAACTAGCAATGTGCTCCCTGGGAAAATTAGGTTCGGAACATCTGCCCGAACTGTCAACTGCAACAACTTTTGATCGCCCAGTCTCCTTGTCATACTTATAGCACACGTACACAGTGCCTGCGACAACGGATGGAAAGACGGTCAAGATTGAGCGATCCATGCCCATGAACAAGGCGTGTCGCCTTGGTATGGGCACCATGTCTCTCTTGTCCAGGTTCACCCGGTACGCTGTGTACCTTCCACAAAAGTTAGTGCTGGTAGGACACAGCACGCAGTGGACAAAGGACCAGCTCTCCGTCCCTGTCGACGAGGTGTGCCATGTCTGACCAACTAAACCGGCGGCCGCAGTGTGGTTTCAGATCGACGGCCGCCACCAGCCGCGGCGGCTGGCTCGCCGTGGCTTCCAGCACCACCGAGATGCTCTCGAAGGTGACGCAGTAGAAGCGGCCCGCGAAGGACGCGGCTGACTTGAGGTTTTCGACGGGTCCTAGCTGCGTCCAGCACTTGTCGCCGGGCCTGGCGACGGCTACGGCGGAATTGCCGTAATGGAGCGCGACCGACGAGCCGCCGGCGAGGCCGGCGCTCCTCACGCGGAAGTCGTCGGTTATCCTGTAGGCCTTGGACGCGCTCGTCGGGAAGAGCAGCGAGGTCGCGCGCGGCAGGCTTGCGCGCTGCCCCGTCAGCGGGTTGTGGAGCTGGACGGCGAGGGTGTCCTTCCGGCACAGGACGACGAGGCCCTCGGCGGTGGGCCCGAAGAGGTAGTAGCGGCGGCGGAGGTCCGGGAGGCGCACGTGGATGCACTCGCCGGTGGAGGCGTTCAGGAAGGACCGCCGGCTGCGGACGGCGTTGGAGGAGGCGGAGCGCGGCGGGATCATGGCCCACCGCCGCGGGTGGAACCGGGGGTCGAAGACGTCGTGAGCGCGCGGGTCCGCGCAGGACGCGCGCCACGCGGCGCACACCGCGCGGAAGCGGACGTAGCCGGCGACGTCGTCGGAGAGGACGCGCTCGGCGATCAGCCCCAGCGGCCCGGCGCTCAGGTCGTTGGCCCAGTCCCTCCTCCTCCTGTAGTAGTGGGTGAGTCCGGGAGCCCGGCAGGACTGTGAGCGCGCGCGTTTCGCTCGCCGGCGATCGTTGTCTAGCGGCTCCCGGTGGTGTTCAGCAGTCGAGGCCATGTCCAGAAACCTACCGGTGTCCTGAGAGAGGCTTGTCGTACGCCGCGGGCTTGATGAGCCGTTTGGTCACCAAATCCAATGGTGGTTTCGCTTCTATTTTACTGCCCGGGACTTTGTCCGTCAGAAACTCGGATCCGAATCTGGGAGATAAACCGATGATGGAAAAGGAGACGGACGCGGCTACAAGTAAACATGACTAAACCGATATGATCTTTACTTTTTTTTCGCAACCGTGTCTGAGCACGTTTTTCATTAAGAGGACCGATATGATCTTTACACTCCTCATTGGCAATCAACCCTGAATGCAAGCATATCTCTAACTTTAACTTTAACCATGTTTACTGAAAATCAGAAAATATATGGAGTAGCGAATGCAAAGCATTTCAAATCATGGGCACTAGATTCATGAAAGCACGTGGCCTTGTCGTCCTCGCCAAAGTTGAGTTCGGCGGCGCTTGCACCCAGGAGATCAAAGGCGACAGCATCTGCTTTCCTGCCATGGTCGCACACGTAGACGGTGTCGGTGCTGATGGACGAGGAAATCTTGGCGGACACCGACACTGAACGACCACTGGAAAGGAACAAGGCTTGTCCGCCCAGCCCGCGCGTCGGCACCACGTCGCCCGTGTCCAGCTTCGCCTGGTACGTCATGTACCTCTCGCCTCTGCGGGTGAGCTCGGTGTTCCGATGGACAAGGATCAGGTCCCCGCCGTCGTCGTACACCGGGTACATCCAGTCGTTGCAACTCCATCGTTGTCCGCCGGCCAGTCTGTGGTCGGCGACCGGCGCCAGCCGCGGCTTCCGGTCCGCCGCGGTCTCCACCACCGAGATGCTCTTGTGGGTGACGCAGTACAGGCGGCCCGCGTACGGCATCACTGCCGCCATCGTTGGCTCGATGCTATGGTGCGCGAGATCGTCGAGCGACAAGCGCGTCCATTGCTCATCGCCGGGCTTGGCGACGGCTAGCATGCCTCGTTCGTCACTGGTGTCGTACAGGAGCGCCACCGTCGAGTCGTCGGCGAGGCCCGCGCTGCGCACGGTGATGAAGGAACCAAGCCTGAGGTCTACCCAGAGTGTCTGCAGCATCGTGTCCGCGCACGGCAAGTCGGTGAGCCGCCCCGTGAGCGGGTTGAGGAGCTGGACGACGTGGTCGTCCTTCCGGCACAGGACGAGGAGGCCCTCGGCAGTGGTCCCGAGGAAGTAGTTGCTGCGGAGGTCCGGGATGCGCGCGCGGGCGCACTCGCCGGTGGAGACGTTCAGGAAGCGCCGCCGGCCGCTGCGGCTGTTGTAGGCGCGCGGGAGCATGGTCCACCGCCGGGGGTGGAACCGGCGGTCGGCGACGCCCGGGTCCGCGCAGGACGCGCGCCACGCGGCGCACACCGCGCGGAAGCGGAGGTAGCTGGAGACGTCGCTGGAGAGGAGGCGCTCGGCGATCAGCCCCGCCGGCCCGGACGTCAGGCTCGCCCAGCCCCTGCGTCACGTACGCCGCCGCAACAGGAGCTCCGGTTCAGATGAAGATCGATGGATAATGGAAGGCGAAGCTTTTGCGATCGACGGAGAAGCAGATGCGTACGCGTACCCGTCCGAGTGGAGCGCCGCCGGCGGGTCGGCGACTCCGGTGCGAGCTCGCTTCGCACGAGTTTCCGGTGCCATCGTATCCACAAGTCGTGGCGTGGCGTGGCGTGGCGGCCCCGTGTTGCGCCGCCGCCTCCGGGCCTCGGCGTTGGACTCGTTTGAGGTGAGCTCAATTTGTTGACATCATTCTACTACAGACTAGGAGAGTATCCGAATCGTAACCCACGAGAATATGAAGAATATCTACATGCGATACGCTAGCAACAGAAAAGGCGAACAAATCAGAGGCTGTATAGAAAAGAATCTCTGTGCGTGCATCTTATATTGGGATCTAAACTATGTTGGGTGTGATCTCCAGGTCCGATCCAAAAATCGGGCCAAATCTCTTTTGATCGCGCCCTGATTAGGAGCGCCCAGTCAATGCGACTGGTGGGCCCCGTCGCCAGCACTTTATTAAGAACGGAAAGGGGGCCAGACACGGTATCCCGAGTTGACCGCTGCCAGAAACCATTCCCACAGTCCCGATCCGATCTCGGGGAGCGCTAGGCCGACGGGAAGCTCCGCCAGCGCCCCTCTCCTCCACCATGACGTTCACCGGCATCACTCCCGTCGCTGGACAGTGCCGGTGGAGGCCAGAGGGCTTCCGCTACCCACGTCGACCACCGTCGCCGCCGGACCCACGCCTAGACGACCCCGACCTCCTCTGTGCCATCGGCGCCATGGCCTCCGCTCTTCTGTATCGACTCTCGCGGATGGTCTGCGCCCCCTCACTCATCTCTCTCCCTCTCTGTCTATCCCTTGTATTAGATTAGGGATGAATCCTCTTGTAACCCTACTCAGAAGTTGTACCCCATACTCGATTTGTACATCTAGAGAAGATCCTACTAAGAAATGAAGAATCTTTGATTCTAACATTGGAATCATTCGCCGATCTAGATGTAGATCGGAGTTTTGGGGAAAGTTTTACTCAGATCTACGCTCAGAAAGTAGAAGGAGATGAAAGAAATCGAGTCTCAGTCTCGAATCGAACAAGAACACAAGAACCCTAACCCTAGACTCGTGAAACCCTACCCCGCAGAACCAAGAATCGAGAACACCCGGGGGAGAGGGAACCTACCTCTTTCTCGGCCGCCGCCGCTCGCTGTCGCGCATCCTCGCGCGGGGCCGCAGCTGCAAGCAGAACCAGCGCGCGGCCCGGGCACCACCGTCCGTTCACTCGACGGAGGCGCGCTCCCTAACGGTTGAGCGCTCGCGCCAACAAGGAGACCGGCGTTGGCGCCGCCACGCTGCTCTCTTCCCCGGCCGGCCATGGCCGCCGCTCCTCAGATGCGGGCTATTGCGTGCACGGCCGAAGAACCGGAGAGCTAAGAAAGAAGAGAAGCAGGCCGACGACCAGATCTGGCCGTGCGCCGGCGAGAGTCGCCGGCGGCGGCGGCGGCGCCGGGCCCGGAGCAGAAAAGGAGGGAGGAGAAGAATGCAATAGGGTTTCCAGGGAACCCGGCGCTCCGCCGGTTTTTGATCCGCCGCGATCGGCGCCCAGCCGTCGAATTCGATCCGACGGTCAGGGGCGGCCGGCCGGCTGACAGGCCGGAAACGGCCCATGAGGGAGCCGCGCGGGGGCTAGATTCCCGGCCTAGGCCCAGGTTGCAGCCTGGGCGCGGGGGAGGCGGCTCCGCCACCGCGGGCCACGGGCCAAATTTCGGCTTTTGGGGCGAATTTCGCTGTAGGCCGCGAAGAAAATTAAGAACTTCCTTTTTCCCTTTTATTTCAGAAGTAGTTTTTGAATATGGCATTTAGAAGATTTTGTTTAGAATTTAAATCTCTGTAAATAAAGCACCAACATGCATTATTTTACAAGCAGAAAATTACAGAACCACACTTCTGAATATTTAGAATTTTACATGTTTCCGCTGCAAAGAATTATTTTGTGTCTATGTTAATTTGAACCAACGAGATAATTAATATAGAGGCTTATAGAATTTGTTTCTCAGAATTTTTTATACATTATGATATTATAATTTCTGGCCAAATTTGTTATTGCAATATTATGATTTTGTCCAAAATATTTTATGCATTATTTTTTTCTGCCCAACGGTGATTTAGAATTAATGCACAGATTATCGCATGTTTTAATTTTGACCAACGTTAAATTGATACATGCAATTATTGTTGTCCTCACAATTTTTGAATTTTAATTTCAAGCTCTAATGCTACGACATATGTGAATAACATTCATGAACTGGATGGCAATAACTATGGGAAATGGTACAAGAAGCTCGAGATTGCTCTGGCGATGGCTAATATAGATTTGGCTTTCACAGCGCCAGCACCAGAAGAACCAGAAAAGCCCGTAAGGGCACAGAATGAAGAAGCTACTGCTTGGGCTATCCGAGAGAAGAATTATGACACTGCTATGACCAGATATGATATTGACAAGACACGTTGGAATAATTCCAACCGCAATTGTCTTATGGTCATGAAGGGTTCCATTTCAGATGCCATCAGAATGGCGATCCCAGACTGTGACACCGCTTCAGAATATTTAGAAAAGGTGAATGGTTAGTTTACTAGTTCTTCCAAGACTTATGCTGCCACTCTTGCTGAGCAGCTTATCACCAAGAAATACACTGGCGGTGGCATCAAAGAACATATCTTAGAAATGAGCCCCATGGCCAACAAACTCAAGACAATGGACATGGCTTTGCCAGAAAAGTTCATTGTTCAGCTGGTCTTCAAGTTCCTACCAAAGGAGTTTGAGACGTTTCATGTCAACTATAACGCATTTCCAGAAAATTGGGACATTGAGAAGCTGATTGCCGTGTGCGTTCAAGAAGAAGATCGCCTTAAGAACGCCAATGGTGGTGTGCTTACTTTTCAAGTTCAGCACAAGAAAAAGAACTTCAGAATAAGAACTTCCAGCATAATAAGAGACCTTTCCCACCAGGCAAGAATCAGCATGAGAGTGGCCCTTCCAGACCACCTCAGCAGAACCTCCAGAAAAACTGGGAAAATTTTCCAGTTGACAAAGACCAGCACCTGAAGTGCAAAGGAAGAGGGCACTACAAGAGGGACTGCCCTGAGTTTCTGAAAGAGTTGTTAAGAAAGGGTGAGGACACCATTACTTTTGTAAATGAATCCCTGTATTTAAGTTATGACAAATTCACTAGGTGGATTGATTCTGGTGCAACTACTCATGTTGCTAATTCTTTATAGAGATCAAGTATAAGGAAGACCCTGCCAAGAGGCGCAAGAAGAATTAAAGTTGTAAACGGTGTAGAAGCTGAAGTCGAAACCATTGTCAAATTTCACTTTGAATTACATAGTGGCTTTGTACTTTGTCTCAGAGATGTTCTTTATGTACCGTCTTTGCAACGAAACTTAATAAGTGTGTCTAAATTAGATGATGACGATGTTGCTTGTCATTTTGGTGATGACAAGTATGAGATGCAAGTTAATTCAGAATGTGTTGGTCTTGCCTTCCAACAAGACAAATTATACTTACTTTCATTATCTAAGAATATGAATGCTGCATGTTCTGAGAATAAGAATGCCTCCTCATATGAGAATGTTACTAAGAAACGCAAACGAATTGATGCAATCTCATAGAAATTATGGCACTGTCGTTTAGGCCATATTTCGAGGGGGAGAATAGAGCGATTAGTGAAAGCATCAATTCTTCCACCGTTAGAATTTTCAGATTTAGAACAATGTATCGATTGCATTAAAGAAAAATTCGTTAAGAACATAAAAAAGGTGTCAAACGAAGTGCGGGAATTCTAGAAATAATTCACACAGATATATGTGGACCATTCCCAGTCACTACTGTAGATGGTTATATTTCTTTCATAACATTTACAGACGATTACTCGCATTATGGCTACATTTATCCAATCAAAGTATGATCAGAAGCATTGGATAAATTCAAGATCTTCAAAGCAGAAGTAGAAAACAAACATGATTTAAAGATTAAGATAGTCAGATCCGACCGTAGGGGAGAGTACTACGGTCGACACACCCCATATGGCCAAGTTCCTGGACCTTTTGCAAGGTTCTTACAGGAAAATGGCATAGTTGCCTAGTATTCTACACCGGCGAGCCTCAGCAGAACGGAGTAGCAGAAAGAAGAAACCGTACCCTGATGGATATGGTAAGAAGCATAATGAGCTACTCCACGCTATCGATTAACTTGTGGATGGAGGCGTTAAAAACCACCATTTACATTCTTAATCGGGTGCCAAGTAAATTGGTGCCGAAAACACCATATGAATTGTGGACAGAAAGAGAACCCTCGCTTAATCATTTTTACGTATGGGGCTGCTGAGGCCAAAGTGTTTAATCCAAACATTGGGAAACTAGATCCCAAAATAGTCAGTTGCCATTTCATTGGCTGTCCAGAAAGATCGAAAGGGTATCATTTCTACTACCTTAACAGAAACACGAAATTTGTAGAAACAAGACACGCTGCCTTCTTAGAAGATCAGATGATCAGGGGGAACATGGTAGCCAGAAAAAATGACCTTGAGGAGAAGCGGGTATACGTTCCCACTCCAATGACTCAAGAGCCTTATTTCTCGTTGCCTGTGGTTGTGGCACCGATAGAGCATGAAACTACAGTGCCAACACCTGTTGTCAGTCCACTTGACATTGCAGTGCAGGAAACTGCGGTGCCACCACCAGTTGTTGGTCCTCCTAACGTGGCAGCAAATGGAAATGAGGACCCTATTCCTCAGGACCAAATAGAACTCGTTGCCATGAATGAGTGGGAGCAACAACAGCCTCCTGTTCAAGAAATACCAGTCGCAGTGGCCCCGAGAAGGTCACAAAGAACTAGAAAACCAGCTATCTCTAATGATTATGAAGTCTATAATAACGAAAAATACATAATGAGGGTGATCCCACCTCTTTTGAAGAAGCCATGAAATGCGCTAATTCATCCAAATGGTTTGCAGCCATGGAAGATGAAATGAGATCCATGAATACCAATAAAGTTTGGGACTTAGAAAAAATTCTCAAAGGAGCCAAAACAACATGCAGCAAATGGGTCTACAAAACAAAATGTGACTCCAAAGGGAACATAGAAAGATATAAAGCGCAGCTCGTGGCAAAAGGCTTCACTCAAAGAGAAGGAATAGATTACAATGAGACCTTTTCTCCGGTCTCATGTAAAGACTCTTTCAGAATAATAATGGCTTTAATGGCACATTATGATTTAGAATTGTATCAGATGGATGTGAAGACGACATTTCTAAATGGGGATCTGTGCGAAGATGTCTATATGGCACAACCCAAAGGTTTTGTCGTGGAAGGCAAAGAAAATTTAGGATGCCACCTGAGAAAATCGATTTCTGGCTTGAAGCAAGCCTTGAGGCAGTGGTACTTGAAATTTGATGAAACGATTAGAAAGTTTGGATTTAAAGAAAATGAAGAGGACAATTGTATTTATGCGAAGTTCAAGAACGGGAAATTCATTTTCCTCATTCTGTATGTGGATGACATTCTGCTAGCTAGCAGTGATGTTAATCTAATACTGGAGACAAAAAAATTATTGTCCTCAAAATTAGACATGAAAGATCTTGGTGAACCTTCGTTCGTTTTAGGAATTGAGATTCACCAAAATAGAAGAAAAGAGGTTTTAGGTTATCGCAGAAGCCATACTTAGAAAAAGTATTAAAGAAATATGGTATGCATGCGAGCAAGCCCACACATGCTCCAATAGTCAAGGGCGGCAGTTTCGGAAAACATCAATGTCCCAAGAATCAGTATGAGCTCGAGCAAATGAAGGCAGTGCCTTACGTTTCAGCTGTCGGAAGCTTACAGTATGCACAAGTGTGCAGACGCCCTGACTTAAGTTTCATTACCGGGGTACTTGGCAGATACCAGAATAATCCAGGCATAGAGCACTGAAAAATGGTAAAGAAAGCTTTGCGCTATGTGAGGGGCACAACCGGCATCATGCTAACATATAGAAAATTAGAAACTTTAGAAATAGAAGGGTATTCGGATTCAGATTTTGCAGGAGATGCAGATGATAGAAAGTCCACATCTGGATACATCTCCACTCTTGCAAAAGGAGCAATATCGTGAAAAAACTATAAACAGTCAGTTACATCATCCTCCACGATGTATGTTGAATTTGTGGCATGTTATGAGGCCTCCGAGCAGGTCACATGGCTAAAGAAATTCATACCCGGATTGAAAGTGGTCGACAGCATAGAAAAACCACTGAAATTATACTGCGACAACGAGCCAGTAGTATTTTATGCTCATAACAAGTCGAGTGGTGCTGCCAAACACATCGACATCAAGTTTTATGTTGTTAAGAAGCAAGTACCCGGATTGAAAGTGGTCGACAACATAGAAAAACCACTGAAATTATACTACGACAACGAGCCAGCAGTATTTTATGCTCATAACAATAAGTCGAGTGGTGCTGCCAAACACATCGACATCAAGTTTTATGTTGTTAAGGAGCAAGTCCAGGATCAAACTATTTGTCTAGAACGTATCAGAACGAACAAGATGTTAGCGGATCCGCTTACAAAAGGCCTGCCACCCAATGTGTTCAGAGAACACTTAGCCGGTATGAGTTTAAGGAAAAACCTATGATTCCTGGACAAAAAGTGCCCTAGAATAAGACTCTGTCTCAGACCGGAAAGGTGATTGTGGCTATTAATCTGATAGTAACAATTGTCATGACGAGGCACGCCCTATGTACTGATCTGCGATGGGATGGACCAAACTTAGATAAAGAATAAGAATAAGAAAATGAGAGATCAAGAGGGAGAATATTGGGTGTGATCTCCAGGCCCGATCCAAAGATCGGGCGAAATCTCCTTTGATCGCGCCCTGATCGGGGGTGCCCAGTCAATGTGACTGGTCGACCCTGTCACCAGCGCTATATTAAGAACGGGAAGGGGTCAGGACATGGTATCCCAAGCTTGCCGCCGCCAGGGCACCAGAAACCCTTCCCACAGTCCCGATCCGATCTCGGAGAGCGCTAGGCCGACGGGAAGCTCCGCCAGCGCCCCTCTCCTCCATCACAGACATTCACCGGCGTCACTCCTGTCGCCGGACAGTGCCGGTGGATGCCAGAGGGCTTCCGCTACCCACGTCGACCACCGTCGCCACCGGACCCGCGCCTCGACAACCCCGACCTCCTCTGCGCCATCGGCGCCATGGCCTCCGGCTCCTTTGCATCGACTCCCGCGGATGGTCTGCGCCCCCTTACTCATCTCTCCCTCTCTGTCTCAATCTTGTATTAGATTAGTGATGAATCCTCTTGTAACCTTACTCAGAAGTTGTACATTTGTACATCTAGAGAAGATCCTACTCAGAAATGAAGAATCTTTGATTCTAACAAACTAATGGTAGGGAACAACCATGTTTCCAAGAAAACCCATTTTATCTGAGTCATACTACAGGACATGGACAGCAGCACACCACCTGGCATCACGTACACGAGCAATTCCGGAAGGACCCGTTCGTGCTGGCTGGCCTGGCCCTGAGGATCGGGTTCCTCTCGAAGAAGTTGGACGGGCGGAGCTCGAACCCGCCGCTGAGCGTCGGCATCACCGGGAAGTCCTCCTGGTACGGGATGTGGTGGAGCCCCAGCGTGTACCACAGCACGATGTCCTCGTCCCTGATCCCCCTGTTCCTCCCGCTCCACGCGGCCAGGCCGTCGTCGCCGGTGCTCTGGTCCGCGTACAGCCCGGCCGCCCACTTCTCCGACTTGCTGTACGGCGTCACCCACACCTGCTTCTTGGTGTAGCTCGCCCGCCGCTGCGGGAAGTCGTCGTCGGCCAGCACGGACGCCGCCGTCGCGCCGGCCGGGATGAGCCGGTACCCGACCTCGTTGCCCAGCCGGGTCTTCTTGCCCGGGTTCACGAACAGCAGGTCGGCGGGCCCGGCGTCGACGTCCACCTGCCCGTCCGCCTCGGTCTCGGCCACCTCGCGCCGCACCGTCCAGTAGCTCCGCCTCGGCGTGTCGGCGCCGCCGGTGGCGGGATCCCCGGTGTTGCGCTTGGCGGTGATGACGTTCTTGACGAAGGAGTTGTTGGTGCCGTCGATGTCGAGGTCCAGGTGGTACGTGACGTAGTGGTCGTGGTAGACGGCGAGCGTGTTCTCGGCGACCAGCGTGCCGTGCGCGTCCGACGTGATCTCGTCGGCGTGGGTGTACGACGTCGCCTTCACCTCGACGAGGCCGGTGAGAGACACCTGCGACGCATCAATCGGTCAGTTTGTCTACACAAAAACAAACGGTTAGAGTAGATGAGCTGTTCTCTGTTCTCTGTTCTGCGCATGCGCATTAGGCAAGAATCCATACCACAAACTTGATGGAGCCGCTGGTCTTGAACTCCCAATCCAAGATGTAGTCGTAGTTGCCGGCCGACACCACCATTCTCACCACCAAGCTCACGTCAGGGCGGACCTCCGTGATCTGCAACGGGAATGAGGTCAGAAGAACGTGTCACTTGACTCTACTGTCGCTGCAGAGCAGGAGGGTGCTCTCGTACAAGTTCGCCAGGGAGCCCGGACTCGGTGTGGCGCCACGCGACGTCGCCGGCGTAGCGCTCGAACACGCACATCATGTTCCCGGCCTTGACGGGATTGCCGTCCTGGTCGGCGTTGTAGCCGTCCCAGTACGCCGCGTTGGCCGGGCAGTCGGCGCCGGGCTGGAGCGGGTAGGCCCAGAGCCCCAGGTCGGTCTCGCCGGCGTCCAGGAACGTGCGGTAGTACCACTCCTCAGCCGGGTCCATGTACGGCACGAAGACCTCCGACACGAAGCCGCGGTAGAGCACCCGCCGCCGCAGGCCGGCGTCGGCGTCGTGGACCGAGGCCAGCGAGATGACCGCGCCGGCACGCATGTCGAAGCCCAAGTGGAACTCCCAGTTGGCCCACCTGCAGTAGCACGTTTCGTGACACGCTGTGAATAAATTCAGAGTTCAGACGGCGCGACCCAAAGTTGCATAGTTGATTGCTTACCTGACGACGTGGCCGTCTATGTGGAAGCCCCTGCCCTCCGGCTGCACCACGACGCCGGGCGCCGGCTCCAGCCCAGGGAGCGGCGGCCCAACCTTGCCCGCCCGGTAGTCCGTGCCCTCGGCCTTGGGCACCGGGTACGCCTCCCTGTCCCTGAACCCGACGATGGCCATGCGGTCCAAGTCCACCACCATGGTGACGCCCTCGATCGGCCGCGCGTAGTAGTTGGCCGTGTCTCCGGCCACGAAACACTGCATCTTCGCCACCCTCCTCGCGCCCGCGCCGCCGAACCAGCCCGCGGGGAGCACCGAGCACACGACGTCGTCCATGCTCAGCCCGCGGCGCCGCACGGAGCGGGCGAACGGCGCGCAGGCCGGCGCCAGCGCCAGCGCCGCGAACTGCTCCTCGAGCGTGAGCGGCGGGAACCCAGCGCCGCGGTGGACGGCGTGGGAGAGCACGGAGGGGCAGGAGACGTCGGTGACGTCCACGCGGAGCTCGTGGGACTGGCCCCCCGCGCGGGCGATCACGAGCGCTTGGCGCGGGAGGAGGGGGCGGCGGGACGGCGAGCCGGCCGTGCCGTAGGCGAACGCGAGGACGTCGGGCTTGTCGGGCTCGTCGAGGCCGACGTAATGGAAGTGCAGCGGCCGGGCGGGGACGAGCGGGGAGGCCAGTACCGCGGCGCGGACGGCGGTGATCTCCGCGGCGGAGAGTGGGTCGAGCGGGTGGGGATGGGAGGAGGCCGCTGCCGCGGCGGTGGTGACCATCACCATACTACCGAGGATGACGACAGGGAGCATAGGGAGGAATGACACCTTTGCCATCATCATCTGACAGCGGAATTGATCAGAGAGGTGGCATCGCTTGAGGAGACGGACCTATATGCATCTATATATAGTAGCTGTGCCCGTGCGCGCGCCAAGAACAGTCACCGCCGAACGCCGATCACTTTTGTAAGCGATCCAGGATGCTTGTTGCAGGCTCGTGAACAAAGTAATTTGGGGCCTAGCCCCGCTACAAGTTGCGATCCAGGAACAGGCTCCCAGAATCTGAACAACAGGGCGACAAAAACAATGGAGAAGCTGGGGATATGCCTTGTGCAGAGCCATCGCCAACGGAAAGCTTCGGTTCGCGCACGCGCTCAGGCCTGGCATCGCGCCATCTCAGCCGGCGCTCAAGCACAACGCCTCCCACGGCAGTTGGAAGGAGTGCGCTCGCCGGTCTAAACTCTGAGTGCATGACTGAGTGCTCAGTTCATGGATTACACACCCTTGCCGGTACAGTTAACCATGTATTTTCTGATCTTCTGCAGACCCTCCATGATAGTCGTTCCTCATGGTGGTTGTCAATAATCAATATTATATAGGTTTGTTTGAACTAGACTTGCATGAAAAGTTAAAAATTGTCCTGAATTGTTCCATTTCCCAGAAATTTTGGTATAGTGACAATCTCTGATGTACCGTATTAACCCAAACTAGAAGATCTAGAACTGAAGAAAAATTTGTAACTATAGCTATGTATCAACAAGCTCAATTATTTTTGATAAAAAAACAAGCACAATAACAACTGATAACTCTGTTGTGTTTGTTTTGTCCTCATTTGCGTCCGTGCTTGTGCCACTAAAATGTAGGATCTAATTTTCTCCAAAAAAAATGTAGGATCTAATTTAAAACTTCTGCGTGTAGCGCTAATGTAAAGCAATCAGGCAAATGAAAAAACTGAACTATCATGGTAATTTTGCTACCCAACACAAATACCTCAGCACACATCCCATTTCACAGAAATTTTAGCACCTAAAATATTACTTTGTTCATATTCTTATGTATGTCTGTATATCAGGGTTCCAAGAGTTGGAGCAACAATCAGCTACATTGGCACTTCAACAGCACTTTGTTTCATCTAACCTGCCACTCTGTTTGTAGCAACAAATTTAAAACTCAATCCCTTACAATTCGGTAACAGGAATAACTTCATGTTTGTAGAACAGATCTAAATATTAATGTATAATCAGATTAGAAATCCGAACAGGAACATTGTATTGGTACACTGAGTATAGGGTCGAACTGTAATTTACCTTTTTTTTTAATTCTATGTTCATTCAGATCATACTCCAGAAGTCCAGATTAGGGCTGGGAGGGGTACAATCTTCAATTGTCTGACCTTCATTTCATCTATTCATCTGCATTTTACCTTGCTGTTACTTTTATGTTTTCTTTCTCAAGACATCCTTCTCAGTTCCTTAATCTTTACTAACCATTCTGACCATATCCTGCACTTTGTCAACCTAAAATTCAATGACCACACTATGGGCCAAATTTATCCAGTTTCGATAGTTGGATGATTCTCGTTATCCGGTTTTGTAACGGAAGGTTAAAAATTAAACTTTTGTGATAGTTCGAGAGTGTAAGCTGAATTTTTCTCGAATAAAAAAATTTAATAACATGGCTTTCTATAGACTAGCCTTTGAATGATGAATCACAGTAGAAGAAAAGAGGAAGCATGATGGGTACAAAACGGTGCTCTGTTTTATGGACCACAGACCAGGGACATATCCAACGGTGGGTCTAGAGGGGCTCGAGCCCCTCCTACCGCTAGACCCCCCCCCCTCCGTAAGCCCCTCCTATAAATTTGAGGAAGAAGAACGAGGGAAAGAGAGATCGGAGGAGGAAGAAGTGGAGAAGAGCCCCTCCTAAACTCAATCCTGCTTCCGCCACTGCCACAGACATAGTGTGACAAAACGTAAGCAGCATCCTCCTTGTCAAAATTGACTTCAACGACATTTGTACCCACAAGATCACATGCCATAACTTTTAGCTGGTGAGTGACCTCGTTGTAGGTGCACACGTACACGGTGTCATCGTCGATGGACGAGGATACCGCGGCCGACACCAAGACCGCACGCCTCGTGCCTGTGAACAAGGCCTTCCCCTGCAGCGTGGCCAAGCTCGCCATGTCTCGCGAGTCGAGCTTCACCCGGTACACGCTGCACCTCCTGTGATTGCAGGGTTCATCGGCGGGGCGAACATGGTAGCAGAGGATCAGCTCGGTCGTTGTCCGCCAGGAACATGCGGTTTCGCAGGTAAGCCTCCGCGCCTCGCCCGTGCACGGCGGCCACCGTCCGCCGCGGCGGCTGCGCCTGGCTCGCCGCGGTTCCGACCACCGAGATGTTCTTCGAGTTGACGAGGAAGATGCGGCCCTGGAACGGCAGCGCCGAGATGATCCCGTCGTGGAACGTGAGGCGCGTCCACTGCAGGTCGCCGGGTTTGGCTACGGACAGGAAGGAGCTCCAGATGTGAAGCGCGACCATGGAGTGGTCGGCGAGGCCGGCGCCACGCAGCTCGAGCCTCGAGGTTCCTTAGCTTGTGCCGCAGCGCGTCTCCGCTCGAGCGCAGCAGTGAGGCCGCGTGCGGAAGGTCGGCGAGCTGCCCTGTCATCGGGTTGAGGAGCTGGACGGCGTGGGTGCCCTTCCGGCACAGGACGAGTAGGCCCTCGGCGGTGTGCCCCAGGAGGTAGCAGCTGCGGAGATCGGGGAGGACCAGGAGGACGGTCTCGCCGGTGACGACGTTGAGGAAGAGCCGCCGGGTCCGGCTGGTGGCGGAGGCGAACGGGAGCAGGGTCCACCGCGGGGGGTGGAACCGGCGGTCCAGAGCGCCGTGCGCGCGCAGGTGGGCGGAGCCCGCGCGCCACGCCCTGCACACGGCGCGGAAGCGGAGAAGGTCGACGTAGTCGTTGGAGAGGACGCGCTCGGCGATCGCCCCCGCCGGCCCGGCCGTCAGGTTCGCCCAGTCTCGCCCGCCGAGCGCTTGCGGGGCGGCCGACGCCATGTTGAAAGCTTCAGCAAGGCGCAAGCGTGAGACGCTGCGCCGGCGGCGAGGATCGTCGGGCGACGGATACGAAAGCTTCGGACGCGGAATCCAAATCCACCACGACTAGGTCAACAATGATTATGAGCATTGGTTGGATGTCAAATTCTTGGGATGTCAATATTTTAGCTAGACAAAAGTTGCCAATTTTTTTTACCAGCACTTTGATTTGCTATCAAGAGCTGCAAATATCTCACATTTAGTTTACCAAAATGTTGGCAACTTGCCAAAACTTTGGCATGTCAAAATTTAGGTAACAAATCAATCAGACTCTGTGAGCCCGTCTAAGACTCGGGTTCGTATTCAGTAACCAATCAGACTCTGTGAGCCCGTCTAAGACTCGGGTTCGTATTCAGTAAAAAGGAAAATTGGATACAGAGCTTGGCACTGACACGGAAAAGGCACAAATCTATTACAAATTCGTTTAGTTACCAAAAAAATTTGGGAATTTTTTGATATTTTTACAACACTAATTAGTAGTATAAAATATAGACTAATTATAAAACTAATTACACGGATGGATGGAAAATCGCGAGATGAATCTATTAAGCCTAATTAATTCATCATTAGAGGTTGTTTATTGTAGCACGACATTGTCTAATCATTGCATAATTAGATTCATTAGATTCATCTCGCAATTTTATCCGGAGGTTATAGAATGAGTTTTTGTTAGTTATTCATATTTAATATTCTCAATTAGTGGTCAAATGTTTAAAATTATTGTAATGCAGAAATTTTTTTGCATAATACTCCTGATTAGTGCGGCTCCGTGCAGCTAAGGTTGTGCGCTGTCCAGATTCCAAGCTGGTATGTCTGGCTCCGGCCTAGCAGCGTGGTTGCAACCGTCCGTCCCATTTCCGGTTGATCAGTCCCCGTGCATCCACAGTTCTCCATCGCTGTCCTCGTCGCACTGCTGTTCAGATCCTGGGCCGCCGCGTTAGAGAGCCTTGCCCCCCCCCCCCCCCCCCCCAATACTTTTAGGGTGTGTTTAATTGGTGAAAAAGTTTGGATTTGGATACTGTAGTACGTTTCGTTATTATTTGATAATTAATGTCCAATTATGAATTAATTAATGTTGTTAGATTCATCTCGTGAAAATCAGTCAAACTATGTAATTAATTATTTCTTTTAACTATATTTAATACTTCATGCATGTGTCTAAAAATTCGATGTGACGGGATGCATGTGTCTAAAAATTCGATGTGTTGGGTACTATAGAAAAAAAATTGAAAACTAAACGGGGCCTTATTTTTTTACAAGAGTCTGGGGTGTTTAGTGGGTGAAAAAAATTGGGTTTAGGTACTGTAGCACATTTCGTTGTTATTTGACAATTAATATCTAATCATAGATTAATTATGTTTAAAAAATTAGTCTCGTGATAATCAATTAAATTATGTAATTAGTTAATTTTTTCAACTGTATTTAATGTTTCATGCATGTGTCCGAAAATTCAAAGGGGTGTGGCTAATTTACGGTCAACCGCACGGAGGCGCTCCTTGCGGTCGATTTTCCGACTGTTTGTTTTTTCCCTATTCTAGTAAGTTTTTCGTCGTTTTCTGATTTTAAGAAATTTTTTCAAGAAAAAAATTTTGAGAAAAAAAAGACAGAAAATTTTGAAGAGAAAAATTTTGAGAAAAAAATTTAAGATGGAAAATCAAAGAAAAAAATTGGAGAGCAGAAAATTTTTTGAAAAAAATTGGAAACAGGGGACCTTCAAGAGAAAAAAAAATTTGCAGTGGAAAAATTTTGCAAAAATATTTTGCGGGAAAAAAAACTCAAAACCTAGGAGCTCCGCCTCCCCGCCGCCGCTGGCCCGCCCCGCCACCTCCCCGCCGCCGGAGCCGCCGCGCCACGCCTCCCTGCCGCATCCAGGGAGGCGGATCCGGCAGCGGCGGCGCCGGAGGAGCCCGCGGCGGCGCCGCAGCCGCCGTGTGCTTGCCTCCGCCACCGGATCCGGTCGGAGGATGGTTGGGGAAGACAGCCGCCAGGGATTGGGCCGGGAGGAGCGGCTGCGAAGAGCTGCTGGACTTGGTGGCTCGCCGCGTGACGCGCCGCCGCGGAGGCTGCTCCCTACCGGCCGCCGCTCCCGCGCCTTGCCGCGTGCTGCAACGGAGGATGTGCCCCGCCGCGCCCTGCCGTGGAGGAAGCACAGTGCCGCTGCGCCACGAGCGACAGGCTCAGCAGCCCAGGCCCCAAGGTGCGCCTCACCCCACGAACCTCACAGCCCAGATCCAAGCTGCGCCTCACCAAGGATCCCGTGGAGATAGATGAGATTGAGTAGGAGAGAGATGAGAGGCTGAGAAGACGAGAGCCGCATATAAATGATAAGATTTGAGCCCCGTGACGACGCGCTCCATTCTTTTTGGCACGCCTGTAAGTTGCTGCGGGGAATTGGGAAAGGAAGGGAGAACGGGGAGGTAAGAGGCTTGCGGGGGACGGGAAAAAGAAATGGGATCGACCGTAAGTTGTTGAGTCTACGGTCAACCGTAAACTCAGCATCGCGAATTCAGGCCCTGTTTAGTTCTTTACATATAAACGCAAAAAAGCCGTAAACGCATTAAAGTGAAAAGGAATCTTGCTAATTTGAAGTACTAAATAAAGTTTATTTACAAAACTTTTTGCATGGTTGGGCTATAAATCGCGAGACGAATCTAATGAGCCTACTTAATCCATGATTTGCAACAGTGATGCTACAGTACCATCCGCTAATTATTGATTAAACATGGATTAATTAGCATCATTAGATTCGTCTCGCGATTTACAACCCATCTATGCAAAAAGTTTTACAAATAGACTTCATTTAGTACTTCAAATGCCCTGTTTACATCTTTACACATTTTTGCAAAATGAACTAAACACACCCTTAACGTGATAGTCACTGTGTAAACTTTTTCACACACTAAACGCAGCCTCTGCAAACTTCTGTCCTGAGCTGCTGACAGAGCGATCAGCAATGATTGTCTCGACCCGATAAATCCACAGTCCATGTGTGTAGGACGGAGACGGGGACGCGGACGCGGTCTCGTCGCCTCATTCGTCATCCCACCCATCCCACCTCCACCACGGCCGCTCCAGAGTCAGCTGATGGCCCGACTGCCACTCCCACTCCCAGCTATGCTCCCTCTCCTCCTTGCTGTCCTCTCAGTCGCAACGGCGGCGGCCTCCTCGCGCCCCCACCCGCTCGACCCGCTCTCCCCCGCCGAGATCACGGCCGTGCGCGCCGCGGTGCTAGCCTCCTCTCTCGTCCCCGCCCGCCCGCTCACCTTCCACTACGTCGGCCTAGACGAGCCGGACAAGCCCGACGTCCTCGCCTACGCCTACGGCGGCGGCACCGCCCGGCGCCGCGCGCGCCGTCGGCCCCTCCAGCGGCGCGCCCTCGTGATCGCCCGCGCGCGCGGCCAATCCCACGAGCTCCGCGTGGAGATCGCCCGCAACGGCTCCTCCGCCGCCGCCGTGCGCTCCCACACCGTGCACCGCGGCGCGGGCTTCCCGACGCTCACGCTCGAGGAGCAGTTCGCGGCGGTGGCGCTGCCGCCGGCGTACCCGCCGTTCGTGGACTCCGTGCGGCGCCGCGGGGTGGACATGGCCGACGTGCTCTGCGCGGTGTTCCCCGTCGGCTGGTTCGGCGACGCCGGGGCGCCGAGGCGGGTGGCCAAGATGCTGTGCTTCGTGGCCGGCGCCACGGCCAACTTCTACGCGCGCCCGATCGAGGGCGTCACCATGGTGGTGGACCTCGACCGCATGGCCATCGTCGGGTACAGGGACCGGGTGGCGTACCCCGTGCCCAAGGCCGAGGGCACCGACTACCGCACGGGCAAGGCCGGGCCGCCGCTCGCCGGCCCTCAGCCGGCGCCCGGCGTCGTCGTGCAGCCGGAGGGCAGGGGATTCCACATTGACGGCAACATCGTCAGGTACGCGATCGGCTTGCAGAATGAGAACGCTACAAACGTTGCTCTCTATTACCTTTCGAATAAAAAAAAAGAAAGATGTATTCTATTGCTTTATTATGATCATCGATCAATGACAAGTCCCCCATTAGATGCATGTCTGTCCCAGGACCACGATTGTTCGTTGAGCGCCATTATTTCTGAAGGAACTGACAGTTTCAGCTAACACAACACTGATAGGCCTGGAAAGTTTGCTAATTGCACAGCGGGAGTTGTTAGTTCCATCCATTGAAGCGTCAGGAAAGTGTGTTTGCTTTCATCATTTTTCGAGCATATCGACGATTAAAGGAGTGCAAATGCTCAAGTTTTTAGTCTTCTAGAACAGTTTTAGAATAAGTTTCATTCATCTCGGAGAATCCATAATCCATCAACTCGCAATCTGACTTCCCTAGCGGACCACGTGATTTGGTCCGAAATTCGACAATTCAAAAAATCTGTCAGTGCACGTGCTTCAAAGTTCAAACACTGCCTGCATACGTGTGTTCATGTGGACAGCAGCTTGTCCAAAGTAGAATTTGAAAACGGGTTGGTACTTTGGTAGTAGAGTTGTGATTGCACGCTGTCCACGGTGACGACAAGGACCCCTACAGCATTCAAGTGTGGTAGAGACTAGAATATATAGAAAGAAAAAGACATGCGACAATTATTTTTGGTGGGCTTGAGAGTCCCCCAGTCTCAATCAATGATCTTATCTTTATTTTTTCAAATCCCTACACTAGATGTTTGTTTAAACAGGTCGTCATCAAAGATTATATATACTAGCTTGAAATTGTATGTAAAAGAATCAGGAATGATCTTGTAAAGTGATGTTAATTTGTACTTCCAATTTTTTTATGTAATATTCAATTTTTTGTTTAAAAAAAAGGAAATGCTGAAATCTTGCACTAGAGATTGAAAACGTTAGGGACAAAACGACATGAAAATTGACGTTCTCAAATGATTGGCTAATTCTGCTGCCACTGCAGGTGGGCCAACTGGGAGTTCCACGTGGGCTTCGACATGCGCGCCGGGACGGTCATCTCGCTGGCCTCGGTCCACGACGCCGACGCCTGCACGCGGCGGCGGGTGCTCTACCGCGGCTTCGTCTCGGAGGTCTTCGTGCCGTACATGGACCCGGTGGAGGAGTGGTACTACCGCACGTTCCTGGACGCCGGCGAGTACGGCCTGGGCCTCTGGGCGTTCCCGCTCCAGCCCGGCGCCGACTGCCCCGCCAACGCCGCCTACTTTGACGGGTTCTACGCCGGCCAAGACGGCAAGCCCGTCAGCGGCGAGAACAGGATCTGCGTGTTCGAGCGGTACGCCGGCGACATCGCCTGGCGCCACACCGAGGCCGGGTTCCCGGACAAATTGGTGAGCAAGAAGCAGGGAGCAGCAGTGGAGTCTGAAGTGTGAAGCTTTGTTCTGACGCGATTGGTTCCCGGTGCAGATCACGGAGGTCCGGCCTGACGTGACCTTGGTGGTGAGGATGGTGGTGTCGCCCGGCAACTACGACTACATCTTGGACTGGGAGTTCAAGACCAGCGGCTCCATCAAATTCGTGGTACCAATTTGTCTTGCTCCGCTGAAGCAAATCTGCATCTACTGCCTGTTTCTGATGGATGAGCTCAAATTGATCGACGCGTCGGCGCAGGTGTCTCTCACCGGCCTCCTGGAGGTGAAGGCGACGCCGTTCACGCACGCCGACGAGATCACGGCGGACGCGCACGGCACGCTGGTCTCCGAGAACACGCTCGCCATCTACCACGACCACTACGTCACGTACCACCTGGACCTCGACGTCGACGGGACCAACAACTCCTTCGTCAAGAACGTCATCACCACCAGGCGCAACACCGGGGATCCCGCCACCGGCGGCGCCGACACGCCGAGGCGGAGCTACTGGACGGTGCGGCGCGAGGTGGCCGAGACCGAGGCGGACGGGCAGGTGGACGTCGACGCCGGGCCCGCCGACCTGCTGTTCGTGAACCCGGGCAAGAAGACCCGGCTGGGCAACGAGGTCGGGTACCGGCTCATCCCGGCCGGCGCGACGGCGGCGTCCGTGCTGGCCGACGACGACTTCCCGCAGCGGCGGGCGAGCTACACCAAGAAGCAGGTGTGGGTGACGCCGTACAGCAAGTCGGAGAAGTGGGCGGCCGGGCTGTACGCGGATCAGAGCACCGGCGACGACGGCCTGGCCGCGTGGAGCGGGAGGAACAGGGGGGTCAGGGACGAGGACATCGTGCTGTGGTACACGCTGGGGCTCCACCACATCCCGTACCAGGAGGACTTCCCGGTGATGCCGACGCTCAGCGGCGGGTTCGAGCTCCGCCCGTCCAACTTCTTCGAGAGGAACCCGATCCTCAGGACCAGGCCAGCGAGCACGCACGGGCACGGCCACTCGGCGAACTGCTCGTGTGATGCCAGAAAAACTCAATTGATCTGAGCCGAAAGAAGTATCTGCTGGCAACGTCGTGCCAATCCATGAACTCCCAGACGCTAAGATCTCTCGTAAGAAAGACCAAAAAAAAAAGATGAGATTGTATCGGTTTATTCAACATCTGCACATAAATAGACATACATGAGTATATTTATTCCATTATTCCAAGTAGCCGATCCAGTAATTTTGGTGAGACAGATTTTACAGTCCAGTTTCGATCAAAATAAAAAAGCCCGCAGTTGGCCCAGCTTGATTAAATCGCCGTTTTTAAACTGATCAAGAAAATAAAGAAAAATGCATTGCTAAACGCTGACTTGGACCACCAGCCAGCCAGCCAGCCCAGCTCCGAGGCCTAATAACAACCTTGGCGCTAAATGGGCCGGGCTACCGAATCCAATTTTTTTCCGTATAACACGGGAGGCACACGGCACGGGTCCACCCGCGAGAAGCGGATCTCGTGGAGCTGGCGTGTCCGCAGTCCGCCGGGAGGGCGACCTGCCACACTGATCGGACAGCGCGAGCTGCGCCCAGGGTTTAAAATTTCGGCGGCATACCGCCGAAATTTCGGTGTTTTTTTCGTTTTCAGTCCGCACCGGCTTTTGGTATACCGGTGTTTTTCGGTATTTTTCGTTTTGAATTTTAAAAATTTAAAAAAAATTATAAATAACTATCAAAAAAATTGGGAAAAAATATGATAAAAAACTAGGGGCTTTTATTAGCTAATAGCACTTAAAATCATTCAAATCTAAATTGATTTGGTAGGTAAAATTGATAATTTGGGTTCGAACCCGTTACAGACCCGCTGGTTTTCCGCGCGTGGGCACCGGTTTTCCGGGACCGGGCACCGGTATTCCGGGACCGGGCACCGGTATTCCGGCCGGTATCGCCGGCTTTCCGCAGCCGCAAATCTGTGAGTTTTCTGTAATGATTATTCATTATTTATTAGTGGATTTGAACTTTGATTATTCGTTAGAAATCATAAGGCTTTATTTCATAGAAAAATCCCTATAGGTTATGCATATTGCATGATTGAAATTTTTGAGTGCTATGGTATTGCATATAGAAATACCTAATGATTTGCATGATCGAAAAATACTTGAGTGTAATGATTTGCATGATCGAAAAATACTTTATCATATATAAATGCTTGAGTGCTAGGCTGCTTGCTATTTTTAGTTTATAAGCTTCCGTGAATGTCTAGCGTATTTACTTACACTATACTACTTCTTTGCATTATTGTAGTGTGTTTCATTTTTTATTTCTCATTGTGTGCTGGAGTTTATTATATATTGTGTATTATAATCTATCAATATAGACATAATTAGGCCAAACTCCGCCAAAATTTTCAATTTTTTTCATAAATACATAATTTTCCATCATTTTCCAACCATTACCATCATTTTTCGGTGAAATGCACCGGAATACCGGTAAAATACAACGAAATTCCGGCCGGAAAACCGAAATTTCGGAATTTTGAATTTGAGAACTCTTTCCAGTCGAAATCACCGGAAAACCGCGAAATTTCGGCCGGTATATCGTTTCCGGTGGCCACCGAAATTTTTTTCAAAAACGAAAACGTAAACCCTGGCTGCGCCTCGTCCCGGCAGCATGCCGCCTGCGCCCGCGTCTTTTCCGCTGCCCACATTCCCCAACGCCACGCCCACGCCCCCACGGCCCCACCCCCGGACCGGTGGTGGACCCCTCTCGTCCTCCAAGCTTGTCCTCTTCTTTCCACCAGGTTGCTTTTGGTCGCTCCAACGCCGCCGCTACGTGCTGAGCCACGGGGAAAAGGGTAGGAGCGAGAGGCTAGCGCTGAGCTGAGGGAACACCGAACACGCTGCTGTGGAGCTGGTGAGTTCTTTTTGGTCAGGGTCAGGTGAAAACGCCCGCCCACTGGATTTGTTTGTCCGTGGTGAGTGCTACTATGAGGTGAGGCTGCTTCTTCCTCTCTCGCGCTTCTTCTGCTTGTTGGTGCCCACTATCCATCAGTGATTTCCTCCTCCGCTGGGCTTGTGCTCCTGCCCGCTGCTGGTCCTCGATTACGCGTGCAAAGGTTTGTTTTTATCTCACGTTGTGGGGTTGGGAATTACGGGCTGCGCCTTTCTGGTCCGCGTTCTTGATCTGCTGCCATCACACTCAGATTTCAGGTCGGAACAAGCGCGCATCAAAATCAGGTTACACGAGTGCTTCAGTCTTTGGCAGAATCAGGCATCCTGAATCCAAGCGCAGAAATTTTAACCTCCGGGCGGAAAAGCTCAGTTGCGCACCCAGTGTTCGTCGGAACGCCGCACCCAGGAAGTTGCATCTTGCAACCGCCGCTGCCGTTACGATGAGAGGTTTTGCATCTTGCCTGAGCCAAGGCGCCGTGCAAGTTGCGCAATCCTCTTCCTCAGGTGGGCAGAACATGGTGCAGTGCGCCTACCTGGCCCGCCTGCGCGGCAAGCCGTGCAGGGTCACCGTCACCTGGACCAAGGTGGCCATGGGGCAGGCTCTCGCCATCGCCATCCACAACTACTCGAACCGTTGCCTCTGCAAGGCAGAGGTGAAGCCCTGGCTGTTCTCCAAGATGAAAGGTTCCAAGGTCATGGAATTGGACGGTGGCAACGTGGACATCATCTGGGACCTGTCGTCTGCGAAGTTTGGGGCTGGGCCTGAACCTGTTGAAGGCTTCCATGTAGCTCTGGTTTATGATCTTGAAGCTGTCCTTGTTCTTGGCGACCAGTGTAAGGAGGAGCACCGGGTTTTGTCGGATGCTTCACATTATGATGCAATCATGATAGCCAGAAAGGAGCACATTTATGCAAAAAAGGTGTATTCAGCGAAAGCTCGGTTCGTGGACATTGGTCAGCTTCATCAGATCTCCATAGAGTGCGACACGGCAGGGGTGAGGGATCCAAGCCTAGAAATTAGAATTGACAAGAAGAAAGTGTTGCAGGTCAAGAGGCTAGCATGGAAGTTCAGAGGGAACCAGACGATTTATGTCGATGGACTTCCAGTGGAAGTGCTCTGGGATGTGCATGACTGGCTGTTTACTTCATCAAGTGGATGTGCCGTGTTTTTGTTCCAGTCTGGCCAATCCATGGAAAAGTTCTTGTTGAGAACATGCTCACAGAATGGAAAGGAGGGTCGAGGACATCGTTTCGGTTTCACATTGATACTAAATGCATGGAAGACTGAGTAGGCACTAAGCAGAAACATGATTTCAGGTTTCTTCAACAGCTCTACTCGGAATGTTGAATAGTAACTGTAGGAATCTCTAGGGTCTAGCAAGTCTAACCAAACCCTATGCAAGAATTTTGTTCTCCTTACATATGGTATCTTGGCGGTTGTTGACAAACTGAGATTTTGGATATGCATATGATCTTTGATGTATCGAGAGGTTTTTAGATCGGATATTGGATTCTAGTGCTCAAGTTATCCAATATCATGTCTGTCACCTTTAAAACCTTTTGATGAAAAGTCCATGATAGATTACCAAAAATGATTGCCACAGTTCTTTTGTATTTGTAATTGTTATGCCTTGCATGTTTAAAGTGAGGCTCAGGACATATAACATACAGTTGAGGAAATCTCCCATTATATAGCCATTATCTTTCCATTATCCTGTTGTTGCCAAAGCGTAATGGTGGCGACCTGTTAGTTCATTTCCCAAGTGTGCAGCTCTGAGCATGGCCCACTTTCCCTCCAATGTATTGCACGTTAGTGGATAAACATCATACTGAACTTTGAAGAAGCTGAAAGTTAGACGTTCGAACCAGCAACTAATTGGGATAGAATAGCGAGAGCAGAAATTGCATGGTTTAGAAAGTCTTTCTCTGTATATAAGGATGTCATGTTCCTGTTCCTCACTTCTATTGTCACATCGGTTGCTGACGAGGCCTTACTCTTGATATCCATGCAATTTTATTATTTTACATATACCAGATGAGTTATTTCTTAGGTAGGAGTGCTCAGATGTTGTCTTAGCATGCTTTAGCTTTTACACCTTTTGAGAAAAGTCTAAGATAGAATGCCGGAAATGGTGCCTGCACTTCTGCAGTCCTTGCAAATTATAGGACTTGCATGTTTAAAACGAGGGTAGGTACAGGTAGCATTTATCTGCCACCCCTGGCCACCGCACTCTGTACCGGGTTTGCAGCATTGTGGAAGACAATGGTGATTATCGTCTATCTTTTCTACCATATTCTCTTTGCCAAAGCATTATGATGGTGATCAGCTGCTTCATTTCCTAAGCCTGCGCCTGTGAACATGTGTTGCACTTCCCCTGCCAATGTGTGTGGGCATTGGATAAACACCTGGAGCTTTAGTACTAGATCATTGCCCTAAATCTGAAGGTTAAATTAATTGATTGATGGAAAATTACATCCATTTTAAGTGATACTACTGTCGGTGCTGCCTGTATATTCGTCGAAATCCTAGCTTACAGTATATTTTATTGAGTAAAAGTACAGGACCGCTACCTGAAAGTTACAATGAATCTGTTATGCTGTCGTATCATACACGGCAAGTGCAAACCATGGTTTGTCTACGCATCCACACACACTACATTACTCTTTCCATCCTAAATTATTAGTCGTTTTGAATTTTAGATACATAGTTTTTATTATAATTCATATCAAAATTTATATATCTATAAAAACCTAAAATGAATAATAAATTGGGACAGAAGTAGTATAATGTACCGGATGAAGTTCGCCCTGATTAACGCATACTATGCTGCAAAATAAGTGGTCCAATGGTAACAATCCGTCACAACCTCAACGGACGCTAATTTCGCATGCTATTCACGCACTAAATTACGTGCATGCAAAGGATCTCAAGCACACAAAACTTAAATTACACGACCGTTGAATCCCATGTCTGTGCTCTAAATCCTTCCCACTGTCCCACAGCAGTCGTTTTCGCGAACCACATTTTCTAGAAGCCCTGGTTGGTTCGCTAACCACACGGAGCGGGAGGAGCATCTGCCGAAGCACAGAATATCCCAGGGCGAGGGGCCAGCAATGTAGGGCCAGACGCCAGAGATTGACTTGGCATTCCACTGACCCCTCATCTCCTCCCATGGGGTCCCTATCCATGAGATCGATCTCCGGATCGTCGTCGGTCCGTTGTTCATCAAGCTTCTCCTTCAGCTAGACGGCGAAAGTGAGGAGGCAACCACTGGACTGGCCCGGCCGGTCTCCAGCTCCTCTCCGGTTCGCTTCCCTCTCGCCGTCCCCACGGACAGACAGATACTGAAACCATCGCAGTCGCAGTGCCAGTGGGTGACGACGCTCTTGAGTTCCCAATTGGCTCGTGCCGGAATGGGGATGTCCTAACTGACGCTGGGCCCTGCTGCTGGACCCGTCCCGCCTTCCTTTCTTCCACACGACGT
This sequence comes from Panicum virgatum, assembly GCF_016808335.1. Lineage (NCBI taxonomy): Eukaryota > Viridiplantae > Streptophyta > Magnoliopsida > Poales > Poaceae > Panicum > Panicum virgatum. The sequence goes on from NC_053146.1 coordinate 62,913,317, forward strand.
TTTTGGAGGGACGCGTGCGGCCGGCGGCCGGGGAACTGCCCACACGGCTGGCCCGGCGCCACACGCCGCGCCGTTCACCGACGGGGAATCTAATCCGCCGTGCTTTCTGAAGATACGCCCGGTCAGTGTCTGTGCGATCGTTCCGTCTGCGTGGAAAGACCCGCGCCGCAAGGATCTGTTGCTGAAGGAAGAAGAAACCGATGGATCGCCTCACGAGTAGAGCAGACAGCGGCGGGAGCTGCTCCAATCCTGGGCATGATGGCATGTGGAGCTCGACGAGTTCGTCGTGTTTGTCCCGAGGACGCCGACGGATCAGGAGTGGGGAACTGGCCGCCGCGGCACCACGTGCTGATCGACAGGAACGCCTGTTGCAGACGCAGATCACGTTGCTCATGTTGACGACTCTTGAATTTGCTCGGCGGAGAAATGTTTACGACCATGTAATCCCTCGTCGGAGTAAACAGGCGGGCGGCAGTCGATCGGTCAGCCGGCCGTCCGGCCGGCGCATTGAGCTCGTGGGATTTTGTTGCCGCCGGTGACGCGGTAGTAGGCCAGGGGGCCGAGGCCATGAAAGATTTGCAATGACCTAACCACACACACACGGAGAGACTTCTCCTTCACGTTGGCGTCGCGAGGAGCCTTTTTCCTTTTGTCCCCTCTCGAGCGGAGCGCGACGCGGCGCGGAACGTAAGGCTCAACCCCCCCCCCCCCCCCCCCCCCCCCCCCCCCCCCGCGCGTCCCCCGGGCTTGTTTATTCGTGGGGGGCCTGGGGGAGATTTGGACGGACAGCGACGCCGCACCAGAGTTTTAAAGCCCTCTCCCGGCGCGGCGGTGAATAATAAGACGCGAGGGAGCGGGGGGCGCGTGGTGGCGTCGCGGGGCGGGGAGTAGCGGAACAGCGGTGGTGAAGCGGGAGGACTTGTTCACCCGGCCGGCCTCCAAGCAGCTACCTCCTCGCCATGGCGTGGCTGCAGTCGCTCCTGTCGCCGCTCAAGAAGCTCTGGGTCCGCATGCATTCCGCGCAGCACAAGAGTACGTGCGCCAGCCGCCTCCCCTGCTCCTGCGTTCCACTCTGTCCGTGTTCTGAATTCTGATCGGCACTGTGCGCGAATGTTCTTAGTTCATGCCCTTGCAAGCAATCGTCGTCTCTGATTTGTGAATCGTGATTGGTTCGCAGGGAGGGGCATCTACATCCTGTACGAGGACGTCAAGTCGTGCCCCTGCGAGGACGTGCAGATCCTCTGGTCCATCCTCGTCGAGTCCCACCCGCCGCCGCTGCGCCTCAAGCACTAACCGACGGCCGCCCTCCCCGTCCCCCGTCCGTCGAGCACGGCGCAGTGACGTACCGACGGCGGCGGCGACGGCTGGTCCGACCGACAGCAGGAAACTGCGATGCCGGTGTACATAAAGATGACGACTTGACGAGTGGTGGTAGCTCACCTTCAAGTCTTCAACCGTGATAGCTAGGATCGCTTCCAAGGAAACCCCCAAGAAAGAAGAAGATTGCTTCCCTTTGAGCCATGGAAATGGTGGCTGAGCTCCTCCTCCCCGCCGTTCCTCCGCAGGTGTCCCTCACCGACACTGCCGAGCAAACTTCCTTTTTTTCTTTCTTCCTCCTTTGCTTTTCTTTTCGGAAAAGGGACGCCACTGTTGGTGGTGATCGCTGATCAGAGTCAATGGCCGCCGCGCGCGCGCGCGCCTGTAGCTTGTAAATACAAAAAGGCAAGGCGAGAAAAGGAAAAAAAAACAGAGAAAGACACGTGTATAATAATGTACATAGTATACTACTGGCGATGAATGATGAGAGATTAAAAAACAAAAGCGCCGCAAGTTGCAGGCAAAATGGGCACGTGTGGCGCGCGTGCACTGGCACGGCCGCACGGGCGATGGTGGTTGACCACCGGGGAGGCACACGTGTGGGCGTGCGCACGGCCGGCATGGTTGATGCGGGGGACGAGAAGAGACCAGAGATCCGTCCGGTGGCGGGTGGCTTTCGCCGGCGCCGTCACATTCGCATCGTTCCTTTTTTTTTTTAAGAAAACCGGGGATATTTCATTAAATTTTCCAGTGATTTACAACCCGCTTACAAAGACACCCTTGAAGGAAATAAAAATTACACACAATGATTCGCATCGTTCCTTGGTCGACGTCGGGGTGGTTGGGCCGGAGCCGCCTCCCGCAGGCCGCAGGTCTCTGCTTGGTTCGGTCGCCGGCGCCACTTCGCCGTCGCGTGACGGGCCCGCCGCGGCCGGGGAGGAGCCGCCGGGCCGAGCCGACACGAGGAACAGTGCGCGGGCTCGCCTCGTTGGCCTTGTTGCCGATGCCTCCGCAGTGGCAGTATGTTTCTCTTCTCCCATGGTAGTATTCATGCGGTTTTTTCTTTTTTATATTTAAAAAAATTAAAATTTCAAAAATATATGTCGGTTTTGGAAAATTTTAAAAATATACCCCGGTCGCCCTATGGGGGGGCGACAGGGCTCAAATATAATTTTTTTCTTCAAATTTGCAACGAAGTCCCTGGAGAAAAAAAAGAGGGGGCATGTCGCCCCCCCCCACGGGCGACAGGCCAGTGGGCCCGCCAGGGGGGCCGGTCGCCCCTCCTGCGGGCGATAGGGGGGTCCTGTCGCCCCCCCCCCACACGGGCGACCGGGTCAGGCCGCCTATATAAGGCCTCCCCTCATTCCCTCCTCTCATTTGACCTCAAAAAATCCAAAAAAATCCAGAAAAAAGATAGGGGTGAGAAGAAGGGAAGCAACGAAGCTCTGCCGAATTCCTCACTTGTGATCTACCAGTAACTTTCGTATAAATTTGTTGATATTGTATAACAATTTAATTTAATTAGCAAATTAGCTGAATTAGATTTGGTGCTTTAGAACACTGGTTTAATATTACAATTTGAGTACTATTACAGACTTTTTCAAATAAAATAATTATACATTAGAATAGAATTATGATAGTACCTTATTCATATTGCAGTATAAGACAATAGAATTATAACAGTACCTATATTTTCACGCATCGATTTGGTATACGATATGTGCATTGCTTAAATTATGGTTTGTTATTTGGCGCACCACACTATAGCGCCAATGTCTTCGTCAGGATCAACCTACATTCCGTGGAGCAAGTGTAAAGCCACCGTACCCAAAGGAATTGATGTGCCAATGTGCTTCTGCGGTTCGTTATGCAAATTCATGCAATCTGAGGTTTTAGGAGATGACTACGGCATGAGGTTCTTTATGTGTGAGAACTACGAATATGATCCACCTAAGCGATATGGCAAAGACCGGACCAAGGTAGTAGAACAACATACGCTATTTTTCTATATGACCTAACATTGAGTTATGATTCTAACTTGTGTTGGACAAAGTCTCCTCCGCCTCTTTGTGATTTTATGCAGTGGTTCGACACCGTGCAGTCGCAGCAGGCAAAGGACATTGTGGAACAAAAAGCAAGATGGGCTGCAGAACGTTGGCGCCGAATGAAGCACGAGGAACAGCAAGAGGAGAAGCGCAACAAAGAGCAAGAAGAGATCCGCAAGAGGATGGAGGAGGTGGATCGTAAGGCGGCGGCCGAACGTGAAGCTGACAGGGAGAGAAAGCGAGAGAGGGCACGCCGTGCGAAGGAAGCCGGGCCCGAAGCAATTAGGAAGGGCAAATATCCTAGGTGCACTCAGTAGAGTAGTACCATGTAATCCCGGCATTTTATATTCCATAAGGCATGGTAGGTTTAGATGCAACAAGAAATTATCTTGTCGCGTGCATATGCCACTGCAATTAGTTGTTTATGTTTTAAGTTGAGAGCTTAACTCTGTGTGTTGTAGCCTTTACCATTAATTTGCAGTTGTAGCCGGGAGTCTATGAAATCTTTGAGCTTTTCCTTAATATTTTCGGAGTTTTTCATGTCAATAGAATACTAAAAAACACACATTAATATAACGATAAGAATTAAGAACTAAGAAATACATCAGGGTCTGCTGCTAAAAAGCTCGAATAGCTCAAAATAGGAACCATAGTGTATCTAGCTACGAGTACGAGATCACAGGTTGCCACTACTCAGCACGGCGATCACGGGTTTCCCAAATGTCGCATTCTTTGCCCAGACATACGTGACAAAAGACGACAACCCAATAGCAGTGCTCTTCCAACATTTTAAAAAGATGTGACAAGACGGCAACCACACCAGCTCACCTTCAAAGCAGTCTCTCTGGCGAGGACGACAGACCTGTCATTCTACAACGAAGGTCTGTGGCGTGTAGTGGGGAAGGCGGCATCTAGGCACGATCGACCGAGCGGCAGTAATGCAGTGCTGTGAGTCTGCATGCACAGAGATGCATCGAGTAGTCATTTCGAGAATCGAATCTAGCCTTTTTCAGTGTTAGGTCAGCTAGCCTCTTCACTGTGTTGTCATGTAGGTTTTTTAGGTACATTTACACTCCACACTCCGGGTATCAGACCTTTGTGCGCCTATAAATACTCCCAAGTTTGTGAACTCCCAGCACAACTCAAACATCAAACCTCATTGTATACCCAATGTCTGGAGGTGGGTCTAACAGGAAGAATTACTATAGTTTTGGGAAAGGAAAAGGGAGAAGAAAGAGAGACCCCATAATATGGGAGGGGCCTCTTGGACCCGATTCCTTTCCGGAACCAGTGTTTGAGTTTCCGCCACAGCACAAGAGTGAATTTACCAATGAAACTCCTCTTCGACAATACGATAACCGTAGAGAACCGTGGCCAAAATGCAGACATTGTGAGGACTGCTTAGTGCAGATGTGCACCGACGGGATGGATGGCGGTCGGCGTTTCTTTAAATGTCCACACGCATGGGTAATACTCGGTTGTTTCATTTCTTTATCTTCAATGAGACACCTTACATCGAATTTGTTTTGCAGTCTTCCGATGCTCCAGAAAACTGTGGTTTTACTAGGTGGGTAGATCCTGCACCAATTGATTCTGTTCAGGAGTTCATCGAGTACCTCCAGATAAAGATCTTTGATCTGGAATGTAAGGTGAACCATTATGAGGAAGTGAGCGAGGGTAACAAAGACGACGAAGTTGATGATATCAGCAATGCAGCCGGTTCACAGGATGAACCATGCACTATTCCTTACTGCAACTGCCCTTGTCACAAGAAGAAGGGCCATGCGCCTCCGGCACCACCGCCTGCACCACCTGAAATGGGTGGATACTGCGGAGAAGGCTCAACGCAGTTTGCTACGTGGGGGTACGGCTACTAGGACTACCCTAGTGCTAGTGACATGCTGCATCATTGTGTTTATTCTGTTTTTTTTAAAAATTACCTAAGGCATGTTGGTTAGTCCGGAATCTGTTTACCGTAGTTTGCAACGGGTTCTGACATGCCACTGCATGTGTGATGTGTGTTTCATTATCGTTGTATTATGATGTAAAATTTGGTGGTTCACATTACGTAATGCATTTCTTAGTTCTTATTTCTTATCGTTATATTAATTACATGTGTGCTTTTAAGTTACCTGTAGATCAGGAGTACGCAATTCGGCAGAGCTTCGCCGCTTTTCTTCTCCTCACCCTCTCTTTTTTTCTGAATTTTTAGGCTCAAATGACAAAGGGAATGGCGGCGAATGGTGACCAGGGTTTAAACAATAACGGAAGCAGCAGCAATTAGTGGATTCATGTTGAGTTCTTCGTGTCAAAAAAAAGGAAATGGTTAAGGATACAATCAACCAAGAAATTATTACTTCAAACTTCTAAGCTCTATTGGTAGAAGTAACTAATAAGTACAAATAAATGATAATCGAAATCGTCCGAATTGCTTCGAGATCTCGTTTTTAGTTTCTAATCATTATAGGTTTGTGTAAATCAACGTGAAATCTGCATCTACCAGAATCCGCGCTGACAAAAAAGTTTATAGTTCGAAATCACATGAAAAGTAGTTTCTATAGTGTCATCCTTTAGAGGCCGCATCGCCCACCAAAATTGACATCCGACACCTTCCGTAAATTTCATGATAATTCGAACTCGATTTCCAAATCCTTCTGCAAATATATCACAATAAATCTTTGGACGCTGGAGGAATTTTATGCAATTCAATAGGCTTTGTTGGCCAGGGTTTAAAACACAGGGGAGGGACCCTGTCGCCCCCCCAACGGGCGACAGGGGCCTGTCGCCCGTGGGGGGGGGGGGGGGGCGACAGGCCCCCCTCTTTTTTTTCTCCAGGGACTTCGTTGCAAATTTGAAGAAAAAAAATTATATTTGAGCCCTGTCGCCCCCCATAGGGCGACCGGGGTATATTTTTGAAATTTTCCAAAACCGACATATATTTTTGAAATTTTAATTTTTTTAAATATAAAAAAGAAAAAACCGCAGTATTCATGGTACTTGCTGTTGCAGAGCCCGGTGACAAGAGTTGGGCCGTGGTCACCAACGAACACATAAATTCGACCTTGCCTTTTGCGGGGCGCTTCTACCGTGCCACTGCTGAGGCGTCATGGTGCTGAACATCACTTCGGATCACTGGATCAGCAGCAACCGCCACGGCTGCTGATGGCCGCTGAGTTCAGCGAGTCATTTTGTTTCTCCCGAATGATGCACAGCCTTCACTTGGTGGACAATGGTGTGGAGTTGATGCTGGTGCACCGGACGCTCTCTTTTTTTAAAGGAACCGGCAAGAGTTTTGCCGTTCTTGCATTAACACCAGACGCTATGTGAGGACAGCAACTATTACAGGACGTATGATCTATACTAAGATGAAAGAATTGGAATCATTTTTCACCAAGATTAGGCTCACCTTATTCCTCACAGAGGCCCCACTTGTCAGCGCGAGAGATTTGATAGGAGATGTGGAGACCCATGGTTTTAATGTTTCTAAAATGTTTCTGCCAAAATGTTAATATTTTTTACATCAAGCACTTTTGTTTACCCACATTTGTACTCATTATTTTTCTTGTGTAACCTTAGCATGCAAATTATGTTTTTCTAAAATTTCTTTATTTACTTTCCTTATTCACTTAGAATTGATTAATTACTTTCCTTGTGTAACTTTAGCATATATATTATTTTTTTCTAAAATTTCTCTATTTACTTCCTTATTCACTTAGAATTGATTAATTACTTTCCTTGTGTAACTTTAGCATGCATATTACTTTTCTTGCAGATCAATGCCCAGGATCTGCACAGCGATGAGAAGTTGAGTACGTCCAGTACATCAATATGGCCGATGATGTTGCTACTTGGATCAACAGGTAAGTCGCACCATTGGACAGCGGGGCTTGTAGTCGACTTAGGAGAAGACATGGTGAGTCGAAAAATCTAATGACTTTCTGGAGAGGGAAGAATGGCAGGGATGTGAAATTTTTCTTGCATCTCTCTAAATATACACATAACTTTGCACGATCGGGATGTAATCACATGATGCTTTCCTATAGAAGAAGATCATATAAATCACTAATATCGAATCAAATTATGTAGCTTTCCATTAAAGATATTTACATTATGGATACTATTATAAATGGAAATCAATCGTGTATTCTCTGATCAAAGAAAATAAATATTTTATGATTATATATGTGGCATGGATGTGAAATAAAAAATGCATGTCTCGTGGGACAAACTATCATTCTTGTCTTTTGTTGCACCCAAATCTAATTTGTTCCTAAATTGCTGCTCCTATTATTTGGTAATTAGTATCAAAACCTTTCAATTAACCATGTACCAGATCCACCGAGGCCCCTCATCCCATTTGCTTCCGATCGAGAGTCAGTATAGAAGGAGAAAAGAGGAGCAGGAGCTGGGGAGGAGGAAGCTGAGGACGACAACAGCGCCGTATCTGGAGCTGACCACTAGGAGGAGGAGAACACCGGTACCGCCGGAACATATTCACCGCGTCAGCGCCGCAATCGTCTACACCAGCGACCCCGCGCTGCACGAGGCTTCCTCGCCTCTCCACTGCGCCGCCGCTGTCGTCCATCAAGTTCACCTGTAGGTCACGCTCGGATTCCCATCCATCTCCTTTCTGCTGCCCATCTCATTTGGAGGAGCCCAACGTTGATGCTCTGCCATAACCTACATCCCTCCTAGCCCTACCACAGCCAGGAGCCGCTGCGGTCCTATTCGCCGAAGCCGAGTGCCCTCACATGCGCGAATCAATCAATCAACCTCCGCACCCTCCACCGCCGCCTCCTCCACCCGCCTGCTTGCCCGCCGCCGCGCGGCTCGGGCCTCCCACTCCTGCTCCTGTCCCCATCCCCCGCCACTCCCCTACCCTTTCCTTCCCATTCTTTCTGCATCTCGCCGGTGGACGGGGGAAGGCGAAGGGAGCCGTCCTCGGGGTCCTCCTCGCCGTCGCCGAAGCAGACGCCCGCCGCGCCGCGCCACGCAACGCCTTCTGCTTCGCGTCTTCAAACACGCAGAGGGTCCCCGCTCCGAGAAAGAGCACCGCGGCGTCTCTCCTGTGCTCGTGGCTGTGGGAGGCGCGCGTGGCGTGGAGGCCGTGGTGCCGGTGAAGGCGCTACAGCTATTCCAAGGCCCATCGCCGGAGTCGTGGCCAACGTGGAGGTGGCAAGGGTAGCCGCCCTAGGCCGGCTGCTGGGCTGCGGCGGCACGATGCCGTCTCCACCGATGCCACCGTAGAAGTAGCATCAAGACCACCACTTGGAGTCCAGACTCGGCGACGGTGAGTGCAACGGGACCAGCATGCTAGCCCACAAATTCAAGGTTTTTTCATTGAATTTCTTCTTCTTATGATTCGTTTTGATTATTGTTCTGATTTGATCTCTTGTTCTTTCTTTTATTGTCCATAGTTTGTTATGGTGACTCGTCAGGGTTTATCCAATTGTATAATCCATTGAGGACAGTGAACGCGGCTAGCGGCGATGCTCAATTTCGGTCCAGGTTTGTCGGCTCCCAATCTTTTCTCCGTTTGATCGATCACTGAATTTGGATCTTTATAAATATAAAATTCTTGTTAAGGTTTAATTTTTAAAAATACGTGCATGTGGTATGTGTATCTCCACTAGTGTTTATAGACTGGATTTGGAAGCTGGGATCCTGATCCCAGTCAAGAGCTTCAAGGCAAAATAGAGGCTTGCAATGTGAAAAACCTCCCCTAGAGTCAAGTTTCTAAGGAAATCACCTTTTCATGTAGGATGTTGCCTGCCATGTCAGTATTGTTCACTACGAATCAAAATTGTAGGGAAAGATAATCCCCTACGGTTTTGCAGTGGAATTCTAGGGCACATTCTCCTTTTCCGTCAAACTTCTCCCTAGGAATCATTCCCTACAAGATGTCTCTAGGGAAATCAACTGTTTTTATGTCTTTCCCTAGGATTTCAAGCTCTAGAGAAACCGGGGGATTCCAGTAGTGCACAAATATATATCCACATAATCTTGAGACAAGTAATTTGGTAACGGATTAAACTTTTGTCAGTTCAATGAACTTTGGTAGTTCTAGACACTGAACTGATGCGCAATCTGAATATCGAAGTGATGACTGTTATCCCAACAGTGATGCTCTGTAGGGACGGGAGGTGAGCTAGGGCCAGCCAGCTCGTCGATGCTACATTCCAGCTCCAGTTTGATATCGAACCTCAAGTCTTGGAGCCTGGGCATTGCGCCTGGTAGGAACATAGTACGTGGGAACAAGCCTTGTCGTCCGACTACATGGGAAAGCATCAGGCCCCACCTGCAAACAGGACAAGAATTTATTATTAATAAATTAATAACATAAGCAATCGATATATGGTTTAGAAAAATGCAATAATCAACATTAATTAATGAAATATACCTGCATTAGCCACACTAGCTAGCTAGCTGGTGAAAAGAATGCGAAGAGGATGGTTAGGGTGGGCAGCCGCCTCGTGCTCAAGCTTCTCTCTCACACTCTTGATCGTATCGTCTTCACGATTGTGAAGAAAGCCAAGAGTAACAGTGACACTCCGAAGTGACGGGAGATGGCCTAGAACCAGGACGTCAACTGTAGATCCACCACCACTCCAGAAATGCTCCGGTTTGACACTGAACTTAAAGTTTTGGAGCCTTGGCATAGCACCCCGTGGGAAAATACCTGGAACCACGCCTCCTCCCCTTACATGAAACTCACAGCTTACCAAACAAGGGAAAGCATCAGGCCCAACCACACACCTTTCCAGCACCTGCAGCTCGGGGGCAAGCCTCACTCTGAACACGAGATGACGAAGGCACGACAGCGTGCCAAGAACCTTGATGTCCTCCCTTCGCTCGTCCCGCACATCTATCTCCAGGTAGGAGAGAATGGGAAGCGATGCGGGTTGAATCCATCCTGGCAGAAGCGTGGCCAGATCGATGCAGACAAGTCGGCATAGGTTTTCCAGTGGCTCTGCCATGGAGCCCTCAAGGTCGATTGGATAAAATCTGTGGTGATGAATCTGTAGCGATTCAATTCTGGTTAGTTTGCCCAGGGATTCAACCAGAGCATTTGTGCACGCACTCCATTCCTCATCGTCCGGTGTAGATAATCTGATTATGACAGAGAGTACCCTCAGTTGGGTCATACGGCCCAGCTTCTCAGCAGTGCATTTGGATGTCACTGTTGCCGACTCTAGCAATTCAAGGGAGGTTAGGTTCTCCAGCAAATCTGATGACAGGTCTGTGCCCAAACCATTCTGACCACGTAGGCACATCAATTGTCCCCCTAGACCTGTAATAACACTCGATGGCATTTCTTTTACTCCAGCTTTAGATAAATCCAGTGTCTGCAGAAACCGCAGCTTCCCCATCTCTACTGGCAGTTTAGCATTAGTACTACTACTTGGTAGACCAAGATACCGTAGATGAGTTAAGCTCCCCACAAACCCCAGGCTTGCAAGGTCCTCGACGTTGCAACCTTGTAGATCCAATACACGCAAAAGATGGTAGCATGAAATGGAGGGTGTCATCGGATCGATTACTACACCAGTAGGTTTGAAGATGGTAAGGGACCTCAATTTTGGCATCTTCATGCTAGGCCAAGCAGTGTTATTATTATGCAGAAGAGATAACCAACGAACCTGATACTTGCTTTCCAAAGAATGCTTTCCATCACCCAATATTGTGATGAATTGTTCTTTTATTGACAAGGAGATAACAAGATCGAGCACCGCATCATGCACTCGGCAAGCACGAGGTGTACCGTCCCTATCCATGTATGCAGGCTGGATCAAGCTTCTATTTAGAAGCTCATTGAAGTAACTCTTTCCGATCTCAAACAAACTTTGGTCCCCTGCTTGTTGGACAAAACCTTCAGCTACCCACCTCCATATCAGTTGAGTCTTACTAATTGCATAGTCTTCTGGAAATATGCTTAGATATAGTAAACAGGTCTTCAAATGAAAAGGTAGGTCATAATAGCTAAGCAGCAGTATCTTTCTCATACTATCCATAACATGATTGCTTCCAAGGCCAGAACCAATTGAGTCACACACTTTAAACCACTCTTTAATGTTCTCTGATTTATTAGCAAGCAAACCAGATGCGGTAATGATGGCTAATGGGATACCTCCACATTTCTTCAGAATCTTTTTAGATACTTCTGAAAATTGCATAGGAAATATATCTTTTGAGCCAAATATCCTTCCATAGAATAGCATTTCAGAGCTCTCTTTAGAAAGTGGTTTGAGCCTATAGCAACCGCCAATATGCTCGGCAACATCAATAATGCGGGTGGTTGTGATTATTCTACTTCTCATGTTATTCTCAATTAGGGCATGTCGTATTACCTTATCCCATGGTTCTTCATCCCATATATCATCAATAACAATGAGGTACCTGTTTTATGGCAATGGATAAGGATACAAGAGCATGTTATACTAGTAATTTAAGTGAGGAGAACTTATATAGCTCTTTGAATATTTAAGTGATAATAATTTGCAATATTAGTGAAATCATGCTAGCCAAGAGGATATGAAGATGCGGGGGCTATTTCAAAATGCCACTGGCAGTTTGGGTTTTGCTTGCAGATGTGCATATCATTTCTGAAGAGAAAATAAAGACAATCGTATTATTAATTACTACTAAATAGAAAATGCTTCCTATTAATCATCACAATATAACACTATAACAAATATATGGAGACACTGTAGAAAAATATCTAACAATCATTGGTATATTATAATGCTCAATTGACAACAATAGTAATTGGTTATATATAATATGTCTCTTAATTACCCATCATGGCATTTTGAAAAAATAACCTAAAGTATTCCTAATACATGCTTGTAAATTACCCAGCATGCCATTGTGAAAAATTATCCAAAGTACATTAATTTCTACTTCTAGATTACATACATTTGCCACTAGCAAAATAACTCACAAGCTAGAATGTCTTTACCATAGTTCTACAAATTTACTTCATCTGATATATATCAATATGCACGTGTTTAGAATGTATAAGATCAATAGCAATTTCCAACCGCGGCCCTAGAAATCGTAGATACTACTGTAGCTTACGGAAACAGCTCCAGAAATTGATTTCCAAGAAAGGTTGGTGGAACGAACCGCCCATAGAAATACTCTCCAGTTTTAGGGTTGGTAACATCAACCGCCTATTTCTAGGGGTGGTTGTTGTTACCAATTGTCCCTAAAAATAGGGTCATTTCTTGAGGTAGCTCATTCCATCAATTGTCCTGTTGTCCTCTAAAATTTGATTTCTAGGGAGCGGTCGAGGGCGTGGCCCGCCCCTATAAATGCCCCGGCTAAACCAGTTAAAATAATTTTATATCTTTTTCATATGATCTTAAATGAAGATAAACTTTGTATCAAAATTATATAACTAAAAGTAGTTCAGAACTTTTTCAGTTGAGATTGTTTATTGTTCCAAAAAAGCTTTATAAGGTCATTAGTTTTGATACCTATTTTTTTTTGAATTTTGCAATTTGACCTACGAGTACCTAAACGTTATCTAAAAACTCAAAAAATTGTCATGCATGCCTTTTATATGTTTATAATCCTAAAATAAAAAAAGTTCAAATGATATTAGATAAATTAGACCATACATTGTTCACAAATACATGCGTCTCTCATACTTTCATATAAGCAAAAACATACTATGGATGTTACACCATATGATCCTATATTTTTTTATATACCGTAAATATAATTTGACATGTAATATACTACATATGACTTACGGTGGAAAAAAGAGATTTTTTAAATTTATTTTCTATTTTAATTAAAATACATAAATAATTTTAGAAAATTTATTTGTAGTGGTGGGTGGTGTCACCAGCCGCCTCTAAAAATAAATTTATAGCAGTGGAGCACGATAAGAGTCGCTCCTACAAATCATTTTAGAATCATGTCATAAAAAATGCAACCCCCTCCTCTACCTTATCCTCTCCCTGGTCTCCTTCACTCTCATACTCACCCTCCTTCCCTCTCTCCTCTTCTGCCATGCGATCGACGGCAAGAGGCGCGGCCACCGGCGAGCTCCTTCCCAACCTACCAGAGGCGGTTCCCACCCCCCTCCGCGGCACGGCTCCCCTACCCTCCTCCGCCGCCGCTGGCGGACACAGCCCAAGTGTGGCTTCCTCGCGGCGGTGAGCCGGTGACCATGCTGGTGAGAGGGCCACCCTCCACGTCAGACTAGGAGGCGGTGGCCAAGCCAAGCGGCCGCAGCCATGGGCGGAGACAACAAATGTTTCTTTTTTATTATATTTTAAATTAATTTCTAGAGCGGCTCATGCAATTATCCGTGCCTAGAAATTGGATTCTTAGGTGCGGTTGGCCAACCGCCTTGTAAATCGCTATGTTAGGGTGTAAAAGAAAGGCTGGTTTATCCAACCAATCCTAAATATAATGTTTCAACCGTCCCTACAAACTGTTTTTGTAGTAGTGTATATAACCATACGTGCATAATGAACAGCATGGATCACAAGGGGAAGAAACACTTGGACACATACATTATGAGATGGCAGGCACATATACCTCTTGTTCTTGAGAAATTCGATAGCTTTATCTATGAGAATCCTCTCATCCAACATTTTGCTATGAATGTCCTCGAACTTTTCCTTGTCAAGGCCATACAGAATGTCCTTGAGAAGTTTCTCCATGTCAGGATTACGGGACACTGAAACAAAAGCTGTGCAATCAAAGTCTTTCTTGATCTCATCATGCACTGCTCTGGCAAGTGTGGTCTTGCCGAGTCCTCCAAATCCAGCAATAGAGACTACTTTCGTTTCCTGTTGGTCTCCGTTTGCCAATCTTGTGATTACTTCTCCCTTTGCCTCACCAATGCCGACAAGTTCAGTGACCTTGGTGTACAGTGCTTCTAGGCGAGGGTCAATATGGGTTTTCTTGGTAGGAGCAATATCATCAACCTTGTACCTATAGTCAAATTAGAGGAAACGAAGAACTGAAACTCCAAAATCAATGCAATTAAGATGGGACATGAGAGCATCTTCAAAAGTGCCAAAGGAATAGAGTCCTAAATAGTTTTGTGACCATGCCAAAAATGACTGGGAGGAAATTTAAAAATACACCTCCAAGCAACTAACAGTTCCTAAAAAGTTAGTCCTAAAAAGGATTTAATAGATGCAGCACCATCCATCCGTGAGACCATTGCCTATTATGTCCCCCATGTGAACAGAAATGTGCGTGAACAATAATCCAGCGGAAGTTTTTATTTGCACTATTTTTTGCATGGGATTTGAAGCACGGAGAGAGCAGTGGTAAATTTGACTCAGTATTAGGCACATAAAAATATTGAAAACGAAATTGTTCATCCGTTGAAGTGATTTTTTCACCCAAAAGCAATGAATTAAAATGTTTATTGAGCATTCTTAGAGATGCTCTCTAAATATGTAACAAGAGAGGAAACATAGTTAATTTTTTTAAAAAAATATATACTAGTAAATGGAAGTCTAGCAGCTAACCTGTCACGTCGATTGGCTAGCTCCATGACACGCTCCTTGATACCGTTGATCTCTTGAGCGACCTCACGGCGAGCCATTGCCTTGGTGACCTTTCTCATCATCTTCCTGATGACCTTTTTGGCTCCCCTTTTGCTGGGGCGTTCAGGACCCTCGACGTCCACCATGAATGTGTCCACGGTGTCCTCCATGTCGTAGGAGAGGTCCCGGACATCCCGAGCCCAGATCCTTTGCAGCTTGTCAAGCTGCTCCCTTGGTACCTCGCCGATTTTCTCGAGGGCAGCGTGCATGGTCTCTAGCTCCTTTTGCAGGAACTCGATGCCCTTCCTTGCGCCTGTGTGCAGGTTGTACTCATCCTTCAGCAGCTCTGCGAGCTTGGGAAGCAGGGCCGTCGCAAAGTCCATGATTGATCTGATGGCGGAGTACTTTGTTGATTGCTTGGGGGCCGGTTATGGACTTATGGTGGTGGAGGAGGGTAGATCTGGATAAGATCTCCTCTCGCCGTCTCGCCTTTATTTGTAGATGGGGGAGGATGAAGAGCGATCGGGCATCAGAGAAAAAAGGTAACAACTAGACTGAATTTAGTCAGTATCACGTCAAAATGAAGGAATCTTAGCATTTAGAATTATTAAACAAATTCTATTTATAATACTTTTTCACATATATATGCTAATTAGCGAGACGAATCTAATCAGCGGATAGTTACTATAGCATCACTGTAACAATAGTTTTGTAAGTAGACTTTATTTAACATTCCTAAATAATAAGATTTTTTTTAATATGGCAGGGACTAAAGTTTAGTGAGCGATCGAAACACCCATGATTGGTTTTAAATAAGACCCATCAACATGCATCTCAAATAGAGTGCTCAGCAGCTCAGCTGGCCACATTGTGAACAGTTGGTGCCATCATGCCAAGTGAACCCCAACCCTTCAATTCGTCGTCCTTGGCCACATAGCTAGGTTCAGCTGGCAGACAACGAATGTAGTAATTCATTTGTCGGACCGGGTTCAGCTATCCACCCAAAAAAGGACACGTCCACCTGTTGCTATCCTGAAAATTAATACTGATGGTGCTTGCATGTGACACAAAATTCCAACCCATAGTGTTTATCAGTGGTGTTTATATTTTTATATCATCAAGACACCATCTTTAGAGCGTGTATGGCAGCACTCCAACTTTAAAAAATAGCTTCACTCCACCAATTTCATATTTTTCAGCTCCACTCCACCAACTCCAGAAAAACAAGGAGTTATTCAATGTGTTTGGCTGATTAGCTAACTCCAGCTCCAGGAAGGGGAGGACTTACGAGGAATAGTCTTTTTTGCCCATCAGTTTTGTTCATCTTACAAAACTTTATTCATCTTACAAAACACATCAGCAAATATTTTTATTCATGCATGCTTCAGATGATGGTGTAGACTATGTCCCTAAGCACCTCGGCGTGCTTGTGCCACAGCGACACGAACATATGCCCCCCCCCCTCTCTCGCTTTCCAAGTCGGGGATCAGCACCACCACCCTGTCCAGTGGGGAATGCACCGTTGGATCCCAGCGAGCCACCTGCCGCACCCGAAATCCGATGCAGCTCCAGGTGCAGCCAGCTGTCGATTGCCAAGTGCGGCAGCAGCACGTGCTCCTATAGATGAGTCGGGGGAGGGGCACATGCATTCTATCGCCTCCACCGTCTCTGGGTTCACTTCGATGCCGCGGCTCGACACGAGGAAGCCGAGGAGCTTCCCCGAGGGTACCCCGAACATGCACTTTTCGGGGTTGAGCTTGAGCCGAGTGGTACGCAGGCTATCGAAGGTTTCCGATAGGTCCCGCAAGAGGGTCTACTGTTGTTGGGTCTTGACCATGATGCCGTCGATGTCTGCTTCGACATTGTGGCTATGCAAGTCCTGCAAGGTGATGCATATGGTCCGTTAGAATGTCGGGCCAGCGTTCTTGAGTCCGAAGGGCATGCGGACATAGCAGTACGTTCCCATTGGGGTGCTAAACAAAGTTTCTTCCTCGTCCTCCCTTGCCATGCTAATCTGGTGGTACCCGGAGTATGCATCCAAAAAGCAAAGGAGATCGCACCCCGATGTGGAGTCGACGACTTGGTCGATGCAGGGTAGCGGGAAAGGATATTTGGGACAGGCCTTGTTAAGGTCGGTGTACAATCCACACACATGAGGAGTTTGCCATTAGCTTTTGGCATGATTAGCCGATTAGCTAACCACTCCGGGTGGAACACTTCCCTGATGAAGTCTGCCTCCAGCATCTTCCACACTTGGTCGCGGATGAAGTCCTGTTTCTCCGTCGCTTGTCGCTGGATCTTCTATTGGACTGGTCGCACATCGGGGTGCATGGCCAGGTGGTGCTCGATCACTTCCCTGGGGATCCCGGGCATATCCGATGGTTTCCACACGAACACGTCGGCGTTAGCTCGGAGGAAGGAGACGAGCGGGCTTTCCTATTTTTCGCCCAACTTGGCGCCAATGGTGACCGTCTTCTCCGGGTCATCCCTGAGATAGACCGTCTTGGTGAGGGCCATGTCGTCGGGGGGTGATTCGCTGCTTGGTCGGGGGGGTGCTCGATCGACTCCAGGCGCTGGTCGTCGGCAGACTTGCCACCGCCTTGTACAGCTTCTCGGCGTAGTGCACCGACCCCTTGACGTCAGGGCGACAATTCGGACGGCCCTTCTGGCGATTTTCTGCCAGGTTCTTAACTAGCCAGCCCTTAGTGAGGTCATCTAGTCCGTTTGGTGGATTTCGCACCACGTGCCAGCCCCCGGGCGGGTCGATGATGGCTTGTTGGGACCCGCAGAAGTATTCCCTCTCACGGGAGGCTTGTTGCAGCCTTCCGCCGCCAGGACGGCGGCAGCCTTCCTCTTATTCTTCTTGTTGCCTGCCTTCCTGTCCCCCGGGAGACGGGTTCCTCCAGGAGGCCTCACCGTCGAAATGGGTCTGGGCCTCCGCCTCACGAGCGTACTTGTCCGCTAAGGCGAACAGCTCGGCGACGGGCTAAGGCAAGTAACTTCTTGTGTGTCTCCAGCTTGCCCACCAACTGCTTGTTGATGACCCCCTCGCTGAACGCCAGGATGACGATGGCCGGCGAGATGCGGAGTATAGTGTTGTGCACCTGGCTAAAACCCTGGATATACTGTCGCAGTGTTTCGCCCTTGTGCTAGCGAATGTCGAGAAGGTCGCCTCACGTTCTGGGCTAGGTGAACGATTTGAAAAAGTTGGTAATGAACTGCTGCCACAGCTAGCTCCACTACCCGACCGAATCTGGGTAGAGGTTCATCAGCCAAGACCTGGCGGTGCCCGGAGGGTGATGTGGAAGTAGTTGGTCATGACTTGGGGCCCTCCCCTAGCGGCCTGGATGGTCGTGGTGTAGATCTGAACAAACTTCTTGGGATCGATGGTGCCATCATACTTTTCGGGGATGTCCGGACAGAACTTGGTGGACCAGTTGATCTTCCACTGTGAAAGCATCTTGACCCCTAATTCGTATTTTGGTAATTAATGATAATGTTTATGGACTGACGATTTCATTTGAGATGATGAGCATAGGTTGGTCCATGGATGAATGAAGTTTTAAGTGTGATCATGGAATGTTTTGGAGATGATATACAAAGCATGAGCTCAAGGCAAAGGTATTATATAGGGTTTTTTCCATTTTGCCGTTCATCACCTCATAAGGTGATTAGCGGATGAAAAATGACCGGATTAATAGGATAGATAGCCGTTCTATCAAGAGGGGTCTTTGCACTCGTGCTTGACGAGTCTCTAGTGCCATTTTGCTCAAAAATTCTTGTTACATGCATAAGGGCTAACTATGGTAGAGAAATTGGAAACAGAGTTTCAAAAACATGTGCTGACTGGCAAGCGCTGACAGTCCGGCCCAGATGGGCGGACGGTCCGCCATACACCAAGAAAAACGTCCAGGGACACGTTTGTCTCTAGTGGGCAAGATTGCTGAAGGGCGGACGGTCCGGCCTAGGTGGGCGGACGGTCCGGACCTCTAACTTAAGTTCAGAGGCATACTTGCCTCTATGTTTGCGAAAAGTTTGTACTGCGGACGGTCCGGCCCTAGGGCGCGGACGGTCCGCGGGTCTCTTGAGAATTTGTCCAGAGACGTTTGTGTTTCTGGTGGGTTTAAAAGGTTGAACGGCGGACAATCCGCCCCTGGGGTGCGGACGGTCCGGCGGTCATTGATGGAAAACGTCAAACGTCTAGAGACGTTTTCGTCTCTGGTGGTCAGATTTTATGAACTACGGACGGTACGCCCCTAGGGCGCGGACGGTCCACCAGGGCTCCAACGGTCACTTCTGACACGCAATCATTGCACTTTGACTCTCTGGCTTGTAACGGCGGGCAGTTCGGTTTTTGAACCGCGGATGTTCCGCAATTATGCAGAAAAAAGTGTAACGGCTAGTTTTTTAGGGGAACTCTATATATACCCATTGGCCGGCCATTTGAGGTCTTTTTTGGCCACTTTGAAAGCATTCTTGACACATTTGAGTTGGTCTTCCCCTCTCTCACACACTCTTTGCTTAGGGAATGCATTCTTGTGAGTGTGAGAGCTTCCTAGTGCATTGCATCAAGAGTTTGAGCTTTGTGGCACTAGGAAAACTTCAAGCAAGCATCATCGACTTGTTACTCTTGGGAGTTGCCGCTCCCTAGACGGCTTGGAGGAGTTGATTTCGTGGAGCTCTCCAAGAAGATTGTTGAGAAGCCTCGAAATTGGTTGTGAGAGGTCTTGTGCTCATCTCACCGGAGTGGTGAAGAGCAACTCTAGTGGAATCAAAGTTTGGAGCGGTTCATTGATTCAAGCTGGCTCAAGATCAAGAGATTTTTTTATAGAGGAGCGGTTGACTCTTTGAATATACTTCAACGTGGATTAGGGGTGACCGGCAAGTCATTGACACCATGGGAAAAAAATTTGTGTCAAGCTCGGTTATTTCTCTTGCTCTCTTTAATTCTAGCATTTACTTTGAGCACTTTACTTCACTTTACTTTACTAGAGCTTGAATTGTATCTTGTTATCCTAGGTTGCAAACCCAAACTAGAGATAGTTGTAGCATGACATAGGATTCTCTTGTGTTACTAATTATATTTCCTTAGTGTTTGTGATTTTAGTTTTAAACTGCCTATTCACCCTCCCTTTAGTCGGTGTTCTTGATCCTACGCACTGGAAAAAAATCCATGAATCAGCATGCAGCTTCAAAAGTTCAAATTCCCTGAATCCAAGTAACTCTTGTTTCCATATCAGTTAAGTTTGTTGTCGCAATAACCATTGCTGCTATTTTCAGCGCCACGTGGAAGAGCTTATACTACATTTTGATGCATATACCGCAGTGCTCTAACTTGATCACAAGGCTGTCCAAAAAAAATGCTTCCCTCCATCTATGAAAAAAATCAGATGGATCTTTGTCTGGCTTCTCGACTGGCTATGCATTATTATTGCATCTGAACACTTATTTGGATCCTTGTATTCTGGGGCTTCTTGATGCCAGGTACAAAAGGAACTATGCAAATCAGAGTTAAGGCTGCTATATTTGTTCACATAATTACTCAGATAGAGGTCAATTATATGAATGCAATAGAACTGGAATGGTATAAATTCCTAGCTACGATGATAAACTCTTGTATTGAGAGTTTCAGTGACTAGTGAATGTGCACGTGCATGTGGCACGTGTTTAAAGAACAATTAGATTTAAAAATATTATTATGCAGTAGCTATTATAGTATAGAGTACAAAATAATAAGGAGTAATATCAATACAAAGTAATTGTAAACTAGATAAACTTAAAAATACTTCACTATATATATATATATAAATATATATAATCTTATTCACACTCAACAAAATTCTAACCAGAATATATATAAGAATAATCTCACAATAGACATGTCATACATCAAGATAAAAGAAAGTATGTTTACATGTGTACACAAAACATTTATTCAATCATAGTGCATTATAGCAGTTGAATACATTCAGATAATTCAGGAGGTCATAATCTCCAAACGTGTTACCTGCAGGAACAACATATATGCTTAGAAGAGCATACATGCACATGACTATGAGTGCATAAATGCAATTACTACATCCTACGAATATATAAAGTTGTTGCACAAACACACCTTACGATTCCAAGACATCTCTGTATATAATATTCTTCGTACTCTTTCCAGTAGGATAGATGTTCATGTTTCTCTTTGCAAGAATCCACGTACTCTCACGAGATATACCTCTTGACAGAGCCACATACAACTGTCCGTGTGAAAAGACAGGCTCGGGGAGGTAGATACCTACATTAGGTATGGTCTGACCCTGCGCTTTGTTAATTGTCATCGCAAAACTCAATCTGATGGGGAATTGCTTCCTCTTAAACTTGAATGGAAGAGTGAGGCCTTCGGAAGGAGACATTGGTATCCTCGGTATGAACACCCTCTTTCTTGCATGTTGTCCATTAACAATCTCAGCATCAATCGAATTATTCTGAAATCCCCGTACCACCAGCCGAGTTCCATTGCAAAGGCCATTATGAGGATCAAGATTACGAAGCAATATAACAGGACAATTCTTCTTAACCTTCAACTCATGAGGGGCAGCCCATTAGGAGTAATCGAGTTGAGAAAATCAAGAGGATAGTTATTACGTGGGTCATCATCCACAGAATCGAAGCTATAGAAAATCTTCTGCTTCCCCGGAAATCTATCAATCATAAGTGCATTCGTGGCATCAACATGTTCATTCCTGGTGGATAGTATCGCACGCTCGCGCATATAAGAGGCAGAAGTGCAATTAGCAACAAGATTCGGGAACACCCGATCAATAAGGATGTCAATGGAATGATCCTCCGCAGGATTGTGAATCAGAATGTCATCAGGAAGCCACACGTAGTCACCCTCAAATGCTTCCTCGGTCCCATTACCAATCCTCAATAAGTAATCTGCAAACCATGTATCAGTCTGAGCTCGCATGTTTTGGGTCAACCTGATGCTCCCATATGTATGACCTAAGTAAGGTTGCATCAGTGATCTGAGCTCTTGTTCCACGCGGCACCACAGGAAGAACCTGTCTGAAGTCGCCACCAAACAACATAATCTTCCCTCCAAATGGCATATCACAACTCATTATATCCCTCAGTGACCTGTCAAGAGCCTCAACTGCTTGCCTCTTAGTCATTGCAATCTCATCCCATATTATCAGAGATGTCTTTCTAAGCAGCTCTGTTGTGCCACTCTGCTTTGTAAAGCTACACATAGTACTGCCACTCAATTTTATTGGAATCTTGAAGCGAGAATGTGCGGTGCACCCACCAGGCATAATGGAAGCAGCTACACCAGATGTAGCAGTAGCAACAGCAATAAGACCCATAGACCGCACCTTAGCAATCAAAGCCTAGTAGAGATAGGTTTTACCGGTGCCAATTTG
Organism: Panicum virgatum; assembly: GCF_016808335.1. NCBI lineage: Eukaryota > Viridiplantae > Streptophyta > Magnoliopsida > Poales > Poaceae > Panicum > Panicum virgatum. The sequence goes on from NC_053146.1 coordinate 62,935,610, forward strand.
TGACAATTTGAGTTCTCTCATCTATTTACTACAGCAGCTTGAATGTAGTTGTTAGTGGTACATCCTATACAAAAACAAATATTGCATTTCCTTCAAATTTTAAGGTACCACTGCAAGTGATGCTCACTGGATATCGTGGTCGGCACGTACCGTGATTGCCTCAATTGTGGTTGAGCGTCGTCACGCGCGCCGGTGGTCGATAACCGCTAGGGCAAGCCACTTCGGGCGGGCGTCGTGCCGTCGGAGTTGGATGAGCGGGGGCGCAGCTTGCAGAGCTCGTCCGGCGTGCCCTAGAGGCTGACGGATTGGCGGAGGTGCCGGTCGACGGAGAAGCCAGGCCGCCTGCAGGCCGCGCGCCGGTGGTGGAGGACCGCTAGGGCAGGGCACCTCACAAATACACCCGGAATGCACGTGCGAGACGGCGAGCGCAGGGCCCAGGGCGTGCGTCGTCCGACGTGACGCTGGCCGCCGTGCTCAGCCGCCCGAAATGCGCCTACGCGACGGCGAGCGCAGGGCACGCAGCTCGGCAGCTGCGTCGGCGCGGCACGTGCGGCCCGAGGGCTTGCGTCGTCCGACGTGACGCTGGCCGCCGTGCTTCCCGACGGCGACGGATGCCGCGGCGGCCGCTGAGTTTGTTTGCTTCGAAAACGTGCAGGCGGAGGCCGATGGAGTGGCGGAGGCGCTGGTCGACGGAGAAGCCAGGCCGCCGCACCGGTGCAAACGATTGGGCGGCCCTAGCGCGCGGAGGGAGAGATTGTTTCCTGATTCCTGCGTTGATTTTCTCAGTTGCTTCCGTTGATTGGGTGCCAAAACAGGAACGGCGGGTTTCCGGTTTCCTCCGTTGATCCGTTGATTGATCCGTTGATTTCCTCCGTTGCTTCTGTTGATTGGGTGCCAAATCTCCGTTGCTTCCGTTGCCAAAAAAATGAACGGCGGGTAAAAAAAAAAGGAAACGGCGGGTATAAAGCGGCTCGGTGCCAAAAAAAAACAAGGATCGGAGCGGAATCGCTCTGGAAACCAGCATTTTTTCGGTCCAACTCTTCCTGTCAACCATTTAGTCCTTACATGTTTGTCTTCCAGAGGTATTTTGTGAGAGAGTGGGTAGGCTAATTATTGGTGGGAAATGGTTTAGAATGTTTCTACTTTTATAGTATAGATAGATAACCAAAATGAATCTCATCCACCAAACTCTCCGGTCAACTAAAGGGAGGGAACTGCTTCGGTCATATAATATTGGATTGAAGGTAGGTGCACAAGAGAACACAACATTCACTCAAACAATTTGACGAGGCTTAAACTTCTTTTGTTTGTTTGCCTGCAGCTAATCGGGACAGCGCCAAATAATTCTTATGCTCTATGATATGCAGCTATAAGAGACAACTAGGCGTATGATCTACGCATTTGCACGGCTAGTATTGAAAATTCAAAATTTACATATCGTTGTATCCTTACTATTTCTAAAAGATTATACTATTTGTTACCATACATCACCCTGTTCATTATCGTAAATTATGTTTTATTGTTGTTAAAATAATTCAAATATGATCTACCTATAATAATAATTTGATTTGTTGAGCTTTAATAATATTATACATAAAATTATTTTTTTTCTTTTTATTTTGATAGATTTGTCCGTTTTAGTTTTTATTAATAGTATATGTTTGTAACTGATACATAGCTAAATAATATTTTATATTTAATTTTTTCATAATGGCATTGGTAGGTAATTTTTAATTAGGCACACAGGTATTTTAGGCTAATTTTTATTGTAATGACAGTGGTGGGTAATTTTTATTTTTTCTATTTTTCTCCGATTAATGTGGGAATTTCTAAACTTTGAGAGCGAATGTGGACCGTTTGTTGGCCAAATAATAAGATAATAGATTCAACTTGTTGTCTCAACTAAATGAAGACCATTGTGGTGCTAATCTTCTCATTATGTGTAATTACTATCATATCCAGGACTAGCATCATTGCTACTGTTTTATGACCTGTACTTTATTTCTAAACTGGCCGCTACCAACTCTACGTAGCAGAACGTCTCCAAATGCTATTTTCTAACTTAGTTATCTATCCCCTCCTATCGGGCCGGCAGCATGGCCATGCATAAATTGGAGTGGTAATGGTCCATGACTTTAGTGCTTTCTTTATAATCCTATTTGGTCTTTAAATTTTTTTAGTTTAAAATTATATAAGATTAGAGTCCGACTCTTTTAGGATCCGGTTCCTAAATTATCTAAACTAAAAATCAAAATCCTTTACCACTCCTATACATAAAACATGATTCACACCTTTCAGTTCAGTTGGTTGGCAAGCTACTACACTCATCTATGGCCCAAACCGTTAAATGGGCTTCCCACAAAATTGTTGGCCTCTACTAAAAATTTATATCCGAACGTTACAAAGGAAAATTATCTTCGCATCCAAAAGTTATTACTTACCCTGCATTAACAAGAAACTTACAGTTCGATACAAATACTATATGCACGTGTGCGATAGCGCACGTCATGCACTAGTATAAATTACACAAACTTTACCTCTATAAGTATTTTTGAAGACTGAGCCGGCAAATCTTCGAAATTAACGAAGTCACCATAAACGCCTCGTTGTCAACGTTCCATTGAAAGCACAACGCCGAAATATTCGCTCCAATGAAGAGTCGAACCCTAGATCCGAGTTCTACCAAGCTCTTATAACTACTAGCCTATATGTCCTTTCGGGTATCAAACGTATCTTAAATTTAAGATGCTTTTATCATGCTTCTTTGTTTCTTTCTACACCCACCCCCCACCGCCCCATCTTCTGCTGAGCTACTCTCACATGCTTGCGTTCTCTCTCTCTTTTTGAGCAAATACAGCTGGTGCTCTTCTCTTGCATTCTGGCGTTCTTTTACATGCGTGCGTTCTCCTATATATACACGCGGTCTCACTTTCTGGCGTCCTCTTCCTGCCTCTCAGCGGGGCACCGATTCACAGCTCCAGAAAACCAACCGCGGGCCGGGGACGAGTACGTGAGGAGGCCGGGAGAGACAGCGTAATGGAGGCAGAAGCCGTGACGAAGAAGCCAGTTACAGCGAAGATCAGCGAGGCGTTGTGGTCGTCGTCGTCATGGGCGTTCGAGACGGCGATGCTGCCGCTGAGCATGATTCTGGTGCAGGTGCTCACGATGGTGACGCTGCTCATCTGCAAGCTGGCCCTCAACGCCGGCATGCGCCCCTTCGTCTTCCTCGTCTACTGCAACCTCATTGTCGCGGCCGCCGTCGCGCCCCTTGCCCTCATCTTCGAAAGGTGCGTACGCCTCTTTCTTTCACTGCGTACGTGCTTGAATTGTTCTGTCCCTTCGCCATTGCTTCAATACTGTGGGTGATCCTATCAATGATTGCGTACGTGGTTAACCTTACACAGTTGATGTGCAGTCCAATTCTCAGAATATGCAACCCAATATATGTGTGCAATTCTCATCTAGATATCGAAAGAAGCTCATTTAAATGAACAAGTTATTATTTTAAAAAAAAAGCGAACAAGTTGTTTTCTTATGAAGGTTTCAGAGCTTCCCTATGCTTCGTTGGAGAACGTTCTTGGCTAATTCTTTTTTTCTTTTTTGAAGGTCACCGGGAGGGGAGAGAGTCCCCCACCTGAATTTCATTCATTCATTGGCCCTAAAATGGCCTAGCAGATAGTTCAAAAAGGGGTTACAACATGTCAACATTGTTTGTTTGGTGTTTACATTACGGAATCAAATAAAGTGCACCATGATGCGCCAATTCTTTTTATGTTTATTTCCTTTCATAATTTCAACTTCTGCTCTCTTCCTGCACCCATGACATGTAGAAGTTTATTCGTTCAAAAGATGACATGTAAAAGTTAGAACGCATAACTTCAGGTCACTGAAAAATATTCGTATATATACCCAGTATCTGATGGCGCACATGGTATTGCAATTTGGTTAGACAGTTACAGTTCGGGTGATTGTGAGATAAGAAAACTTTTTGGCAATTGAAAATTCGCAATGATCTTTCTCTATTCTTCTGTCGTTTTCTCTTTGAGCAAGACATCGCAATCATCATAAGCTGCTGACGAGCAAGAAGCAGGGTACAACGGATACCGTGATACGCTTACATCAAAGTAGATCGCTACCGTAGAAAGGTTCATTGCATTTCTGCTCTACTGAAGTACAGCATCGACGATCCAGTAGTTACTGTTGTTTTTGCATGCGCATGCAGTTGGCTCATATCGGACTACGATTTGATCTGAGGTTGTCTGATCCACAATCCAAGGGACAACAACTGATACTAGCTACTGACTCTCTGACTCGCAAATTTAATCAAGTCTCAACTTGCTGCAAACCTCCAGACTATTCAGAGTATGCTAGTATGGCTCAATAACAACTCCCTGAAGAAATACAATAGATGATTGCCAACCTGGAACTGCCTAAGGAGGTAGAAGAAGAAATGCCATCAGCAAAGTTTCTCGGAAAAAAGATGAACAAATGGTCATGTAAAAGCATCTCTGTCAAAGTATCATCAGCTTCTCATCTCACAGGTACCGAAACCCCCTTCTCGCGTGCTGGAGGGAGTCATGAGATCACCTCTGCCTGCTTACACAAAGCGACAGTACGTCAATCGTTCTGCAACTCTGTTTGGACAGTAGTACATGCGGAATTAATAACACTTAGACAGGCAAACGATTGCGTTGTCCCAGGCCGTAATGTAAACTCCAATGGTACGACAAGTTCAATACATTGACCAAAAAGTTTCATTCTACTCCCTCCATTTCAAATTATACATCGTTTTGGGTTTTTTATACATAATGCAAACTATATATCTAGATATAAATATATATATTAGTGCATTGCAAAAATTATGTATCTAGAAAAAAATAAAACAACCTGCATGAAACAGAGGAGTAATTATTTTAACGTAAAAATTGTAGGAGATTTGGGGAAGATTGGCTAAAAAGGCCTATCAGTGAGTGAGCTAATAACTATCCATAAAATAAACCAAGAGACATACTAAAGCTCCTGCAATAAGACACTAGATTTGTATCTATTATATTATTAAAGGAGTGTTAAAAGAAGCCACCACATTCGCCGAGAGGGTCTAGAAATTCCCACATTAATCTGAAAAAAAAAGAATTTGCACCGTTGGATTTTATGAAGATCTAACAGTTCAAACTAACTCAAAAGTTCATATCAAATACGATTAATAAATAATTAATTTCGGATTTAAAAAATTAAAGAAAATTAGGACATGGCAAAGAGTCCATGCCGAATACTATTAGCAAATAGTTTAATTCAGAATTTAAAAAAATAAAAAAATTAGGACTTAACCAAAGAGTCCATGTTGAATACAATTGCTAAATAGGAAAATTATGAATTAAAAAATTAAAAAAATAGCATTAGCACTTGACAAAAAATTAATATTAGCTGAATAGCTAAATTACTCCAAAGATCTAAATAGTATTTGTGTATAGGATTTACACCATTCGATTTAATGAAGATCTAACGACCTAAATTGAACAAAGAATCCATGTCCAATTTAATGAGATACAATATTCTAAACTACCCAAAAGTATCTGTATCTAATTAAAATTAAATGCAGAGTCCGCATGACATAAAAACTCACGTTACCATCTATGTCTCGCATTAACCCTCCTTAAAGATGCAAAAAATGGCAGCAACATAAGCGTGACAACGCGACCATAGTTGTATTGTATCAGTACTATTGAAAGAGATAATTGCTTTGAAAAATCTTTGGAACGCCCTGCACTATGACGCGACCATAGTTTTTGCTCGAGATTCCGAATCACAACTTTTCGAGTCTCAAGAACGTCCTGTAGTACATGTAGTTGCATGAAGCACATTGGATTCTACTCAAAATCATTTCCGAACTCAATCAATCAATTTCTTCTGGAGCAACCAAGCATAAAGATAGGGATGAAAAAGATAATGATGATGCGCAATTTCAGATATTGCAATCTTTTGCAAGACCATCGGCACCTTATGATTGTCAGTGTAGGCCAATGAATACGCAGGCGAATCAATGTGAGAGAAATATCCGCTGAAGAACCAATGCTTTTTCCAAACAAAGATTATCATCATAAATGCTGCATATTTCTGAACAATTTTAGTTATACAAACTAATCTGATGGTGGTCAACAAAGAATCATAAATTTGTGGGCATATAAATAGTTCCATACAAGTAACAATCGCTGGGATAAAGAGTAAAGCACCAAAACCTACAAATAAATGTGACTATTATTAGCTCAATCTAAATAGATGCATGAGAAAAATTAGGGAGTTAGTCGTGTGTGACAAATCAAATAGCATATATAATTCTTAATATTATTATGCCCATCTAATCTTCTATAAGTACACACTAGGCACGGAACACAGATGTGATCTATACCTCTAAAGATGAATAGAGAAAGAGAAGAGAAAAGGATAAAGAAGCACCAAGGTTGAACAGGTAAGAAAAGTAGAAAAAGGAGAATAGAAAAAGAAGGCAGAAAAAATGAGAAAATGAGGGCAAAAGAAATGGACAAAAGTGAATTTATTGGTTTAGTCTATAATTAATATCATTAGTCAATAGTATGTTATTTCATCTGAAGTTATGTTATTACGAAATCATATTATAGATGAGAAAATATTAAATTATAGCCATGTCACGTTGGACATTTGACAACTTCCATATATTCATAAAAAAAAAGGTGAAGCGGTTCTACCGAACGGTTTTCAAAACGGCTCTATATCCATAAGAGAAGTTGTTCCATCAAAGAAGCCACAACTGGAGTTATTTTAGCCACAGCTACAGGCCTAAAGTCCTGCTAATCTATCCCAAATTCGATTGCCTACAATACAAAACTAATGATTCAAACAAATGTACGTTGTCGCTGCTCCTCTTCGCTTAGAAAAAAAAACCTAAGGCACAATACTAAACAGGAAACTTCTCCATTAGATGCTTCGGATGCGATACACACTAATCGATTTCAAATATACCAAGGAACAAAATAGAAGATGGATAAATCAATAAAAATTGCTAGAGAAAATGGAAGATAAAGAAAAGAGTTAAAAACAACAGCAAAGATATATATGGAACTATCTATCACCAAGATGACAAAACTCTAAAGTAGGCCAATTACGTAGTCATATGGGCTAAAAACTAATAAATTGTGCAGTAACCAAAGTGAGAAAATAATAATAGGTTCGGTTAAATAAAAAAATTAAAACATATATGCATTAACATAGCACGCATATATATAAGTTTTGCATAACATTTATTGACCAAAGCCAGCAGGAGGCCCCAACTTATTTTTAACATAACTTTTTTTTGTCTAATCCATGATCATTTTTGTTTCGCTCCCATGATGAGTCAGATCTAGATCTGCTAGATGCTACTTAAGTGCTCTAACAACTACACTAGATATATTTTCGATAAATAATAATCAAAATATTGCAAGATACAAATCGAACTCCAACATCTAAGTTACAGATTGTTGGCAAACATAACTAACAAATACATATAAATATATTTCATAATTATAAAAAATTTATATGAATACAAATATGTACATTATGCATCCATATTCAAGGTGACCCAAAATTGAATTCAATCCTCAAATTTAGATTTTACAGGTTTAAGTACTAAAATATACAACTATAATATAGAACAAAGCAACATAAAAAATAATTATTGATATGACGTCCTATGCATAGAAAATTGCAGGTAGTATTCAACAAGAGCAAACGAGAGGTAAATAAATCATCAAATACATCTCTTCTGTCAATATAAATATTTTTTAAAAAATAAATAAAAACTAGCTACCCGCGCTATTAGCGCGGGCCACCTTGCTAGTTAATAATATAGAAGAGAGCTAAGGCCTAGGACAAACAAACACAATCTCTTTTTAAATCGATGTTTCTTGACTTCTCTATATAAAATATTGATATCTAATTTCTTTCTCAAATTACTTATTGTTTTTTTCTTAAAGTTTACCATGAGTTTATGTTGAACTAATAGTAGAATTTTCTTTCCTTGATATAGCTATTATTTGTAGCGTCATTTCACTTTAGTCAGCTAGATTGATGAAAGCTTCGTAAGAAAAACAGGTTGTCTGCACAGATGCCGGAAATATGTCCCTTTTCTAAAGAACCAGGCATATAGCCCGCGCATTTGCGCGGCTAGTCCTGAAAATTCAAAATTTTGCATGTTGTCATATCCTTACTTAAAGGTTGTACTATTTTTTTTACCATACATCACTCTGTTCATTATCATAAATTATATCTTATTGTTGGTAAAAAACAATTCAAATATGATCTACCTATAATAACAATTTTTGTTTTATTTTGATTGATTGTTGTTCGCTTTAGTTTTTATTATTAATATATGTTTGTAACTGATACATAGTTAAATGATATTTTATATTTAATTTTTCATAATGGCATTGGTGGGTGATTTTTAATTAGGTACATGGGTATTTTAGGCTAATTTTCTCATAATGGCAGTGGTGGGTAATTTTAATTTTTTCTTTTTTCTCCGATTAACGTGGGAATTTCTAGACCTTGATAGCGAACGTGGAGACTCCATTTGTTGGCTAAATAATAAGATAATAGATGAGTTTAAGTTGGAGAATAGTAGTTGGAATATGTTCTTGTAATTTCTTTAAAACACTGAACTTTTCTTTCTATGGCATGAGAGTGGTTTCTTTTCTCCAAAATTATTTTGAAGCAAAAATAAATTGATAAATCACATCCGTACATGTTTGTCAATATTGTGTTTTAAATTCTCTTGAAGCATAGACAATCTCATATCAAACTTTGGAATTTCTTGTTGCCATCTTTGTGTTTTTTCAGGGAAATGTGGAAAAAGGTGAGCTTGGTTATATGGGGTTGGATTTCCGTTAATGAGTGCTTCGAATAGGGTCCTATTGCTTGGCCTCAGCATGCGCTGTCCAGATCCATTTTGATCTGAAGGAAGAATAGAACCCTTTGAATTGAAACTCATTTGCAGACTTTGTCGTGTACTCCCCATCTGATGTTAGCTTCCAAGTGATCTTGTCCTCGCTTTCATTGAGACGCACACCCTGCACCCTGCACCCTGCACCTTGTCCCAGAGCACGATGAACTTTGTCATTTCCTCCACCGAAGACATGACGAATGCTACCCAGCTTTGATTTACCAATTGCTCTCTTACTTTTAGTTTCTTGCGCCAAGCCAATTTGTAGAGTCTTGGTGCAATTAGGGATGGCACCCGCGGGTGCAGGTGCGGGTTTGGCGAAAACCCGCCCGCAGGCAAACCCGCGGGATTGGAAAAAATCCGTCCGCGAGCAAACCCGCGGGTGCATTTTTGCACCCGCACCCGCGGATTTCGGGCGGGTTTCGGGTGCCCGCGGGTCTAACAACAGATATAATAAAAATGTACAAATTCATCAATTTAAACAATCAAATAACACATTTCTATAAGTAATAAGAGCAAACTAGTAACAAATCCATTAGTTCAAAGTAATAAGGACAAACTAACAATAAATTCATAAGTTATGTGCTCATTTTGTAGTTAGAATAGTTGGGATGGACCTCATCTAAGTAGGTTGGGTTGTGGTTTTTTTTTTCCGGACAGATGCGGGTCCACCCGCGGGTGGAATCTCAAATCCGCACCCGCACCTGCAATATGCGGGTGCGAGTGCGGGTCCACCCACGGGTGAAATATCAGACCCGCACCCGCATCCATCGGGTTTAAAATTCGCGGATATCCGCATCCGCAGGTGGAATTGCCATCCCTAGGTGCAATGTCTCTTGGTGCTCTTCATTCTAACCAACTTGACTCCCAAAACTGAGCAGTGTTGCCGCTCCTGAGCTGCACCAAGATACAAACTCTAAAGAGTTGCCGGTCCACTTCGTTTACAGGGATATCACCTCCCACCCAATGCCTGTCGACCTCTTTCCATTAAAACCATAACCATCATAATCTGAGTGCTCTACTAAAAATCGTCTGCAAGAAATTGAACCTCTACTATGTGACAACATGTTCCGAAATCACTTGACCTCTTCTTCAGGGAGATATTGTTATATGTCAATCGATTGACAATCCTTGTCGCTAAACTCGATCAGCATCAGTTCAATTCGGAGACAACTGAACCAAACTACTGTTTCGCACAATTGAAATTCAGAATAGGGAAAACTGAAGACGAGATGGTATGCTATTGCTACTGGTACAGTGGTAATCCAATACAATAGTGCATTGCTTGTAGGCAGTACTCCATTCGTCCCAAAAAATAAGTCATTCTGAAATTTAAAATTTATTCAAGAAACAAATCATCTTATCATATTTAAAAGAGTAAAGTCTATTTTTGACCATCCAACTATCGACTGCGTCCGGATTTGGCAATGCAACTCTAAAACCGGACATCCGCAGCCATCCAACTCTTAAAACCGTTCATGTTTGGCCATCGAGCTGTTTTGCTGGGTAGTTTTGCTGAGTTGGACGCCACGTGGCGGTGGGACCCACCTGTCAGTCCTCCTCTCTCCTCTTTCTCTCTCCCTCTACCTCTCCTCTCTCCTGTCCCCGTCGGCACGCGCGCCCTCCACGGCGACGGAGGCCCCTTCCCTCCCTTCCCCTTCCCCTGCTTCCCTCCACGGCGACGGAGGCCCCTTCCCCTCCTTCCCTCCCGCGGCGGTGCAGGGCGGAGCGGTGGCCG